>NC_061511.1:257492848-257686309 GCF_022539505.1 Lolium rigidum
AGAATTCTCCCACATGTAATCTTCCAAGCCCGGCCCACCTCTGGATTTGTCTAAAATCTGGTGATAACATAATCTCATGTGACTTGGTTTTATGCTAGTGGATCCTAAGCATGTATTAAATTGTTGCTAATTAGGGTTCTATATGTCAAGTAAATTTCCCATGATCATATGTGACACATATCTAGGGTTTTAGAGTTGGTTCTAAGGTGGAATGATCACATGAAATAATGGGATCCAGGTCTTACTCAATTTGAAACTAGGGTTTCTAAATTATGATTCAATTCTTAAAGTAATACTTGGTACTAGAATTAATGTGATTAAGTACTTGGAATAAAGTTATTAATAATTTTAACATGCTTATTAATTTTTAGAGGGTTTAAGAATTAAAATAATTACTAGTTAGGGTTTATGAATTACCACTAATATTTAAGTTAATGCAAATATGATAAAGAAAATTAATCTTAACATTTTAATTAGTTACTGAATAGTTAAAATTTAAATTTGAAACTTCACTAATTATTGAATTCAATTTGCATTTTAAGCAATTAGAAAGACATAATTAATAAAGATAAAAATAAGTGAATTTTTATTTTGACACACATTTTTGTTTTATATTTTATTTGAATAGAGTTTATTTTTGTGAGCATTTTGGTATATTAGTCATATTTTTCTGAGTTGAAATGAATTTTATACAATTTTGGAAAGTTTTAGCTATTCTACTGGAATTTGAAATTAACCTAAATACTAAACTTACCCGTTCACTTATACCCGCAGAGCCGGTCTGGTGGGGCCGTTGACTAGGTCACTTGCCACGCGGGCAAAGACCGATCAACACGACCAGCGGGTCCACCTCCACGTCGACACCACCGGCGGCTCGACGCCGGCGGGTCGAGACGCGACGGCGACGCCGATTTCGGGCCTCCCGGGATGCGCGAGTATATTTTTACCGGACCCCTCAACCTACCGAGTACGATGGTAGCGGTGGATTACCGAAAAGCTCACCGGAGCATCACCGGCCACCATGTCCCGCGGCGGCGCACTCCGGCCAAACGGCTAACTCAAGCTACGGTGGATGAAACAACACAAATAGGGGCTCCGGAGATGCGCAAGCTCACCCTCGATGCGTGGAGATGCTCGCCGGTGAAGATGGTGCACGGAAACGAGCTCCAGGCTCGCCGATACCTCCGCGGTACACCGAAAGGGAAGTTTAAAATTAGCTCGATTCCGAGCTCCCCTTGAACGATTGGCTCCACCCCGAGGATCCCTGAGTCAATGTGCTTCTTCTGGACTAACTAACTAAGCTTGGGGTGACCTCCTCCGCCGTCTTCGTGCTCGGCTCCGGCGATGTACTGTGGATGATATCGAGAGATTGAGAGATGGATAAAGACAAAGAGTTGGCGGCGAAGCATTAGGGTTTCCTGGCGAAGCTTCCGTGCATATTTATAGGGCAATTGGTGGTCGGCAACGCCGACTCTGACATCGGAGATGGCCGGGATGCACGGCGAGGTCGAAAGCTTGTTCGAGCGCGAATCTTGATGAGAAGTGGATGAGACGGACGCGAGAAGATTTGGCGAGGCTACGAGATGGTCTCCGGCGTCCGGCGGCGTTCTTATCCCCGTCGAGGACGTGGCCGAAGCTCCCCTGCGCGCCGTCGACGCGGGAAGGAAGAAGAAGGTGGCTTTTCTCCTTGCACGATTTTTAAAGTTATCCAAAAGGTAAGTGGCTTTGGGATCTGGGCTGATATTGGGCTTGGTGGACGTGGTGGTGATGGGCTGCTCTGCGGTGCTGCTCGGCCTGCCGGGTAAGTTTCCCTCCATTTTCTTTTTCAAATTTCGTTTTCTTTTCTGTTTTTATTTACTAGTTTTAACTTGATTTGAATTATGTGTTGTTTTGCGGATTCTAAAATATTTTAATAGCGTAACAATTTGATAATGCTACCTGTTATATTGTTTTGTTTATAAACAACCATTTCATAATTGATTAATTTGGTGTTCTTGTGAGATGCATTTTAAATTGGAAATGAACATGGTTTTAAATGTTTATCTCTATTCCTTTCATTTACGAACCACTCTGTTTGAATGGTTGAAAATTGTAACATGTGCTTGGTGAACACTTTGTTAAGTTTGACTTGTACATCATAAATGGATTGTGCACATATTATAATTATAGCTAGAGTTTAAAATAAATGGCAATGGGAATGGATTGGTTCATGATTTTATGTGAAGAATTGTTTCCTAAGGTTTTAAGAAGATGGTTAAGAAAGTTCTATAATCACTAATCTGGTTTTAGTAAACTTTAGCTTGAACTAATTAAGATGGATCCTATGTTTATAATTAGCAATGCATTTGCTAATGATGGTTTAATTTATAGAACACTACTTCATTTGGTCTACTAGGATGGAAAGGTAGGGTTTAATATTTTATGTGAAGTGATTCCTATGTGAAAGGTTTAGGGTTTTGGTGATGCTTCACTAATTGAAGTATTAAATAGGCATGAGGCATGGCAGGGTTATAATTATAATCCAAAGTAATCCATGGGTTGGAATTCACATGTAGTTTAGGGTTTAAGTTGTGACCACCAATATGATACACAACTAGAATTAGGATATGGCACAAGCTTTGGTTATGTTTTACTAATGGGACATGGCTCTCACCTACAAGATTAAAGGTTGGTTTGAACAAGTAGAATTTAATACTACTTTAATATTCTCTAGGATAGACATGGATATGGTTAGCATCTATAACCTCTCTCACTTCTCAATATCTTGGAATATCCTAAGGTCCTACTCAAGAGATGATGATATGATCCTCTAAATATATGGTTTTCCTAGGAATTCTACCTTGCAATCTTCTGTAGCTTGTTCTTCATGAAATCTGATCCTTCATCTTGTGGTATGCCTCCACCTCCTAGCTTCTTCATCTTGATTCTAGCTAATTCACATGGAATGGCTCTATGTGTTTGTTCTCATGTATCATGGTACTTGATGAGCAAATGGATGGAGGGTGTGGCTCTATTTATAGGCTTGGGCAAGCTCTAGTATCATGACACATAAGTGGTGACTCTTGTGTTGGTTTGATGAGTAAGGTGCTTGGTTGTCATGCCCTTATCCATAGCAATCCTTTGAGCATGAGGTGGCAAAGCTTGGAAAGCAAGTCATGTAGATATTTTCATCCCACATGGCATAGAGATTATCCTCTCATATGATTTATTTTTGGATAGCCAAGTGGCATTTGCTACTAAATATCTTGTGGATAGTTTTATTATTGTTGATGAGTCACTATATTATATTTGATTGGATTTATATTATAATATTGGTGAAAAGGTGGAAGTTGAAGGTTATTTCTCAATTTTGGATAGTTGTGTTTGATTTCACCAAGGCATGATCATATGAGTTTCAAAATACTCATAGTTAGTTTTATTCAAATAGTTTGAACTATAATTCGTAATGTAAATGGATTTAGTTTTATGATATTCCATATACTTAATAAGTTATGATTTAAATAAGAATGTGTGGCTTTTATGCACTTTAGACCCTGTGGTTTACCTTATTTATAAGTGAATTTAAATTACACACAAAGGTAGTTGCTAACTTTTAAGTGTTAATAAGTTAGAGTTTGATTCTTAAAGAATGTGTTGTTGTAAATCTAATTCCATTTGATCTAATCCATAGATCAAATCATCTCTACCCAAAACAAGGTTTTAGCAAAGATCACAGTGAAGATTATAGCACTTGACTTGATGATCTACTTCAATTCCAGCAAGTCAAGTGAAACTTCGATTCATTGTGGTAAGTTTTATTTGAAAGCGCGAAAATCCCCGGATTTTCTATGCATGAATGCAATGCACACTTTGGTGTTCTCTCATTTTGTTGCCTCTAAACCCGGGATATTACAGCCTCTCCCCTTAAACTGAACTTCGTCCCGAAGTTCGAACGCTCTCATGTTTCGGAACGTGGAACCGACTTGAGCGGATCACCATCCTTCAACTCCATGGTGATCACACTAGATATAGTGAAATATATCCCTTGTCCAGATCCTTCCGGATTCTTCTGATATCTGGCACTGATACTTTCTTCAATTCTATGATTTCTTCAAACACTCTAGGCTTATAGGCTTACTATCCAAAAATTCTTGGATTAAGACATATTATTGTGTTAATGGACTTTCCTAATGGTTGTGGTGACATCTTCCTATTTGGATACTCAAAGCTTGGTTCTACCAGCTGCGGTAATCCAGCTGCGGTGTAATATGGCACTACGATTTACCAGCTGCGATACTCAAACCTTAATTTTAAAAGATTTATTTAAAGTAGGGTATTGCTTTCCCTTACTACCATAACGAAAGTAATGGTACTTGGTAAGGTATTACGATAGGCATGGTCCTGGTTGTTTAGTCCTACGAATGGATTAGACTCATTTAGTCCATCCAATCATGGCTTCTAGTTTTAAGCTAGTTATCTTCCTTTTGGGTTCTTTAGGTTCCATGAAAGGAATCTTTCTAATAATTATTAGTTTTGGTATGGTCAAACCCTTCGGTCTTTTGTTTTATTAGGCTATGATTGTCCTCCGATATCTTCTTCCTCCAACTTCATTATCTAAGCTTACTTAAGTTCTCTTGGTTTCGAGTAATTACAATTACCTACTCAAGTTAAGGTCTAACCCTTACTTCTTCGATATATAAACCTCGGCTTCTGGTCTGACAATCTCCTGAGAGTACTTTTATATGGGTACCTCCCAACAACCTTATAAAAATAAGATTGGACTTCCTCTCAGTTCAGACCTTTTTCTTCGTCTTTCATACTCCAAATCATATTTTAATACTTCTCCTTCAACCTTCCTCTCCCCCTTGGAGTTTACTAATGATCTTCAAACTTCCTTTCTTCTAATCATTAAACTCCAAGGTTAGAAGTTTAGTCTTGGTCTAACTTGTAGTTTGTACTTTACTAGAGTCTCACGAAGAATTCTTTGTGGTGTATCCACTCAGTTGTGGGTATCCATTATGAATCCTCCAATTAATTTTTTTTTTACCAGCTACGAGATACCAGCTGTGAAATACTAGCTGCGGAATCCCCCTTTCTTTTAGGGTAAAGAAATGTTCAGGTTGTGGCTATCTGGTACCAGCTGCAGACTACCTAGTACCAGATGTAGCTTATTGGATACCAGTTGTGGCTATGTTGTGGTTGTCAATATCTACCTACCAGTTGTGGCTACTTACATAGCTTTAGTTAAGATATACCTCACTTAACATTCTTTCTCTTCATGGTTATCCTATATCAGCTGCGGTCTTATCATACCAGCTATGACTTCACTTGTCTATTTTCCTTCTTCCAGGGTTTGTTTTGCAATAAAACCACTTGTTGACACTATGAAGATAGTATTGTAAGTGACTTCGCTTGCATTCCCTTCTTCCATAATGAATACGGCTCCATTTCTACTACTCCATATTCACTATTTTTCTCACTTTTATGGTACTTCCATGTTGAAATACTCCTTGATTAAGGATAAAAGTGAGTTTTGATTGGTCTTTCCTTTAGAGTATTGTGGTTGCTTCCCACAATTTGACTTCCTTCCTTAAGTGAAACATCATCTTGTCTTCAAAATCTCCAGAATTCGTCACTTCCTCACACGAATACCTTTACCCTCTAGACCTATAACATCAAGTAAGTGCTTGATATTGCAACATGCATTTGCATATCAAAGTCAAACTTCATGTATGGATCTAGTCAAACAATGAAAATCCAATAAAATCCAAGAAGATTCAGCTTTGTGCTTATAATACACATCCTTATATGCCTGAATATAAAAGTTGGGTAAGACATCCCTAAACATCAGGATCAGATGTGTAGTATATAACACCACATAAGATAGGTTTAGGTCGTGATACTTAGCACGGATACGCGAATTTCTACTATTTGTCTCAACATTTATCTTAATTGCACATTTGCAATGAGACAAACTTGAAACAAAATGGCCTGGGATAGTTGGAGTTAACCTAGTTTTCTTTGGAAGTACTAACAAAATATTATACCATATATATGTGCTATTGAAGACTACTTCCTATAATACAATTAGTTCTAACATGTCTACTCTAAACACATGATTGTTTAGAATATACCACCTATAACTCTAGGATTTCTCTATGTGATATGCTCTAAATAAGCCTTCTTTAAATTAAGGACTATGGTTCTAGCATACTTGGCACAGTTATTAGGATTTTAAGGCCTAAGCTTTCGAACTATTCCTTAAATCCTACTCCTCATCATACTTATGTTAACTCACTTATGACGTTCTACTCCCTCACATCATGATTCTCAAGTGAATCATATATGATTACCAACTCTACCATGAAAAGTAAACTTGTATAACTCCTATCACTCTTCCTTACCTCCTATGATTGACTCATCGTAGACATATACTACCTTATATAACTTATCTCCCTTACTTAACATCAGTCATTTGACATTTTAAATGACTCTTACTTAACCATAACATGCGTTGGTATACTTCTTCCAATAGGATATCTTCCTTATGGTTGTATCCTCTCTTTGGACTACCATGTGTTGTATACCAACTGTGGTCTACTACCACCATTTATCTTAAGCTTCAATGGTGTTCTAATTATTTGGAATGAAGCCATATAACTAACTAACTTTACTTAAGAAAATGGATAAGAAAGATTGACTCAAGTGTGTCAGGATTATTCTCAAGTGAATACCCATCTCAAGTCAAAAGAATAGTTGGTTTAGCATAGTTGGCTTAGCTAAAACACTTCCTATAGATACTACCAAACCTAAAGGTCTCCTTTAAAGGGTTTTAATCCTAGGGTCAAAGCATTTGCTCTGATACCAGCTGCGGTGACCCAGCGTACCACTGCATGGTGTAGTACACAAGTCGTTGACATAACACAAGTGAAACACCGTTCCACCCATATTACATCCCTCGAGTGGTACAACGAAACATATGCGAGTCCAAGGTATGTCTATAGAAGTACACACGAACTGTTTACATAAGATCAACACAACCTCCTACTTTACAGTGAGGTAAAACTTCAAATAAAGCTCCAGAAGAACGACTCGTAGTCTATCTTATTGCTAACTCAAGTTCAAGAGCTACTTGGCTTGCTATAGAAATTTAGCTACTTAGGTGCTAGGATTAGGGAAAGGTTCCCTTCTATTACTAGTCTAGGTTTCCATTATAACTGATGCAGAAGTTGACTCCATTGACTTCTTTGATTGGATTCTTCATCTTGTTGCAGTTGACGCCTTTGTCTTCGAGTTCCACGGTAGTTTCTCCTTCGGTGCCTTGATCTAAGAAGGGGGTTCAAACGAGATAGAATGAGTACGAGCGTACTCGGCAAGTTCATATTAGGAAATATGTGTATCATGCACTAGCTACAGCCATAGACCAGAAAGTCATAGGCCAATGCAAGTTTTCATAAACATTTCTTCAAAAGGTTTATTTTATTCTGAAAAACTATGCCCGTCAGTCTTCACAGGTTGACTAGAACTTCGTGGAGTTCCTTTCCTGCCGCGTTCGCAGTTCCCTTCCCGGAACAGGGAGTGACAGTCACAATTCTTGATACCCTCTGCAGAGGTGCGTTACTTTACCCCACAAGAGATCTTAACCATGTTGCCGGCCGAGAGTATGTCCCCGTCCACACTTCCTTTGGTGTGAGGCCCGAGTATAAGATCCAAGCCAATCACCGCCTTCTCCGCGACCCCGCAAACCCACCCTTTTGTCCGACCGTACACCTCCAGTAGACTTCCCCGATAATACGGCTTTACTCATGGTGTACTCCGGACAATCCCTCATAGATGGTAGAGATTAACATCACTAATGGATGGGGATTTAAAAGGATATCCCAACCTATTGCGGCGAGTGCCTCCAACACCCCACCGTCTCTACCATCCGTTGGCGTGCGAAGGGAAAAGATACGGCTGACTTCCCCGCAGCCATTATAGATCTTATGGATAACGCGATATGTACGGCGCTAGAATCACCGGACGGCATTGGTAATTAATCCTAGGGTGATATAACCCATTGCAATGGAACCTCCACCATATCAACACATACCATGGTTCCATTGCCCACCACATAGTCATATTCATAATTGTAAAATAATATTTGCTTTTCAATGCATGAGTGATAAGTATAGTACTTTGCATATAGTTTGATAAAAATAATCAAATGACATGAGCAAGCGATGAACTTGCCTTTCTTGACTGCAAGATTATGCGGGCAAAAGCTTCGATACGTGATAACTCCAAATGCTGAAATACCATCATCGTCCGGTAAGGACAATGTTTAAAGAACCGGCAAAGATGCTATAATGCATAGTATGAGATGCAATCGTCCCGAGCGTAACCTAACCTCAATGATTTAGGATGTATGAGTTGTAAAGATTTCTTTAGGTTGGTTGCACTTTTAGAATGGTTCTCAAACAAGGTTCTTATTAGGGTTTGGTTATATTAGCATCAAAATCAAGTGATATAAGACATCATAACAATCATACACATAAAGAATAGTAGTGGAATAATATGTGAAGAACAGTTGTCAATTTTAAGTTCTACAGGACATGGTTGATGATTATCGATATTATACTTCAAAAGAATAACTTTTGAAGAACATGTTGTTTAAGAAATATTGAGTATTTCAAAGAAGGATTAGGGTTTCTAAGGTTTGATTGGTATTTGTACTTCAAAAGAATAACTGTTGAAGAACAGGTTAATTAAGAACATGAACTATTATATATAGGTGTTATGGCTTTCTAGGGTTTACTATTGAATTCATTTAGTTCTTGGATAGGAACTAGTTGGGTTCTTAAGTTGAATGGGTTCTATATACAACAAGTATTAGCAGGTTTATTACTATGGTTGATTATGGTATCATATCAAAGGATGATGGTCAAGATGGTTCTATAAATTAGCTATTAGGGTTTACTATGGTTTCACAATTGCTTTACTAAGTAATCTTTAATGGTTTCTAAGTTAAGTGGCTTATCATTTCCTAAGTAGGGTTTAGTGGAATAGGAGCATGTGATGTGAATTGTTACACAAGGTTGATACTAGGGTTCATCATTATGGTTCTACTAGGGTTTTATAATTGAGTTTGATCATAATGGTCTGGTATGGTGATCAAGGGTGCTAACATCTTAACAAGTTAGGGTTTATACCTAGGTGATACTAGTGCATCATGTAGGTTTTAATTAAGAATAGGAACATGAAATGATAATCTCATGTGACTTGGTTTTATGCTAGTGGATCCTAAGCATGTATTAAATTGTTGCTAATTAGGGTTCTATATGTCAAGTAAATTTCCCATGATCATATGTGACACATATCTAGGGTTTTAGAGTTGGTTCTAAGGTGGAATGATCACATGAAATAATGGGATCCAGTGTCTTACTCAATTTGAAACTAGGGTTTCTAAATTATGATTCAATTCTTAAAGTAATACTTGGTACTAGAATTAATGTGATTAAGTACTTGGAATAAAGTTATTAATAATTTTAACATGCTTATTAATTTTTAGAGGGTTTAAGAATTAAAATAATTACTAGTTAGGGTTTATGAATTACCACTAATATTTAAGTTAATGCAAATATGATAAAGAAAATTAATCTTAACATTTTAATTAGTTACTGAATAGTTAAAATTTAAATTTGAAACTTCACTAATTATTGAATTCAATTTGCATTTTAAGCAATTAGAAAGACATAATTAATAAAGATAAAAATAAGTGAATTTTTATTTTGACACACATTTTTGTTTTATATTTTATTTGAATAGAGTTTATTTTTGTGAGCATTTTGATATATTAGTCATATTTTTCTGAGTTGAAATGAATTTTATACAATTTTGGAAAGTTTTAGCTATTTACTGGAATTTGAAATTAACCTAAATACTAAACTTACCCGTTCACTTATACCCGCAGAGACTGGCTGGTGGGGCCGTTGACTAGGTCACTTGCCACGCGGGCAAAGACCAGTCAACACGACCAGCGGGTCCACCTCCACGTCGACACCACCGGCGGCTTGACGCCGGCGGGTCAGGACGCGACGGCGACGCCGATTTCGGGCCTCCCGGGATGCGCGAGTATATTTTTTCCGGACCCCTCGACCTACTGAGTACGATGGTAGCGGTGGATTACCGAAAAGCTCACCGGAGCATCACCGGCCACCATGTCCTGCGGCGGCGCACTCCGGCCAAACGGCTAACTCAAGCTACGGTGGATGAAACAACACAAATAGGGGCTCCGTAGATGCGCAAGCTCACCCTCGATGCGTGGAGATGCTCGCCGGTGAAGATGGTGCACGGAAACGAGCTCCGGCCTCGCCGATACCTCCGCGGTACACCGAAAGGGAAGTTTAAAATTAGCTCGATTCCGAGCTCCCCTTGAACGATTGGCTCCACCCCGAGGATCCCTGAGTCAATGTGCTTCTTCTGGACTAACTAACTAAGCTTGGGGTGACCTCCTCCGCCGTCTTCGTGCTCGGCTCCGGCGATGTACTGTGGATGATATCGAGAGATTGAGAGATGGATAAAGACAAAGAGTTGGCGGCGAAGCATTAGGGTTTCCTGGCGAAGCTCTGTGCATATTTATAGGGCAATTGGTGGTCGGCAACGCCGACTTGACATCGGAGATGGCCGGGATGCACAGCGAGGTCGAAGCTTGTTCTGAGCGCGAATCTTGATGAGAAGTGGATGAGACAGACGCGAGAAGATTTGGCGAGGCTCTGAGATGGTCTCTGGCGTCCGGCGGCGTTCTTATCCCCGTCGAGGACGTGGCCGAAGCTCCCCTCTGCGCTGTCGACGCCGGGAAGGAAGAAGAAGGTGGCTTTTCTCCTTGCACGATTTTTAAAGTTATCCAAAAGGTAAGTGGCTTTGGGCTGGGCTGATATTGGGCTTGGTGGACGTGGTGGTGATGGGCTGCTGCGGTGCTGCTCGGCCTGCCAGGTAAGTTTCCCTCCATTTTCTTTTTCAAATTTCTGTTTTCTTTTTCTGTTTTTATTTACTAGTTTTAACTTGATTTGAATTATGTGTTGTTTTGCAGATTCTAAAATATTTTAATAGCGAGAACAATTTGATAATGCTACCTGTTATATTGTTTTGTTTATAAACAACCATTTCATAATTGATTAATTTGGTGTTCTTGTGAGATGCATTTTAAATTGGAAATGAACATGGTTTTAAATGTTTATCTCTATTCCTTTCATTTAGGAACCACTCCGTTTGAATGGTTGAAAATTGTAACATGTGCTTGGTGAACACTTTGTTAAGTTTGACTTGTACATCATAAATGGATTGTGCACATATTATAATTATAGCTAGAGTTTAAAATAAATGGCAATGGGAATGGATTGGTTCATGATTTTATGTGAAGAATTGTTTCCTAAGGTTTTAAGAAGATGGTTAAGAAAGTTCTATAATCACTAATCTGGTTTTAGTAAACTTTAGCTTGAACTAATTAAGATGGATCCTATGTTTATAATTAGCAATGCATTTGCTAATGATGGTTTAATTTATAGAACACTACTTCATTTGGTCTACTAGGATGGAAAGGTAGGGTTTAATATTTTATGTGAAGTGATTCCTATGTGAAAGGTTTAGGGTTTTGGTGATGCTTCACTAATTGAAGTATTAAATAGGCATGAGGCATGGCAGGGTTATAATTATAATCCAAAGTAATCCATGGGTTGGAATTCACATGTAGTTTAGGGTTTAAGTTGTGACCACCAATATGATACACAACTAGAATTAGGATATGGCACAAGCTTTGGTTATGTTTTACTAATGGGACATGGCTCTCACCTACAAGATTAAAGGTTGGTTTGAACAAGTAGAATTTAATACTACTTTAATATTCTCTAGGATAGACATGGATATGGTTAGCATCTATAACCTCTCTCACTTCTCAATATCTTGGAATATCCTAAGGTCCTACTCAAGAGATGATGATATGATCCTCTAAATATATGGTTTTCCTAGGAATTCTACCTTGCAATCTTCTGTAGCTTGTTCTTCATGAAATCTGATCCTTCATCTTGTGGTATGCCTCCACCTCCTAGCTTCTTCATCTTGATTCTAGCTAATTCACATGGAATGGCTCTATGTGTTTGTTCCCATGTATCATGGTACTTGATGAGCAAATGGATGGAGGGTGTGGCTCTATTTATAGGCTTGGGCAAGCTCTAGTATCATGACACATAAGTGGTGACTCTTGTGTTGGTTTGATGAGTAAGGTGCTTGGTTGTCATGCCCTTATCCATAGCAATCCTTTGAGCATGAGGTGGCAAAGCTTGGAAAGCAAGTCATGTAGATATTTTCATCCCACATGGTATAGAGATTATCCTCTCATATGATTTATTTTTGGATAGCCAAGTGGCATTTGCTACTAAATATCTTGTGGATAGTTTTATTATTGTTGATGAGTCACTATATTATATTTGATTGGATTTATATTATAATATTGGTGAAAAGGTGGAAGTTGAAGGTTATTTCTCAATTTTGGATAGTTGTGTTTGATTTCACCAAGGCATGATCATATGAGTTTCAAAATACTCATAGTTAGTTTTATTCAAATAGTTTGAACTATAATTCGTAATGTAAATGGATTTAGTTTTATGATATTCCATATACTTAATAAGTTATGATTTAAATAAGAATGTGTGGCTTTTATGCACTTTAGACCCTATGGTTTACCTTATTTATAAGTGAATTTAAATTACACACAAAGGTAGTTGCTAACTTTTAAGTGTTAATAAGTTAGAGTTTGATTCTTAAAGAATGTGTTGTTGTAAATCTAATTCCATTTGATCTAATCCATAGATCAAATCATCTCTACCCAAAACAAGGTTTTAGCAAAGATCACGATGAAGTTTATAGCACTTGACTTGATGATCTACTTCAATTCCAGCAAGTCAAGTGAAACTTCGACTCATCGTGGTAAGTTTTATTTGAAAGCGCGAAAATCCCCCAGATTTTCTATGCATGAATGCAATGCACACTTTGGTGTTCTCTCATTTTGTTTCCTCTAAACCTGGGATATTACAGCCATGGTCTTCATCCGGTTCCTCCTCATGTCCCTCATCTCTCCCGCTAGATAACGGGCGTATCTTCCTTCCGCCTCCACCCTAGTGGGGTATCCCTTGTAGCTGTTGCCGCTGAAACGGTGCACCTGTCTCCGACAGTCCTCCCGGCCGTCGTAGACTCCAGGAACCCTCCCCTTGTACACGACATATGTCGTCGGCATCTCCATTCACAAGACAAGTAAAACGTTAGTACCAATGCAATGAACAAGTGCCAACTCAAATAAGAGACAAGTAGTATCCCACGGTATGATTGCTGCACCCCCATGGGGCTCTCACAGACGTTTGGATTTTCGGCCGTCCGATCGAGCTGACGTGGCGCGATCTCGGCCGGCCGTTCGTCCAGGGCGCTGAGGCCCTCCCGCAGACCCACTTTTTATCCATGGGTCACTAAAAGCCCTATCGGGCCGACGTCGCTAGCGCTCCACCAATCCCTCGCACGCCTCCTCCTCTCCCAAATCCCCAATCCCGTCGCCCGGTTCCTCCTCCCCAATCCCAGGCCTCGCACGGCGCCCCATTCCACGACGCTCCTCTCCATCGGCGGCATCCGCCGCTCGCGCCGCCACCCCGTCGTCATTGCTAGGGCCGCCTCCCCTTCCCGCCCCTTCCTTCCTCGGCCGCACGTCGTCGTCCCCGGTGGAGTGGCGGCTCGTGCCGCCGCTCGACGTGTGGCGCACCGTGCTCGTCCGGACGGACCGCATCGGCAGCTGCGGCCACCAGGGGCAGCCCGCATCCCGCGGGGAGCGTCCCGGAGGGCAAGCGGCGAGGATAGACCGGCTGTCTTCCCTCCTCTTCGTCCCTCCCCTACTCGGTAAGCCCCAATCCCTCTCTCTCTCTCCCTCCCTCCGTGTATGTACCCCCGATTTGATGCATGATCCCCTCCTTTCGTGGCTGTAGCACCACATGATTTTCTCCATGAACCACTCCAAGATTTTCTCTAAAGGTGATTTCCTCTTGTGTTCTTCTTCTCAAAATCTGGAGAGAAAAGTAGCTACCGGTACTATTTCTTATGATGAAGTTGGTTGTGGCACTTGTAGTTGGTTGTAGCCCTTGAATAGCTTGTGCATGAGAAGCTCCAGGACCTCGCATAGTCGAATTTGATTCGAGTCATCGAATCAGGAATACAGGGGTCAAAGTTACCCGCGGTAATCACCATGATTTTATTTTAGGCATCCACTCTTATTTTAGATTTGCTCGGATATGCATATCTCAATTCTATTTATCACATAGGAATTCAATAAATTTCTTATTTGCATGGTTTCTATCGCTTGCAAGTATTATCGAAAGCGCGGCCTCAAGGACCAAGGCAGATGAGAAGCAAGTCAGCAAGGAGGGAAATCACAGAAGCTACCAAGAACAAAGGCTTTTCAGTTTCCATTACATGTATTGGTATTAAAGGTTTGTTTCTAGGTTACTCTATAGGGCATACTAGAGTAATCTCTGAATTTAGCAGCATTGTACTGTTTGTTATATGCATTTAAGTACTTCCATGTTGTCTCAGTAATAAAACAAGAGAAATGCTCTCTTAAGAGTACAATGTATTTTCCTATTATTTTAGTTGGTTGCAGCAGCTTCTCTTAGAGATTGTCCAGTTCGTATGCCCCACTTTATGCGTCTACTTCATACTTCAAAGATAGGAAATAGTAAAAAAAGTATGTGTATTAGTTCTGGTCAAACCATGCAACCGTTCCTTCCAAAAATTCAATGTTTGTAATTTACACATGATCCTAAATAATAGTTGATTATAGTAAATAAATTGTAAAAACAGTATGATTATAATAGTAAAAGCAATATGAAAACTCTTTATATTTACTTACTTGGACAATGTTCTTCTGCAGGTGTGTAGCAAGAAAAGGAAATCCAAGTGCAAGCATCCTTAGTTTAATTAGAAGAGGTAAGAAGAATATGACGCACATGTATTCCTTAATTATGTGCTTTCTATTCTTTCGAGTCTCAACAACTTAATGTCGCTATTAAGCTACCGCTTTCACCATTGTCAATCTAAGTTGTCTGTAATCGCTTTTAGCAGCTTCCGATTGATGTGTTTCATTTTAGTCCGTGGAGTTTCATAGGAGAAGAAAGTTTAGCTTGCTTTTCAACATCAAAAACGGCCGCAAGACAATGTTCAATTGCCTTTTCTGTAGGGGGTTATCATTTTTGAAAGAAACAAATTTTTCTGTGATTATTTGTTATGCAACAGCCATCTTCACAATACGGATGTCACTTCTCATATAGATTCCTTTTTCAGTTCTTTTTTTCAGAGTACGGCCGGCTCCATGCTCTAGCAGGTGCAGCCTGTAGGTAATATCTGTTGGATAATTAGGCACAATTTCCATGATTAATTCCAGAATATAAAACATTATGGCAGCAACTACTAACATGTGAAACTCAAACATACTAGATGCATTAATCAACATGAGTAGCAGCAGCAAGAACAAGTAAAGCATCCATCGCTAAACGGATCGAGATATGTCGCACGTACCGATCCGGTGGTGGTGGCGGTGGAGGTGTAGCGGACGATGTCGCAGCCAGTAACGTTGTTGATGACAACGTTGTTGACGACGGGGACGACGGGTCGAAGTAGACAGCGTTGAAGACGACGGTAGGCAGCACCGCCCGACTTGGACGGAAGACGACCCGTGATGAAGAGCTTGAGCAGCCGCGCAGAGCGCTTCCCAAAAACCTAATTCGCCCTCTCCCGTACAGGATCGCAAGGACGAGCGGTTCCGGAGACCTGCTCTCCCGTTCGCCGATGCACGTCGGCTCGCGGGATGGAGTAGGCTACGATGGCGGCGCAAGCAGAGAGAGGTGGAAACCCTAACTCGTGTATTTGATTTTTTTTTTCTGCGGTAGCCAGGCAGGAGATTATATAGGCTCGGGAAACCCTAGGCAACGTGGGCCACGCCCACGTCGCACGAACGTTTCGAGTCGGTTACAGATAGCCCACGATCCGGGAGCGACCCGAACCGACTAACTGCGACGCGTCCGTCTAGGACTCTGTTCGTTTTCCTGAGCTGCAAAAAGTAAGGAAAGTCTCGGCTCGAGGCTCAATCCACTCACCACGAGCGCGGCGCGCGCGTCGTGACGTGTCGTGTCGAGTCGAGTCGAGTCGAGTCGAGTCGAGACGAGCGAGGAGGAGGAGGAGCGCGCGCGTGTAGCACTCCTATTCTCACTCACTTACTAGTGGTGGAACAACCCACCTTATAAGGTGGTCTAACTTCCTCCCAACTTTCCATGTGGGACTAAACTTCCCACCTCTTGCCACTCCCTAGTGAGCTGCCACCAACTTGGGCTCAAACTCACAAGGTCGCCACTATGTGGGCTTTGAGATTTATAGGAAAAACTGAAATCTAATTTGGGCCACTAAAAGTGGGCCCAATATTTCAACAATCCCCCACCGGATCTCAAATCCCATTTAGAGATTTACCAATACTCGCTTGCTTGTTTATATACCAGTGTTTCAGCGGAGATCGTTAAGTTGAACTTCCGCCTAGAACCTTAAGCTACATCCATTCACACTTGAACAATGGACTAAGCCTTGAATTGCAAGTTTTGCGTGAACAGGGTTTCACTCAAAGTCATTACCGAGTACATGGCTGCCAGTAGCCTACCCCGCGGGTGAAGCATATGCGTCATACTTCGTGGTCTCTTCATGAGTTTACTAGAGATCACCCAAATCTCATAGATTGCGACGTTTAACAATCGGACTCATATAGGTGTGTTATTTCAAGAATGCTCTGTAGGACAACATCTTTGCTAAAATAGCCAACATAAACACATTAGGGCTTGTTGCCAACCTGCCTTACAAAGCAATCGAGAGTTGTGCATCTTCACATAGAGAGGGTTACATAATACTCTCCTCAATTAAACCACTAGTTTGTTCTTCCTGTGTCCTAATTCACGGGATCTCCGATCACAAAGGTTGGGTTACCACTATGGTGTAACATCAACGGGTCTCAAACCCATCTCCTCGATGCACTTTCTATCACATTACGTGATAGTCCCTTTGTAAAGGGATCTCGCTGTGTTTTTGTCCTGTTTGAATATATGTAACAGCTTATTACTCCGGAGTTTCGCAATTTCCTCGACGGACTTCAAACGTCTCTTGACGTGTCTTGATGACTTCACGTTATCCTTAGAATTGTTCACTTTGACAATTACAGCTTGATTGTCACAATTCAAAAGGATTGCCTGAACAGGTTTTTCAACCACAGTGCAAGTCCATCAAGAGCTCACGCAACCATTCCGATTCAACAGTGGTTGTGTCTAAAGCGAGTAAGTTCTCGCTTCCATAGTTGACCTCGTCAATATGGTTTGCTTACAAGATCTCCATGACACTCGCGCCACCTCCAAAGGTAAATACATACCCACTTGTGGCGTACGAATCAGCTACATCCGAGATCCAATTCGAATCACTATATCCTTCAAGCACAGACTGGGTGCCCCGAATAGTGAATCCCATAACTCATTGTACCACATAGGTAGCGCATGACCCTATCAAGTGCATGCCAATGATCAGCACCCGGGTTTGACATGAACCTACTTAACTTGCTAACAAAGCAAAAGAGATGTCGGGTCTAGTCGCGCTCGCTAAGTACATGAGTGAGCCAACGATCCGAGAATATCTCAATTGATCTATGGCAATCCTCCGGTTCTTGCGTAGTGTCACACTCGGGATCATAAGGTGTTGAAGAAGGCTTGCTATCAATATAGCCGAACCGGCTCAAGATCTTCTCAACATAATGGGATTGCGTTAGAGTAATCCCACTCTCGTTCTTAATCAGCTTGATGTTCGGAATCACATCAGCTTCTCCCAGCATCTTTCATATCAAAGCTCTTTGACAAGAAAGACTTGACCTCGTGTATTACTTTCATGTTTGTACCAAAGATCAGAATATCATCCACATACAAACATAGTATAACACCTTCGCCCCCACCATGGCGATAGTAAACGCACTTGTCAGCCTCATTGACAACAAAGCCTACGTAAGTTAAAGTTCCGTCAAACTTCTCATGCCATTGCTTAGGTGCTTGTTTTAGGCCATATAAAGATTTCAGCAACTTGCACACCTTTCTTTCTTCACCTTGTACTACAAACCCATCGAGGCTGATCCATATAGATTTCCTCTTCCAACTCTCCATTAAGGAAAGCTGTCTTTACGTCCATTTGATGAACGATAAGACCATAGGAGGCAGCCATGGATAGTAGTACTCGAATGGTGGTAAGTCTAGCGACGAGTGAATAGGTGTCGAAGTAATCTTCGCCTTCTCTCGTGTGTAGCCTTTCGCTACAAGCCGTGCCTTGTACTTTTCAATAGTACCATCAGGTCTTAGCTTCTTCTTGAACACCCATTTGCAGCCTATCGGCTTGCATCCATGGGGTCGTTTCGACAACTCCCAAGTTCCATTAGAAAGAATCGAGTCCATCTCATTATGAACAGCTTCTTTCCAGCCATCTCGCATCCGGAGATGCATATGCCTCTCGCAATGGACGTGGGAGTGTCATCCACAAGGTACACAATGAAATCATCACCAAAGGATTTTTCAATCCTTCGTCTCTTGCTCCGTTTAGGAGCTTCATTGTCATCCTTCTCAGTAACATTCTCATGTGATTGTTCAAAATACTCATTAGATGTACTCGGATTCAGGAATTATCTCGGTAGAAATTCTAGCAATGCTATGCATATCTTTCATAGGAAACATATTCTCAAAAAATGTTGCATCACGAGATTCCATAATAGTATCAACATGCATATCAGGTACCTCGGATTGAACTACTAAAAATCTATATCCTACACTCCGCGGAGCATAACCTAGAAAGATACACCCATCGTCTTTGGTCCAAGTTTGCGCTTCTTAGTAATTGGAATATTGACTTTCGCCAAACATCCCCATGTGCGCAAATACGAAAGTGATGGTTTTCTCCCAGCCCACTCCTCGTAAGGGGTTTTATCTTTATTCTTGTTAGGAACTCTATTCAGGACATGACATGAAGTCAGCAAAGCCTCCCCCACCATGCATTTGATAAACCAGCAGTGGCTAACATGGAATTCACCAAGTCGACCAGCGTGCGGTTTTTCCTCTCGGCAACCCCGTTTGATTGGGGTGAATAGGGAGGCGTCCTCTCATGAGTAATGCCATGTTCCTCACAGAATTCATCAAATATTTTAGGAAAGTATTCGCCACCACGATCCGACCTAAGACGCTTGATCTTTCTCTCTAGTTGATTTTCAGCTTCGGCCTTATAAATTTTAAAGTAGTCTAAAGCTTCATCTTTAGTTCGCAACAAATAAACATAGCAAAATCTAGTCGCATCATCAATCAATGTCATGAAATATCTCTTTCCACCTTTTGTCAACACACCATTCATCTCGCATAGATCAGAATGTATGAGTTCTAGAGGTGCCAAGTTTCTCTCCTCGGCCGCCTTGTGAGGCTTCCGAGGTTGCTTTGATTGCACACAACTATGGCACTTAGAACCTTTGGCAATGGTGAAATTCTTAAACTGGATAGCCGAGACATTAAACCAAAATTAATGTGACATAAACGAGAATGCCAAACACTCGGTATCATCACTAACATTGCCACAAATATGGTTCACGGACTTATTACCGAAATCGGAAAGTGAAAAGCGGAACAAGCCTCCGCACTCATAGCCTTTACCAATAAATTGTCCAAACTTGGAAACAACTACTTTATTCGACTCTAAAACAACCTTAAACCCATCTCTCGCATAGAAGGGAGCCGCTAACGAGATTCTTGTTCATAGTAGGGACATGCCGCACGTTCCTCGACCGCACGATCTTCCCCGAAGTGAACTTCGGATCTACCGTGCCAACACCACGAACAGAAGCATGTGACCCATTCCCCCTCAAGACCGAAGAATCCCGGGCGACCTGGTAAGAAGTGAACATGGATATGTCAGCACACACATGAACATTAGCACCCGTATCAATCCACCAACATGGAGATTGAAATACCGAAAGAACAAGTAAAGAGATTACCGTACCCATCAAGCATTGCTAGCGGTCACCGTGTTGACTTGCCTCGCCTTTTTCTTGCGGTCTGCCCTCTCCGGACAGTCCTTAGAAAAGTGGTCAGTCTCTCCACACGTAAAGCGACTCGGATCTGCTTTGTTTATCATCTTCTTCTTCTTGAAGGTTGTAGTCTTCATAGGCTTATTGAAGGAGGGCTTGTTATTCCCTTTGTTCTTGCTGTAGGGTTTCTTCGCACCATGTTGGCGCTAGACCGACCCTCTCCTTTCTCAGTATTATCCTTAGCCCGAGCTTTCTCCTCAACATCAAGAGACGCTATCAGATTTTCAACTGATATCTCTTGTCTCTTATGTTTGAGAGTTGTGGCAAAGTTCCTCCATGAAGGGGGCAACTTGGCGATGATGCATCCAGCCACAAACTTGTCATGTAAGGCACACTTAAGGAGTTCAAGCTCTTTCGCAATGCACTGTATCTCATGAGCTTGTTCGACTACAGAACGGTTGTTAACCATCCTGATGTCATGGAAGCTCTCCATGATGTACAGTTCATCGCTCGCATCGGTTGCACCGAACTTAGCATTCAGTGCATCCCGTAGCTCTTTACCATCCGTTAAGTGCATGTACACATCACACGGACGATCGGCAAGAATACTTAGAACGCATCCGACGAAGAGAGTATTGTTTTCCTTGAACTTGTTCTGATCTTGGTCAGATATAGTTCCTTCGGGTAAACCATCGATAACTTCGAACACTTTCGGATGAGTAAGCCGAGCATGGCCTTATACTCGCCACCTCTTAAAGTGCACACCGGTAAACTTATCCGGCCTCAGTGCATCGGAAAAACCAGCCATTGTTAACTCAGGAAATTGCCTACAATTAGGTTTTTGGATTGTTGGATAATTAGGCACAATTTCCATGATTAATTCCAGAATATAAAACATTATGGCAGCAACTACTAACATGTGAAACTCAAACATACTAGATGCATTAATCAACATGAGTAGCAGACGAGCGCAAACAAGTAAAGCATCCATCGCTAAACAGATCGAGATATGTCGCACGTACCGATCCGGTGGTGGTGGCGGTGGAGGTGTAGCAGACGATGTCGCAGCAGTAACGTTGTTGATGACAACGTTGTTGACGACGGGGACGACGGGTCGAAGTAGACAGCGTTGAAGACGACGGTAGGCAGCACCGCCCGACTTGGACGGAAGACGACCCGTGATGAAGAGCTTGAGCAGTCGCGCAGAGCGCTTCCCAAAAACCTAATTCGCCCTCTCCCGTACAGGATCGCAAGGACGAGCGGTTCCGGAGACCTGCTCTCCCGTTCGCCGATGCACGTCGGCTCGCGGGATGGAGTAGGCTACGATGGCGGCGCAAGCAGAGAGAGGTGGAAACCCTAACTCGTGTATTTGATTTTTTTTTTCTGCGGTAGCCAGGCAGGAGATTATATAGGCTCGGGAAACCCTAGGCAACGTGGGCCACGCCCACGTCGCACGAACGTTTCGAGTCGGTTACAGATAGCCCACGATCCGGAGCGACCCGAACCGACTAACCGCGACGCGTCCGTCTAGGACTCGTTCGTTTTCCTCGAGCTGCAAAAAGTAAGGAAAGTCTCGGCTCGAGGCTCAATCCACTCACCACGAGCGCGGCGCGCGCGTCGTGTCGAGTCGAGACGAGCGAGAGGAGGAGGAGCGCGCGCGTGTAGCACTCCTATTCTCACTCACTTACTAGTGGTGGAACAACCCACCTTATAAGGTGGTCTAACTTCCTCCCAACTTTCCATGTGGGACTAAACTTCCCACCTCTTGCCACTCCCTAGTGAGCTGCCACCAACTTGGGCTCAAACTCACAAGGCTGCCACTATGTGGGCTTTGAGATTTATAGGAAAAACTGAAATCTAATTTGGGCCACTAAAAGTGGGCCCAATATTTCAACAACATCTCCCTTTTCATATAGATTCCCTCTTCGGTTCTTTTGTTGATACCTTAATTTGTTATTTTGCTCAAGTGCCTAGTGTGTGCTTGGAAGTTTGCACTGGGAAGAGATCAATGGCGGCAAGGGGTAGCAGCAGTAGGTTGGCCCGGTCAGGAACTAAGAGTGTTGGCTGAGATATTATATGGTAAGTTGATTATTAACTTAGTTGTTGTTTTGTAATATGATAACAAGATGCTCCTGGTTATTTGCTTCACTTTCATGGTCATCTTACCCTAGCAAGCTACGAGCAAGCGCTGGATTCACTTGTAATGGTTGTGAGACACACACTCCTTTTGCCTCTTTTGGAAGATCTTCTTCGATGGAGAGAAAGGTACACTGGTTGACATCAACTCTTAAAAAAACAATCTGGGAGTCTTAGATTTCTATGTCTTTCAATTGGGCTTTCAGCTCTGTTTCTTACCCCAACAATAGAATAAAGTCTCGGCAGTCCTGTATGTTTTACTAAAGTTTTTGTACACTACTATTCGACAATGAATCACGAAAAGGTGCACATTTACTTCTGTTGTAGGTTATATGCTCACTGTAGATCACCAAATATGCATTTAGTTGATTATCTTATAGTCACTAGCAAATCGTTTTTTTTTTTTACCCTGGAGCTCTCAAACTTGGTCTTTCCGAAGTTTCTGAAGTACATTCTCCTGTCTAAAACTATTCATGGACTTTCCTTTCCCTCAACTAGCTTGCAGTTGAGTGCATATTCAGTTCAGCCTGCATTCGGTTTGCTGAGTATTTCCCACAAGAAGGAATAACAACGACTATAAGTTTTTTTTTATCATGTTAACACATTGGTGGTTGCACAATCATTAGGTGCAGTGTGTAAACCTGACAAGGTTAGAGGTTCTTTTAGAATATTATAGTTGTTGCACTTCTTCAGTTACTCTCTTCAGTAAACTCATCATTATGATTTATATGTCGTGCTCGACAACTTAATGATATCATGTTGGGCTTTGGCCTTCTGATCAGTCTAGCATATCTGCCATAAACTTGACTTCTGAATATCGTGTCTGTTGCTTTTATTTTGCAGGATGCGTTATGTTCGTTGTGGATATTTGGGAGGAGTTTTTATCCCTACTTGATTTCAAGTACCATGTTTGACTTCTTCCTTGAAGATTCTATCCTAGAAATTATTGAAGCATTCACAAGAGACCTCGTACCTGTATAAATTTGCTTTCACCTGAGGCAACTAACAGTATAAAAATGGGGAACTAAATGGACCTTCCCTACAGAGCTTCAATGCTTTTCCAGCTAGCTTACATGGCATGCAAGTTCTTTTGCATCAATCTTACCTCCTAGCTAGGTTGCAGCTCAACACCAACCTACATCAGCAAGGTGATCCCTCCACTGTGCTGTTTTTTCTTCACATCTTGCAGCAACAAGGTGATTGATTGTCCATGAAGCTGTCCTCAATTTGTACATGTTCTAACACTAAACCATCGTGCACAGTTTGGTCACTTTTATGCATGGTTTGTAGATTTTACTCTAGATTTTTGTTTTCTGCAAGTCACCATATGGAGAGCTTTTAGGTAATTTTACTTTGTTCTATGTACTGACTTTGTTGCATGACTAGGATATGTACAGCTTGGAAGGTAAAAAATAGTACCTACCACTTTGATATGTACAGCGAGGCTGGGAGGCCCCTTCAATGATCTCGATTTTCAGGGTGCTATTAAGTTTTTATTGGATTTGTGCCAATTCTTTTAGTCTAAAAGAAACATACTTGTGTTCGATGATGCCCGATTTTGTGCATAAGCATTTTTGGGTGGAGAATGTTACCCTTAATTGGTGAAAAGATCTATATCTTTTTCTCCAATTGTTATCATGTGCTTGATTGTGATTGTAGTTCAATAATTTCAATGGAACTTTAAGTCGGTGGTCTTGATGGCTAAACCGATGGTCTCACAGTGTTCCCTCAATTTACCTTTTCCCAATATAAAATGCGAGAGATTTCCAGGAGGCTGGCTAATTTTGTTGATAACGTGGTGAGTTTCTTCTACTTTCTCAGGAATCTTTTGTGATATATGATTTTGAAGTCTCGTGTAGGTTGTTTTAGTTTTAGTTGAAGGCCGCTCTTTTATATTCCGTTCTCACTTTTTATTATCAGTCAGCTCAAAACAAAAAAAGATTCCATGTGAAATGAGGATAGAACTGAATAACGCGGAACTTCTGAAATACAATATGAGATTTTTTTTGGGTATATATTTATTTCTTGAAAAGATGCTATCCACACATGCTCTTCCTATTTGTATCTATTTTCTCTAAATAAATTGTTCATGACCTTTGTGTCTTGCATGTACTGTGAATAAAAGAGTAGTTCCTTTTATATACATATAACGAGAGTTCTTTGTACCTTTTATCAAGTTTCCTTCGTAGCCATTGCTTTCAGCTAGAAGATATGTATTCATATTCCAATAACTAGCATATGATCAATTAGTAGCAAGTACGCTTCTAAACAATTGTGTGGCTATTGCCTTTAGTCTCGAGTAGGTGACGGTTCCTGAGGTTTTCCTTGGCTACAACTCATATTGTGTGCCGTCAGCAGTTAGGGTTTGATCGAGTGACCAACCTTAAAGTGTGATGGTTGTTTGATTTTTACTCGTGGTGTATATACGTGATGACATTTCTGTCACTATGTACTTTACGATCTTATCTGCATGCTCTCATTTTTTTTAATCAGTCCACTTGTCCAGTTAACATTTGCATGGTCAACTCCTTTAATATATTTTAGAAATAGCTGAGATTTTGGTGTCAACTCTACTTGAGAGAAGGGGAGAAAGGACTAAGTCGAAGCCTCAGATCGAAAATTGGTCTACTCGTACTCCTGTAGTTATTGATTTCAGGCAATTAGTTGATCAGACAATGCAAGTACACTGTGCTATGCACAGTACCTGTTGCTAACTGAGTTTAATAGCCTCAGATCGAAAATTGGTCTACTGCTGTAGTTATTGATTTCAGGCAATTAGTTGATCAGACAATGCAAGTACACTGTGCTATGCACAGTACCTGTTGCTAACTGAGTTTAGTACCTGTTGCCAATAAGGTCACTTGCTGTTAATTAATACTCCCTGTTCTGCTACTTCTCACATCTCAACTGTTTAATGTGCTCTACTCTGTTCTGCTGCCAGGGTTACGGAGAAGGAGAAAAATCCACCATATCGTCAGCTTCCTCCAAGTATTCAGATCACTGCTGCTATTCATGTGTCTGTATTGAATGGTGTATCCACTGTCCACTGTCCACATGTAGTTTACTTATTGGTCCTATTTAGTGCATGACAAGTGACCTCACGATCTCATTTTAATAGAGGCTGGTTATTTAATTTCTAATTTTATATAGCAAAGTGTATTTGTTTCTACCTTGCTTATTTTGAGAGCGAGCATCAATTTTAAATTGGTATTATTTCGACCATTTGATAGTGATAGCCAGCTCCTAGGGTAGATGCAGAAATGACTCATGCTAGGTTTAAACGATTCTCTCAACTTTGTTTTCTCTAAAACTAGCTAACTCGTGGTTTGGCTCATATTTCTCATATTTGGTTCCCTTTTTTTACTTACAATCATGTAGCCTTCTAGATCCTGTAGTAGTTTTGCACACAGTTTTCTAATGTAGTTGTTGTGACTTATTGATGCACCCAAAAGTGTCCACGGACGAATGGACTATTATTTTCTATTGTATCCTTTCTCCGTGATGTGAATGAGGAAAGGGGAGCTATTATTTCAAATATCATTTTTAATCAGGTGTTCATAGACGATTGCTCATGATCCTCTCAGATTATGGGCATATGAACACACACGGTTTCAGTTATACTGTCGTCACACAATGGCAGTGGGCAGTGTCATGTTGATGTGAGACTTTGAGAGAGGTGAGGAACTAAATAAATGAAGAGACTTTCAGAGGAGATGAATAAATTGTGGTTAGTGTATATGGGCAGTGACAATATTTATAGACTATTTTGATCAGGACGGCGAGGGAACAAAGGAGCCTGCTTATATGCACTCGGAATTATTTTACACAAGATGATTTTCAGAGCACCTCAAAATTGGGCTATGTGTGTAACCATCTCGAGTGTGCTGTTTTGTGCATTCTAGGTGTATTGCTACAATATTCAAGGTGAGGTCACCGATCGGCCAAACAAAAAGAGACGAGTTTGTTCTATTCAAGTTTATTGTGCATTCTATTTTGGCGAAACAAGTTACTAGACTTTATTCCTGAAACTGAAGTAGTAAAGTATATTATTACGGTGGATTCTGTGACCACTTGACTTGGTTTTCTATTTACAATTATTTACCTTGGTGCAAAATTCGTAGTGACCTTATTATTCGATGAAATACAACATAGAGCAGAGGGGCGAATTCAATGCCCACTCTCATATAACGAAACACAAGTGCTGGGTGTTCTTTGATTGCTTATTAGGTAAGATATTGTCGTTGGTGCATACGTTAACCAAGCACACCATATTCAAGCTTCGCACCTCCATATTTAGACCTGATATCAAGATTACTTGATCTGATTTTATTGCTTTTCTCTAGCACACATGATAATCTACTACTTAGACACTTCACTAATTTTTCGGCATATTTTGAAAATGTAATATATCAGCAGCAGAAGTCGATATATTTGTTACTTCCATTTCTTCCAAATCCTTATGTTTATACGCCGGTAGCTTGTGCGCTATAATTGTGGAACTTTTATCTGTTGATAGTATATGTTTAAATCCTGTACGGAAGGTGGTTCGATACCACTAGCATGGACATTTCAAATATTCTAGAATGAACAATTGGATTGGTAATTTGATATACAACCTCAGTATTGTTTGTACATGTCCCTTTGCTAACCCATATTCTATTTAAGCTATTTTTTAGGCATGCACAACCATCAAAGAAGTCGCATGTGGAGACATCAGCCAAGAAGAATAAAACCTAACTTATCATCTTCATATGGAGGCGGTGTGAGACAACCATTCAAGTTGGCATGTTTATCTTTTGTTTGTTTCAGGCTCAACGTGGTACCAGCCTCTGATTCCAGCTTTGCTTTTTTTCAAAAGTCTTAACTTTTAGTGTTATAAACTTCTCATAGATGTTTCTTCCGTGTTCTTCTCATTCTCTCGGACTACAAATAATTGGTCGTTTGGTACATCCGAAGTAGGTGCCCTCTTTCGATAATGGTAGTAGAATTGGTTACCTTATGTTACCAAGTTTCATGTTTAGTGGATCTTGGTGGAGACCGATGAAAGATGAAACATATGTATGCATTTGTTTTCGTTATGTGTGATATATTTTCCTACATTCTTTACATCGATTTGTATGTTTAACATAGTGTTTTACCAGGTGCTAAAATATCATTTTTGTATGTGTGAAGCACATGTTTTTTTTAAGAGTACCTGATAGTTCTCTCAGCCTACTATGAAGTGCTTTACAAATTGTTTATCAATGCGAAAATATGGGGTCGTGCGCCACTCCTAATTGCTTCCACTAACCAAGATTATGAGTTTCAGGAGTTATGGAGATTTTTACCTTAATTATTTTAAGTAACACCTTAAAAATGTATTATCATATTGGCAGATTATTTTTATTGATGTTATACAAAATGAACATTAGCACAGACTCCACGGGATCGTGCGCCAAGGCGCACATAAAAATCTAGTGAACTAAATAGCATGTGCCTCATACTTTGTTGGTCGAAATAAATAATAACATACATGGATGGGGTCAGTGAGGCTAGGTAGGATGCACAATAGATTGATATTTGTGGCCATCACACCAAGCCTCACTGGCCCCACCCCGGAGTGTACAAGTGACCGAACATTTTAATCATCGGCCAATGCAATTAAGAAGTGCGAACTCAAATAGAAGACAAGTAGTACGAATTAAATAGCGTGCCTCATACTTTGTCGGTCGAAACAAATATTAACATCCGGGGATGGAGTCGGTGAGGCTAGGTAGGATGCACAATAGATTGATACTTGTGGCCGTCGCACCAAGGCTCACTGGCTCCACCCCCGAGTGTACGATTGACCGAACATTCTAATCATCGGCGAACTCCAAATACGAGGCAAGTAGTGGTCGAGTAAATGCAAATAATTATTAAGCTATCTACGCCATAATCTTGAAATATATAGCAAAGTAAATGAAACTACGGACACATGTTTACATGCACATTCATACAACTAAATAAAAGCAACAAGTCGATTCTATTGGAATATATAGCAATTATTACGATACGGAAGTTCAAGGACATATCGTTCAAGCTTTAGCAAGTGTTCCCGTCGTACGATCAGGTTGTACGCCTAGGGGGAATGGACGGCAGCCCTCAAGCGAGTTGAACGGCCTCTCATCACGCGACATCTCCAAGCGGAGTTCTATCTCGTCATTAGGTGGTAGACCGTAGCCGTAGAAGAACTCGCCGGACCTAGCGTTGACATCCCGCAGGATTACCGTGCAAATGAACTGCTGGATGCGACCCCGAGTTCTTTCTAATCTCTCTATCGGGGACATCCGCCATGTTTGCAAACCTGTTTCGAGATTCTCTGGCAGCAACATGTCATCTGCGTACTTTATGTACTCTTGCATCCGAAGGATGGCGTACCACGCGTCCATCCCATTGTCTTGCGTCGATCGCTCCGAGGCGGGGAAGTTGGTTGTGTGGGTTAAGACCAAGCCTCCTCGGGATTTCCTCTCTACTTTGAGGGGGCCTGCCTTGTTGGCGAAGCCGGTGAGAGCATCATTGAGAAGGGCCCTGATGTGGGAGTAGTCTTTCTTGCGGTCCCTACCCGAGTCAAGATAGACTGCATGCGAGTGTTGCGGGTGCACGACGATGAGGGTGCAGAACTTGTCTCTGCGGAAAACACACGGATTAACCTTTGGAAATGCAAATGGAGATATAGGATAGAATGGTGATGGGGGACTAGCGAGTGATTACTTACTCGGGAAGTAAGGGATGAGAATGGCGCACTTTTTAATGTTCGCCGAGCATGAAATCCTCGACCTGTCGGGTGGCAATCGCGCGATCCCCAGCGTTGCGGATGATGCTCTCCCGCATATAGAAGGGGTCCATTATCGCGATGGTCGGCGTCCCCTCCTTAACAATCCGGGAAGACAAGCTAAGAGCAACTAGGCGAACCACACTAAAGTGGAGCGCTTGCATGCGATAGATGCCGAAGATGTCGTTGAACCGGATGAAGCACAAGTCCGCGGGGTACTTCTCGACGAAGTTCATGCCGGTTGGCACCTTCGCCACGAAGAGAGGGTAAGCGGGATCTTTTGATTTGAGAAGTAAGTTCTCCACATGCCCGACGGTCTCATGCAAGCTCCTCATATCCGGGGTGAGTTTATTCAGGACATGCTCCGGCGGCATCGGTTCACCCAAGTGATGCGAGAGGTCGCCAATTGTTTGGCAACTTGTCAAGGAGTGGGACCTTGTCCTTGGATTTGGCCGCCGCCTTGTCTTTGGCGTCCTTCTTATTTGCCCTCTTCCTCTTCTTGGGTTGTAGTGCTGGACCATCCATCGCCGTAGTGGCCGTAGCACGGAGTGTGTTTGGGCTCGAGCATATTTTTGACGGCGGCGGTGGCGACCTCCTCAGGATTTTCCTCCTCAGCCGTTTCTTGAGAATCAAACAACTTCTTGGAGCACACATATTTCAATGCCGGCGCATCCTCATGGACAACTTGTGAAGACGTAGGAATATCCCATTGGAAGTTCTCACGTTCGTATTCCTCGGCCTCCGGCGCGCCGGGCTGTTGTGGTGGGGCGCCGACCTGCGGCGCAGCCGGCCGTTACGGTGGGGCGATGACCACCGGCGCCGCCGGCTGTCGTGGAGGGACGCCGACATGTGGCGCCGCAAGGTGCTTGTCTTTGCTTGCCGTCGACCCCGAGTAGGTGTTGATCCGAATTAGGGTCTTCGGCCATAGCAGTACCCAACCCTTCGGTGAGGCCGCGATTCAACGGGCTATCGTCATCGGCACCATGCGGTTGATTAGGAGGAAACAAATCCTCATAGCCCGGTAACGCCCGATCCACTTCAACCCGGTAAACGTCATCCGCCATATCTCGTGTGTGCCACTTCTTATCCAGGGGCCGAAGGATGGACCCCTCGCGACGTCTTTGAGTTCGTCGTTTACTCTCATCGGAAGGTGCATGGCGTTGAGTTAGCCTGCGAGAACATGTGTATGGCGTTAGAGAGAGGGCAAGGATGACGAAACTAATATATTAACTTGATGTACACATTAGTTAATTACCGTGAGGGCATTGAGCTCGGCTAATGTCGACGGGCCGGCACATGCGGCGGCGGGCGTGCAAGTGACGGAGGGGCTGCTACCCGGCATGGACGGTGAATCCCTAGCACCAGCGACATTGTCGGCGGCCGGAGGAGTCTCCATTATAACATTGTCATTGCCGGCGGACGGCGGCGCCATCGAGTTGCTGCCGTCGAAGCTAACCACTTGCATTTTCGGGGGGGGGCCTTGTTTGCCACCCTCATACCACGCGTGTAGAGCGTCGAAATCTGCTTGGACCGAAGCGGCGACTTCAGCTTTGACTTCGGGTACGAGCGTAGCTTTGAGTTGCGGTACCAAACCAGCTTGGACTTGGGCTAGGATTGAGTCCCTCATTTCCTCCGCCTCCCGCTGCTTCCTCTCACTCGCGCGCATTTTTATCGGCCACGGACGACAAGCCGTAGTGACCATGCTTGTAGCTCTGTACCGGCGCCGACCACACGGCCTCTATGCGGCCTTCTCGTCGGTGAATGCTCATTAACGATGTTTAGCGCCCGTACGAGAGGCTTGTCCCGAGCTACCCCTGCCCGTCGACGCCCGGGAGGAGGAGCCTTCGTCACATTGAGAAAGTCTTTGTGTTTCTTCTTCCTCGCGGAAGAAACGCGAACCATTTAGAAATGTTGCTACTATTATATGAACGATACTTGATCTAATTAAACCGGTAAATTGCTTACCAGTTTTTTCTCCAACGCCAGGACCTTCTTGTCGTTCGTGAACCAAATTATGTCGGTTACGACCTTCGGGTCCGTGACAGGTTCCCCGGTTAGTTTCTTCTTATGGTACCGGGACCTCGATGAATCTTCTTTCAAGCGGGTCCTTGTACTTGAGCCGGGGGTTCTCAATGCCGGCATTTACATACGCCTCGTCCTCCTTCGCCCAATAGGGCTCCTTTCCCTCGTACCCACGGCTCCCAAGGTTGTGGTTGCCGATGTTAAGCTCCCGCATTTCCTTCCCCCACAACTTGCGATTCTTGGTTGCTTGTAGCTCTTCATTGGCCACAAAAGCATCAAAGTCCGCCTGGGAGACATGCGGAAAGGCGGAGTGGACCTCTTCGAAACCTTTGCCCTCAGCAATCAGCTTCCGCACCATGTACTTATAGCTGCCGAGGTGTTTGGTGAACTTCGGGAGGGCTTGTGAGTTCACAATGTTGTTGGTTTGATGACCGGAGGCGTAGTCGCCTAGGAACTTGTATCGTGAGTGCAACCTCGCAATGAGCCGGGCTCGCAAAGGCGCTTTGCTCTCAGCTCGGAGGTCCGTCTCGTTGAGATTGACGACCTCTCGGAGGATACATGCCGGCTTGGTTGCCGTACCCCTTGGCAACATCCTTAGGCTCCACCGGCAAACCACCGGCGGGGTCCACCTCTTTGATCGTGTCTCTGCCGGTGCCGACCGTGTTTTGGCGCCTTGCCTTCCGCGGCCTCTTGGAACCACTTGTCCCGGTGCCACTACTCCCGGCGGCGCCGCTAGGATCGTCGCCGCTTGTCTCGCCGCCACCCTCGGCGGCGCCGGTTGCCTCGTCGCCGCTTGGCGCGTAGGTACTACCCCCGGCGGCGTCGCTTGCCTCGTTGCCGCTTGGCTCCTCGCCACTACCCCCAGCGTCATCCTCCATCTCATGGTCCTCGTCGCCGCCAACACCAGCGGCCTCGGCATCCTCCTCCGTCCTAAAGAAGTGCCTATTGTAGTGCTCCTCTAATTCTTCTTGAGACGCCATGGTGGCTTGCACTAATAGAAGATGAAAAAGAGTTAGAATTCACGGAAAAATTCGGCATGACCTTTGCTAAAAATTGGTCATGCCGAGTGCTAGAATTGCCGGAACGGAAATGAATCGACATTCCGGCACTCAATAGCAACTCAATCCATGTGTACCAGAAATGCAATTCACATATATATAGCCATGAACACCATAACCATCAGAAATACACTTAGATTAAATGAACCAGTAGCATTTAAATGAGTAGCATTTCATTAGGCATTTAAATGAACCAGGTGCATCAACCAAACATCACCATCTCAACCAGAAGCAAACCGAAGCATATACTTATGGCATTTTATGAACCGAGAGACATCTAAACCGGAGAATTGCTTTTCATCTAAACATTACCGAGAAAAAGAGAGGTACAGATCACAAGGTTTTGAACATGTAAATCCTAAACCAGAGAACTAGCATCAACCATGCATAGCACCAATTTAAATTCTAAATCATTTAATACACATGAACCATTTTAGCAAACCATTTAAATAGTATTGGCAGAATCATGGACTTGACCAATTATCTTGCTTGGACAAACAAGTGTAGTGTGCCTTTTATCTTTCTTGGACAAACAAGTGTAGTACACTGCTGATGTACACAATGACCTATTATTCAGATTGATCCAGATTGTAGAAATCATTCGAGGTTAAAGCAATTTGAAAGGTAGTCACCCATACTTATAAAAGAAAAAAGAACGAAAAAACAGTGAAAGGTATTCACTCGCAAGTGCATTAGGCATTTGTAAGCATTAGGCATTTGTATAATACTCGTATAATACAAGTACTATCATAATTTAAAGCATTAGGTAAATGCCCCATTAGGTAAATTTGCATTAGGCATTTGCAAGCATCTGAGCATCATTTCATTTGATTTTCATTTTCAATTTTTCTTAATGCAAACAATTCAATGTACAATTTTTAGCATTTAACTAAATCAATTAAATGAAACCTACTACTAGCATTCAAAATTTTATCTATAACTTATAATGAAAAATTGAAACCTCATTGCTAGAATTTGAAACCAATTTTTAGCATTCAAAAATTGAAACCTACTGCTAGCTAAACCACCCTATTTGCATTTAACTAAACCAAACAATTGACAATTTTTTCAAACCAGAGAACCAATTGGTTTAGGGTTGAACAAATTCAAACCGAGAGAACCCTATTTCCAATTTGAACAAGGACATTTTCATTTGCAATTTCGTTAGGGCTACCGCAAGAACCGCAAGAACCCTAATAGCAATTTCGTTAGGGCTATTTGCAATTTCGGAGGCGGGGAGAGGGGAAGGGAGAGGGGAAGGAAGAAGGGGAGGGAGGGGAGGTGGAGGAGGTCCCGGCGGCGTTGGGGAAGGAAGAGGGAAGGGAGAGGGCGGTTCTTACCGAAGGTGGCGACGGTGGCCGGCACGCGTGCGACGCCCTCCTCCTCCTCCGCGTGCGACGCCCTCCTCCGGTGGCGACGGTGTGGAGACGGCGTGGGGATGGGCTTCCGCGGCGCCGTGGCGGGGCGGCTCCGGCGTGCAGAGAGGTCGACGACGGCGCGGCGGCTCCGGCGTGCTAGGCTCGTGCGACGGCGGGTGCTTCTCCAACGGCGGCGCTCGATCTAGAGGCAGAGAGATGTGGTGGCGGCCGGGGATGTGCGTGGCTGGAGAGAAAAAATGGTTAAGTCCTTATTACAGCTGTGCCAGGGTTATTGCCGGCGCACCAGGACCCTGGTTCGCCGGGGACAAGTATTCCCCCGGCGAACAAAGGACGTGGTGCGCCGGCAATAAGCCTGGCACAGCTGTAACCTGGGACTTGTGTGTGTAGCAGTTTATACACATGTGCATTAAAAAATCCTATATTATTTTTATTTATTTATTTATTTTCTCTTTATTGTATGTTTCTTTCCTTTTACCCCAAATCCTATCTTGTTTTATTTTTCTTATCTTTTCAAGATAAGAACAAAGCAATATGCATGAGTTATGTAAAAACATGAAGATATGAGTTATATATACATACACAAAATATTGACCAACAGAATATTAATTATTCATACATAAAATATTGGCCATGACCATATGAGTAGTTATGAATTACACAAAATATGAGTTATAGATTGCAAATAAAGTTTTACATCATCGATTGAGAAGAGTGTTTCGCTTTCTTCTTGCTTTTCTTGCTCGTCGTTGAATAATTTAGCCCCGTGTCGTGACTTCTTCTTTTGAAGGGTCGACCTGACCTCGGTAGCGTGGTCCTCGCTTCTTCTTGTGGTGTATGTTGTGTCTTCGTCCTCGGATTCTTCCATCATTGGGTCTCCGACTTGTCCTTCGAAGTCTTCCTCATTGGCGACTCCATCCATTCCGACGATGGTCCTCTTGCCTCTCCTCACGATAACACGGCTAGGCCTCGGATGGGTCGGTTATGAAGAAGCATTGGTGCACGTGTTCTGCCGGCACCCATGGCTCATTCTCGCGCGGTGGCGTTCGTGGACTTTGATTTGTTGGCTTCGGGTAGAAACATGGTGGTGAAATACCGGTCTTCTTTTCGACGCTCTTAGCCCATCCGATACGGAACATCGGCACTTTCTCCCCGGCGTAGCTAAGCTCCCGCATTTCCTCGATTCTTCCGTAGTATCTAGTCTTTACGTCACCCGTCCAGGAATCCATCGTTACCCCTGAGTTCTGGTAAACACTGTTCTTGTCTTTTTCTTCCGTGTAGAATGTGTACCCGTTGATATCGTACGCTTGGTAAGTCATGATGTTGGGTGCGGGGCCATGTGACAAGGCCAATACTAGTTTATCCTTGTCAGAATCCATTGGTGGGGGATTAGCATCAACGTGGTCTTTGAACCAGCGCGCGAAAGAGGAGTTGTGCTCTCGTATATTTACGCTTCCGTCATCATCGGCTTGCCACTGTTCTCTATCATGGTTTTGTGCTCTTTCAACCAAGGATCGATCAAGTCAATGTGTTGTAGCGCTACTAAGTTGGCCCTGTCAAAGTCGGAAGTCTGACCAGACATGTGTACGTGCAGTTCCTTCCTTCCATTTTTGTGGCATACTCCCTCGAACCTGCGGAGGTGCTTGTTTTGAGGCAAACCAACAGGGTCCTCGATGTCTAGATAATTCGTGCGTAAAGAGATGCACTCTTCGGTGAGCCAGCCCCGGACGATGCTTCCATCCGGATGTGACCTGTTACGAACGTATCCTTTAATGACCCCATTCATTCTTTCAAACGGCATCATGTTGTGTAAGAATGCCGACCCTAGATCGACGATATCATCCATGATATGGACCAACGAGATGGACCATCACGTCAAAGAATGCAGGCGGGAAGTACATCTCAAGCTCACATAGGATCACCACAATCTCTTCCTGGAGCCTTGCGAGTTTCTTCACGCTTATCGACTTCCGAGTTATGACGTCGAAGAAGTTACAGAGCCCGACCAGCGTTGCACCGGACATGGTCATCCATTATACCTCGGATTGCAACCGGAAGAATCGCGTCATCATCACGTGACGGTCATGAGACTTCATGCCGCTGAAGTTTCGTTTCTTGGGGTCCATGTATCCGCTTATTAGCCCGGAGTAACCAAAGGGCACTCGACTCCTAGAAGGCAATTGAAAAATTGATCGACCTCGGCCGGACTAAAAGTGAAGCAGGAGGGGGACAGTAATAGTCCGGCTGCTTAATCCTTTTGCGCTTCGACCGCCGTCCGCCTCCTCCTCCGAATGTCCCTCTTGGGCCGCCGGGATCCGAAGCTCTTCCCCGATGCCCAAAACTTTCGGGTCGTGTCTTGCTTTCGGCCCATCTTTGGTCCGGTCCAAGCATGTTGAGAAGAGTGCCAAGCAAGCTCTCGCACACGTTCTTTGTAATATGCATGACATCAAGGCGAGTGAGGTGTATCGAGAATTTTCCGATGACGGCAAGTCCCAAAACACGGACCTCCTTTTCCATACACCAATGAGCGGCGTCGTTTCCTTTTTCTTCTTCTTCTCTCCAGGCTTTTGACGAATCTTTCCCGGCGCAGAGGCACTCCTTCCAACCTTTCAGTAATGTATCGATCTCTTCGCCGCTCTTCTTACGTGGAGGTCCTCGGGGTTCATTTGTACCATCGAACGGATCTCCACGCTTTCTCCACGGGTCGGCCTTCCGTAGCCACCTTCGATGCCCCATGTAAACTGTTTTCGAAGAGCCGGGATCCTTACCAAGCTGCAAAAACATCGTCTCTTCCATGCACTCGACACATGCCTTGTGTCCATGGCACACCCGGCACGAAATGTAACCGTATCCGAGGTAGTCCCGCACCGTCGTGATCAACGCGGCTCTCAAAGGGAAGTGTTCTTCCGCGACGGCGTCCCATGTATCTACCCCTTCCTCCGCCCACAACGTTTCAAGCTCCTCCTTTAATAGTTCAAGATACATGTTGATATCGTTTCCTGGTTGTGTCGGCCCTTGAATTAGCATGCTCATCCGTATGTACTTCCTCTTCATGCACAGCCAGGGCGGGAGGTTGTAGATCCATACAAACACGGGCCATGTGCTATGTGTGCTGCTCCGGTTTCCGAACGGATTGAATCCGTCCGTGCTCGCACCCAACCCGATGTTTCGGGATCTACCCCAAAACTTCCGAATTCATTGTCTAATGCTTTCCACCGGCTTGCATCCGAAGGGTGCGTCAGCACTCGGGTGCTCAATCCGCTCTTTATCATTCAACACCGCCTCCTTTCTTTCTGCGTGCCGGCGCATGAGCTTTGCCTCCTTGCGGTCCGCGTAGAACCGTTGAAGCCGGGGGCGAGCGGGAAGTACCACACAACTTTCCGAGGAGCTTTCTTCTTCCCTTTCTTGTACCGTTCAGCTTCACACACAGGACATTTGGTCTTGTCCATGTGCTCCTTGCGATACATGATACGGTCGTTGATGCGGGCGTGATACTTTTCGTGGGGTAAGTCGAGAGGGCACGTGATTCTCTTGGCCTCGGCTAGACTTCCGAGATACGTGTTCCCGGCAGGAAGGAGATCTTTCACGTATTCCGGGAGGTCGTCGACGCTTCGTCCGTCCATCCGTGTTTCACCTTCATCCGCGAGCACATCGAGAGCTACTCTCAAGCGAGACTCCCCCAACCCGCGACCTGAGTCGTACAATGGAGTATTCGAGTCTATCTCGAGTTGCTCAAGCTTTGATTTCCGCTTGGCGCCGCCTTTCATCTTTTCAAGAAGCAGATCTTGAAGATGAGGGTCCCGCACGACTGAAGCTAGCGGCACCTCTTCGTCGCCGTCAAGGTTATTGTCGTCGTCAAGGTTATTGTCGTCGTCAAGGTTATCGTCCTGTGCGACAAACTCTTCATCGTCATCAATATCATGATGCCCTCCTTCTTGCCGGCCATTATTACCACCGACGCCGTCGCCCCATTGACCTCCGCGCCATCATCACTCATCCATTGAGTGTGTCCATGCATGAAACCATTAGTGAGCAGGTGCCCCTGCAATTTGCCCGAATACGGGTCAAACCATTTCCCTCGTTTGCATCTCCGCACGGACACAATACCTCCGTGCGGTTATTTTCATACATGTCGATGATCGCGTGTTTCAGATATCTCATCACGATGCTTTCACTCATCTCGATAACCATTATCGCCTGCATGGTAAGATTACATAATTGATTAGAACCATGCATCAGTCGGTAGTTTTCACGGAAAATTTCGGCATGACCTTCCTACACGGTAGGACATAGGAGCGCCGTAAATGTGCCGAAACGGAAACTTGAAGAATCAACATTTCGGCGCAACGTTGGCAACTCATTTTCAACGCCAACACACACACAAGCACAAGCACAACATATATATATGCCACACACGAGAGCTAGCTTTGCTTCAAATGTCCAACATACGTCGATTTCATTCCTTAATTTGTTCATTAATCACCTATTTGTTTGATATATTCGTCGATGAGATCGAGACGACGCGCCGCGACAATGGCGTATGGAAGCCGAAGATCTAGATCTAGATTGAGCGGTCAATGCGGGATATTAGATCTAGATCTACATAGGGGGATGTGGGAGATGCATGTAGGAAGGGAAGATTTGCTCAAAAAAATATGATTTTGTTTGGTCAAATTGGTGAAATTGGGGATAGAAATGGGCAAAAATGAGCTGGGTTGGGAGAAGGCTCGGGTTTGTGTGGGGAGTGGAGTGGTATAGTAGAGTGTGGGAGTGGTTGGCAGAAATAACTGCCCAGGTTACTGCCGGCGCACCATGGCACGGGTGCGCCGGCAGAACATAGCTATTTCGGCTATACCACCCCCCAGGCCAGGCCCAAGAGTCATTGCCGGCGCACCAGCCCAGGAGTGCGCCGGCAATAGCTCGTTTTCCGCCGGCGCACCAGTTTTGGGCCTGGCCCGAATCGACCGCGGCCATGCCAAGTTTTTTCCCCGGCGCGTCTTTCCGGCAGGTGCGCCGGCAGTAGGCCCTCATCGCCGGCGCGGCTGAAAACAGGTGCGCCAGCAACACTTTCCACCGGCGCGTTTCTTAGGTGGTGCGCCGGCACCACTTGCCTCCACCTATAGCCATTTTCCTAGTAGTGCCGTGTCCTCCAAACCATCCCCAAAGTGATAAAGGCGGGGCGAGCATTTGAATGCCCCTAGCCGGGGCGCCCCAAAGGACGACTCGGCCTAACGCGGTCCAATAGACTGTCTGGCGCGCCCTACTTGTCACCACTACACAGGGGGTCATGATGAGGCACCAGACACAAAAAAGCGACGCGGGTACCCACCTGCTAGCAACCAAAGTCGATGCCATTGCCTCCGACCTCTCTTTCGTGAGGCGCCTTCCCTCCCTCCCATCCCACCGCCGCTCAAATTTTCAGCCATTTCCGACAGAACATTTCACATGCGCCGAAATCCAACGCTACTACCTAGCCGTCCATTGGTACGACTGTTTGTTCATCGACTCAGTGCACCTTCTCCGCGCGTCCACCACACACTGAAGGTGTTCAGTCGTTTGTATGGTAGGCCCCACCGATCGTGGTTCTTGCCTCCCTTGTCAGTGATGATTGCTAACGATCTCTTTTTTGCTCGTAGACATGGATAGCGACGACGAGATGATCCAACAAATCATGGAGGACGAGCAAAACTTCGACGCAGATGTTCAGGAGTACCTATCAATAATCGGTTGCCTCCAAAAAATCTTGATGACGCCGAGCAGAGGAAGAAGGGGCCGCGCCGTGGAGGTTCAAAGCCTGGAAGAAAGAAGTGTAAGTAGAGGCACAGGTTGGAGGGACATGCCATCCTCTACAACAACTACTTCACCGATGAGCCAACACAGACCGAAATTTTTTGGAGGCGCTATCGGATGAGCAAGGACGTGTTCGTGAAAAATCTTCATGGCATGAGAGAGTACGATGACTACTTCAAGCTGAAACACGACGTCGTTGGCACGACTGGTTTCTCGTCAATTCAGGAGTGCACCGCTACCATGAGAATGCTTGCATCTGGAGCCCATGCTGACTCATAGGACGACTACCTTCGCACGAGTGAGTCCACGACCAGCGAATGCATGTATAGATTCTAAAGAGCTGTGATGGGAAAGTTTGCCAAAGACTATTTGAGAGGCAAATGAAATAGGGACTACTAAGATCATGTCACAAAATGCAGCGAGATGATTTTGTGGAATGCTTAGAGTCATCGATTGCATGCACTGGTTATGGTAGAACTGTCCTTTTGATTAGCAAGGTTTGTACAAAGGACATCACGAATAATGCAGCGTCTGCTCCAAGATATATATGCGGTATGCGGCTGATTGTCGGCATCAAATCATCTTCAACCTCTAGGTCGATGTGCCAAAAGGGAGGCCCTACAGCTCCAGCAGCGCGGCGCTCTTCGGCCGCTTTGTCCCAAGTGGTATAGTCCCCAACGACGAAGTTGCTGGCTGTGACTAGAAGCAGCGACGCAAGCAAGGTGATCCAGGACCCGATTGCTTTTTCATTCTTTGTTCTAGGGTTATGTATGCAAAAGGCGAGGCCTTGGTTGTACTTTTATTTTTCAAAAGGTCGTCCATGTAAATCAAATGCATCATCTAGGTCCTATGGGGCCCTTCCCTGTTAAAAAAGATATTGCATGGTGGTACTAGAAGCTGTGGCAGATCATGACATGTGGACTTGGCATTCTTTTTCTGCATGACTGGATCGCACAATAACATCGACGTGCAGCAAAACTCTCAGGTGTTAGCGAAACTTGTGGAAGGTTATGCTCCAGTCAGTGTAAAGCACAAACCTTTTTTACTGTAGAGCACAAACCTTAGGCGACTGGATTCTGGAGTTGTACAATTTTTTAGGATGGTGCGTCGAGGACGAATAGGAGTGATCAACAATGGCTAGAGATTAGGGCTTTGTTCGTTAGCGGGTGAGTTTGGGTGAGTCCCTTGATACTTTGCACGAGGAGAACTATCTTGTACATAGCCTCCTCCTCCTGCCTTCTATAAAAGTATGATACTCGTTCGCTTACTCTTAACTTTTTTTTTCTACAACAATGCGCGATTTGTCCAAGGTATTTTCCCAATGCTATTAGTCACATTCGATGGTAATTTTCCAACGCAAACTTTCAGCCTTAATAGCAATTTTCGTCGGTTTTTGCCAGCATCAATGCTCCACCCCATGGGCACTGTAGAGCCCTATGTTAAGCCAATCAGCGGCCGCCACTCCTACAGTTTCCACGGTACACATCGATGGATAATAATTTCTTCTTTTTTTCTCAGAAAGTTATAACTACGTTTTTCCTAGAAATTACCCGATGCAAATCTTTCCGCGGGTAATTTTCAAGCAGTACTTAGCATTGCTTCGACAGTGATTTTTCAACACAAACCTTCAACCCAGCAAAATTTCCCGTCGGCAATTTTTCAACATTAATTTTCGAACGGCGTGTAATCCTCCAGCGATAATTTCTCAGCAGCTACCGCGCGCCCCGCGATAAACAGTAATACCCTTTTGTATTTTCTTTGCGATAATTTTTTTCATACAAATCTTTAACCCAATCATAATACACAACGGTAATTACAATAGTAACTCTATAATGGTGCGTTTCGACAATATATTTTAGCCATGCTTGACACGCTTGGACGATAATTCTTCGAGTCAAATATTCATCCTCTAACAGTATTTTTTTGGGATTTCTATTCTCGTGTCCTCGGGTTCTTAGTTGTGCTCAGTTTTCCCAGCCACTTAGTTTTTCCTCAGTTTTGCCCAAGTCCTTGTCTGGAACCCTTACAAGTGCTGGAACGGCCGTTAGCTCGACGGGTCAACAACTTTGATCGTTATCTGCTGACTAGTGGGACCACGTAGAGCCCGCAAAGACACGTCAGACCATCCATCTTTGTTTGACCGTAAGCATCGCCGTATCCCTGATCAAAACGCGGACAAGTGGGGCTTCGGTATATCGAATGACAGGTGGGGCCATGACGCTGATACAAGGGGAAATACACGGGTAGGATTAGGAGCTCTACAACGATGGCACGGAGGAGGTGGCATGCGGCATGCCGAAATGAGATCAACGTCCACAAAGAACTGCATGAGGCTAGACCAGACACATTAGATAGATATGAACTAGACGCGTTTAACCATGCAAGGAAGAGAAGAAATGGTCGAGGACATCGACGACGACCTCAACACTTTGACTGGCAGTGTCGGACACGAACGCGAGCAATGTAGAGAAAACTAGTGTCTCTCCTTTCTGGCGTGTATAGATGGGTGCTAGAGGATTGTGGTGGTGAAGGGAAAGACCTCAAGGTGGTCTGTGGCGTCCAGCATAGCGGGGCGGCGTGGCCGTGCCCACAGCGGCGTGCATGTTCGGCATTGGCATCAGCATGTACGTTCATCATTGGCCTCGACGGTATTTCTGGTGTGTCAGTGATCGAATGAGGGGACGGGATTGAGTGTGCATCCCGACGGTGACCTAGCAGTGGCGGCGAGTGACATGGGTATACCCTTCGGGTACCCATTATTGGTATACCTGGATCGGCTCGGCCCAATATGGAGAAGGCCCAACAAAGCAACCCGAAGAAGTAGTCGACTAGGACTCTTGTAAAACTCTAGGCTGGTTGCATATATAAAGCTAGCCAGGGCACCCGAAATAAAGAGGACAACAGATAGACATAGAGATAGACAGCATAGCTCCGCCTACGGCGGCATCCTGTAAACACATCTATGATCATATACTGGATTGCTAGCAGCACGTAGGGATCCTCCACCGAGGGGACCCGAAGCTGGGTACGTCGTGTGCCTAATCTCGCTCCCGGAATCTCCATCGTCGCTCTCTCACGAAACCCAAGTCTACAATACGTAGGCATTGCCGAGGTGATCCCTCGTCAATTAGCGTCGTCTGTGGGAATCGTGGCGACTGGATTTTGTCATCCGGGCGGGATCCATCGAGTTCATCATCAACAATGTTGAGATCACATCTGGGTATAACATCGTCGGGTTCGTCATCACCTACACCGGCCGATCAGCCGGATTTTTTCGCGTCACCATCTGGTTACTCATCGGCGGCGGAGATCGAATCGGGCTACGTATTAGCGACAGCGTGTTCAGATCAAAGTCTGGCGGAGGCTGCTGCGATACGCCCCGTACGCTGGAGCATTGCAGGCTCAAGCATGATCCGCGTCCGCGGAAACAACACTCCAATCGGTAACCTGATGTTTTCGTTATTTAATTCTATTGTACAGTGCCCGATCGGTCCAGGCCAATTCAATTCCCAAAACACTAGCAAGTCGGTGAAGCCCTAAGTCAATTGAGAGACACGGGAAGACTAGTTTTTCTATTCAATCCATCTCTTTCTCTCTCTTATTCATAGCTCCATCAATTGTTAATTTACCCTGGATTTGATACCATGATGCATGCATGTTTGTCTGTTTTGCACGGTATGGAACAATGGAATCCATCGAGAAAGAATTCATCGCTAGAAATTCTGGCGAAGTATGGAGTACGGACGCATATACCCGCATGGCAACGCGTCGACCAACAATCGCTGGCGTGCTGTATCAGGCTGCCACAACCGGACGTTCTCGCACAACTCCGCCTGGCGCGGATTCGGCGCAGTTGCACGCTCTGCGACTCGCCAGAATAAGCTTTGAATACTTGCTGTGTCGACCCCGTTCGCCATCATGCGTCTCATCTTCTGGCCGCTCAAATTATTTCTACTGCGTCATCTTCATCGACCACACCGGTGAGGCGTCGTGCGGCTACATCAACCATGCCGGCCAGACGCTGCGCGACTATTTCAACTACTCCCAGCCAGATGCCGCGCGCCTACATCGACTGTGTCCGCCGCACGACCTGCTTCCACATTGGCTCCGCCACACCTGGTGTAAAAGCTAAGTGTTCCTCTTCCTCCAAGATTCACTTATCATTTACTTTCGCCATACACAAATACTCGGGGGTTGTGCCATTACAATATTACAGCAAATACACTCAACATTGGGGGCTATGCCATTACTTCGTTACCACAAATATACTCGGTTACTTGGTTTTTTTTTTTCCTTCGGGTCTGGATATATCTTCTCCGGCTCAGTGAAATTATTTTCTTCGGCTCAGTGGAATTATTTTCTTCGTCTTAGTGGCTTTATCTTCTCCGGCTCAGTGGATTTAATTTCTTCAGATTACTGGATTGATTTTCTTTGGTTAATAATTGGTTCACTTATACAATATTACCCGATGCGTTTCCGGGTCAATGAATTCATCTTCTATGGTTACTAGATAATACCCCTCGCGTTGCTGCGGGACTTTCTGTGTTTTACTTGTAGCTACTACTTTAGAAAAATGGTACATCGGATTAAAATGAAAGAAATATGGCAGTTAAGGAACAAACAATATAATGAGCTGCTTCAAGAAAAGAAGTTCATCGCGCGAAAAGAAAATTAAGTATGGCAATTCAAGATCAGCATAATATAAATATTTACATCTGATATGTTGGAGAACTCTCTTTATAAACGTACAAAGAATTGAAACTATCGCTTCGTGTTGTCAGTGTATTAAGATTGGTCCATAAGAGCATTAAAATAATTATACTACCTCTGTCCATAAATAGATGCCTTAGTGTAAGGGTACATTGCCCCTATGTGTGGTTTTGGTAATTAATGACAACCCCTATGGACTAATGTTTTCATTGAGTTTATATGAAGGAATATTCCATAGGTACTACTTGTATTCCATGTGTTGGATTCAAGTATGGATGCCATGAAGATAAAGTTATACCTTGGGTATTGGCATCAAGATCATCGGTTATGAAGATACATATGTGATATGATCAAGAAGAAGAAATGAAGATGGAGTTCTTATGTGGAACTCAATATTAGCCATGCTCTATCTTATGTGAGTATGAGAAGATACAAGGATTGAGTTGGGCAAGTTCAAGATGAGCATCTCAAGTGGATCACATGCTTGAAGCTTGCCGTCCATTTGGTGATAATGGACATGTGAAGATGTGCATCAATGGAGCTTTCCCATCATAGTGTATGGGGGAGTATTTGTGAGTCTTCACGAAGCAACATTGATCAAGTGAGGCATTCCGGCTTGTGTAGAGCTTGAAGAGTTATCATCAAGATCAAGCGGGATGCGCAAGGCAAAGGTATGGCCTTGCTAGGTTTTCCTTTTACCGGTCTCAAGGTGGATGATGGGAGACCGGATTATAGGATAGATAGCCGCACTATTAAGAGGGGCTTTCGGTTGGGTAACTTGATCACATCGTCTTAGGGAGCTCAATCCTTTGCATACTTTGCATATCCTTATTGCTTCTTGGTGTTTCTCTATGTGAGGTTCTTGAGCTTGTTGCTAGCTTTACAACAAGCCCAAGTTCATCGAAAACGGAGTTCGCATGCATCTTCTATTGCGTTTTCGAGGTTGGGTGATTTTACCGGTTATTCATGATATAAGGTTCTACCTTTTATATTCATGATAAAATCCCCTCCTACAGATTCTTGGGTTTTCACTTTCTATTAGATAGCATTCGTTGTTATCTTCCAAACAAAATTGGTTTCATGTTAATCGGAGTTCGGGAGCAATAGTTATTAAAGAAAAGGTAAAAGAAGAAAAAGAAAAAGAAAAGAAAAAAGGGGGACGGCTGCCGGTCTCCGACCGGCCAACCGGGCCACACACCGGCCTGCCCGGCACAGGCCCCGGTCCGACCGGGGGCCTCGCTGGCCTGCTCGCCCGCGCGCCACTGGGCCGCTCACCGCCGCTCGGCCCACACGGCCGCCGCCGCCCGCGGCCTACCCTCCTGGCCGCACGCGCGTTTCTGGGCCGCCGCTGGCCATGCGGCCCGCTCGCCCGCCGCCTGCCTCGCCCAGCTGGGCCGCCCACCCCCGTGCGCCCCTTGCTTGTCCGCCGCCCAGCGCGGCTGCAGCCCAGTCCGGTTGTCTGGGCCGGTCCGACCGGGCTGCCGACCGGCCCGGCCGGCTGCTCGCTCCGGTCGACCGGCTCGGCAGCCGGGCCGGGCCGTTTTTCTGGCCGTTTTTCCTACGTTTTTAATGGTTCTTTTTCCCCAACGGTTATACTTGCTCCCATGCTATAAATAGCTCTTCTTCCACCTTGAGCAAGAGAGTTCTTCCCATTCTCTCACCTCCATTGTTGCTATTTGAAGAACTTGCTCTCCCCTTGATTCCTCCAACCATTCTTGCTCATATTTGAGGATTTGAGAGAGGAGATCTAGATCTACACTTCCACCAAACCATTTCTTCTCTAAGTGAGGGAATCTCTTGGGATCTAGATCTTGGAGTCTTTGGTTGACTTTCCCCCTTGTTCTTCCTCTCCAATCTCATCCTAGCATTCGTTGCTTTGGTGGGATTTGAGTGTGAAGGACTTGAACACCTCCGGTGTTCTTGCTTTGCATCATTGCATAGTGTTGAGCTCTCCACCACGATTTGTTCGAGTGAGAGACCGTGAGCTTGTTACTCTTGGAGGGTGACCTCCTAGTTGGCTTGGTGATTGGTGCTCCGGTGATCTCTTCAAGAAGATTGTGAAGAGGCCCGGGCTTCTCCTTCGTGGAGCTTGTGAAGTGGTTGTGGAGCTTGCCATCTCCGGAGCGGAGGAAAAGCTAACCATAAGGAAAGGGCCATTATCCTTCTTGGGTGTGGTTCGGAGAATAGGGTGAGCCTTCGTGGCGCGGGGAATCCTTCGTGGGACCTCCACTCCTCCAAACGTGACGTACCTTGTTGCAAAGCAAGGGAACACGGGAATACATCCTCGTCTCCGCGTGCCTCGGTTATTTCTATACCCGAGCTCTCTTTCCTTGTGATAGCCATCGTGCTTGAAGTACATATATCTTGCTATCACTTGTGCTACATATATCTTGTGCCTATCTTGCTTAGCTCTAGTTGCTATTGTTACACTTAGTTGAGCTTAGCATATTTAGGGTTTGTGCTTGTAAACTAAACGATAGTTTAATTCCGCATTCATACAAGACAAATCCGCAAGAGTCCGTAATTGCCTATTCACCCCCCTCTAGGCGACATCTCGATCTTTCAATTGGTATCGAGCAAGGTCTCTCCTTGTTTTAGGCTTCACCGCCTTGAGAGTAAAGATGTCGGCTAGTAATTTAGTGCACAATGACACAATTATCTTTGTTGGCACAAATTATCATTTGTGGCGAAATTGCTTGCTTTGTAAACTTCGGACCTTGTGTCCAAACATTGAGCAATTTCTAGATGTAGGTTTTTCTCCTCCGATGGATTCTCAAAATCTATCTTTAGAGGATGAGAAAAACTTACATCTTGAAGCTCAAGTATCTAATGAGCTTTTATTCTCTTTGAGACCCGATTTTCGTAGGTTCTTGATATATATAAAGCGAAAATCGTCTCATGAGATGTGGATCAAGCTTAAGGAAATGTTTGGTGGATCCACTTCTCAATTGGTCGGTGGTGACTCCGAGGAGCTCTCTTCCCCTTCACATCATGAAGAGCTCCAAGTTGCTTCCACCTCCGGTCGTGATGATATATCATCTTCTTCCACTTCACCAACGTGTTGCAAGACACAAGGTAATGATATGGTGAGTTTTGAGGGAAATTGCAATGTTGATATTGTGCTCATTAGTGATGACTCTTCATCTCTATCCCATTGCAATGGTTCCTCTTTGGACTTAAACACATCTTGCATTGAAAATAATCTACATGCTTGTGTTGATAGTCCTTGCATATCATGTGTAAATTGCTTACATAGATCTCATGAGGATATGCTTGCCTTGTCTTGCTCCCATAATCAAAATGCTTCTATTTCCTCTAGTTGTTTGTTGACTAACAATGTAGAGGAAATCGAACACTCTATGGATCAAGACATGTTTTCAAATGAGGATTCAAGAATATCTTCATCTTCATCCTCCGGTATGCACATGTGCCTTATGGCAAATGGACCAAAGGTATCTCCTACTTTGACTCCTAACACATCCTCTAATGATGAGAGTGATGATGATGATAATGATGAAGAACATAATATCTTGGTGCATGATATGGGAATGGTATATGCTTCTCTTCGTGGTAATAAAGAAGCTCGTGCTTATCTCGAACACTCTATGGATACCTTGAATAAATATAGGGAAACCATAGTGGAGTTGGAGTCCCATGTTGAAAATGGGGAAATGAGATTCACTCTCCTCAAGCATGAGCTAAAAGATGAGAAGCATGCTAATTTCATGCTTACACAAAAAATTGAATCCTATATGCATGAAAATGAGAAAACTATTGTTGATGCTTGTGCTACTAACTCTAATTCTTGTGAAGCATCGACCTTAAAGGAGAATGTTGAGCTAAGGGCTCAACTTGAGTTGGTAACTAGAAATTATAGGGAATTGGAAGAAAGTCATAAAAAGCTCTCAAGCTCTCATGATGATCTTCTAATTTCCTATGATGGGCTAAAGTTAGCTCATGAGGCAAGTATCACTAAGGTAACATCTTGTGAGCCTCATATGGATGTTAGCACAATCTATACTACAAATGTTACATTGCCATATGCTAGTCCTTGTAATCCATCTAGTCAAACTAGTGATACACCTTGTGTTGGATTACTCACTTTGCCTTGTTGCTCTAACAATGAAGCTTCTACTTCCTCTAGTACTTGTATTTCTACTAACCATGTAGAGGAAATAAAAGAGCTCGAGGCTCAAGTCCGTTCTTTGAAGAAAGACTTGGAAAAGCGTCATGAAGGGAAATCCGCACTTGACAAGATGCTAAGTGTGCAACAATCCCCCAATGACAAAAGTGGACTTGGATTCAACTCCAATAACAAGAACAAGTCCAAGAGCAAGAGCAACAAGAAGAAGGGCCAAGACAAAGTCAAGGATCCGGCCAAGTTGGTTTGCTTCAAGTGCAAGGTTGAAGGGCATCATGTTAGATCATGCCCATTGAAGAAGAAGAAGCACTTGAGTGAGAAACAACAAGGGAAACGGCCACAAGGTCAAGGTCAAGCTCATGCTCGACCTCAAGTTGAAGATAGGGCACTTCCGAAGAAGAATCAAGATATTGTTCCCCAAGAGAAGAAATCAATAAAGAAGAGAAAGGGGAACACTTGCTACTTATGCCATGAGAAGGGACACTTTGCTTCTTCTTGCTTAGGTGGTACCTTATCTAACCCTATAATTGTTGATAATGATTATTCTCTAGGGAAGGATAAGGATGGCAATGTATTTGCCAAGTTTGTTGGAACTCAAAGTGGTTTCAAGAAAAGAACCATTTGGGTTGCCAAGCCTATTGTGACTAATCTCCTAGGACCCAACTTGGTTGGGGACCAACAATCTCAAACTTGATCAATAGGTACAAGTGGAGGTCATTGGAGACTTGGCTACTTCATGAAGAATTAAGGGATCTTCATATATTATATATTTTGACCAAGCCAAGTCGTATGGATTATCATCTATATCTCATAATCCAATGTTCCTTCTTGCGGTAACTTATACTTCAACTCTTCATGTTTATTGTAAGTTACTTGCCCCTTTGCATGTTTGGTTTTGTACCAAATATGTGTATGTATGTGTTGTGTCTTACTTGCTTATCTTGTGTGTTCAAGTATGTTTGTTTGACTCACCATATACTTGTGTATTGTTTTGAGCCTAATGCATCTTGATGATATCTTATTTGGCTCTCTTTGAAGTGATTAATGGAACATCCCATTTTGGGGGAGTGATATGCTTTGTGCATCTCACTTTCTTTAAAATGTGTGTACATGGGTACCACCACTTAGTATTGATATTGCAAGATTATCTAGTCACTATGTGGTGTGCCATGCTCATGAGAAATTCAAATTCTAAATATCCATTAATCATCTCTAGTTGAATTTTAGTTGCCTCTTATTTAGAAGAAATGTTTTATCACATTATGGGGGAGTAATATGTTTTGTACATATCACAAGCCTAGAAAATGTGAACATATGAGGTTATGCCACTTAGAGTTGATGCTCTTAATTATCTTGCTCCTAGGTGGCATGTTTGCTCAAACAAGCTCCACTTCTATTGAAAAGTTTCTATTGGCTCATCTTATGGATTCTTGTTTGAGTAAGAAATTCTTGGTACGGTTTTTCCTCAAATACATATCTCTATATCTTATTTGGGACACCGCTTGCTTCAAGTTATTCTAATCATTGCCGTGCGTGATTGTTTGACTAGTTGAAGCTATCAAGAATCTTCATCCATGCATAGTGCTTAATTCTATATACTTATCCTATGCCTTTATTGTGAAGTTGATCCTTACTACCATTGTTATTTCACCACCGGAAATTATTTCCAATATACTCATTGTCTTTGACAATTGATAACCTTGTATGTGGTTGAATTCATGGATCATCTTCACCTTGGATTGCTTCTTATTTACTTATTTTATTTCCAAGAAATCTTTGTTGCTCCCATTTGTCTTCCTTGTTCCTTTGAAAAATCTTTTGATAAATTCTCTTAATTCATATCAAGTGTTTGTTTTGGAAGACAAACCTTTTCCTTACGGTACATTGTGCCATTGTGAAAAGTGTAGAGGGTTTGGTTTATTTGTTTGAACCTTGCTCTTTTTGGGAGTTATGCTATCTCATTCCTTCTTCTATGCTTTATTTGTTGAATGAGATAAATCTTTGAGCATGTTAGCTTTATTTCATCCTTTATGCTCAATGGTTTCTTCTTAGTTCATTTGTTGAACTTTGTTGAACACATCTTTTGTGATTTGCGTCTTTGATATAATTTGGACAACAAATTTGTTTGGTCACACCTTTATGTCTTATTCAATTCATTTGGTGTTTTGTCCAAAGTATATCTTTCTTGGATCTTTAAAAGTCTTTGTGCGTGCTTATATGTAATTTATTTATATCTATAGCATGCTTTCTTTCTTCGATCCATTATATAGGGTATACTCCATCAAATCCTAAACGGCTAAGATGTGCATGAAATTCAAATTTCATCTATAAATATGCACATATTGATATGGAGTGTATCCTATGTATTGTGGTTAGTCTAACCATTTTTGGACCCAATAAGTTTGGGGACCAAGATGTACTTGAATTTCGTTTTAGGTACATTGGAGATGCAATGGAGGCTTGTCTCATCTATAAGGAAGGTGTTGTCACCATATGAAAATTGGAGTCAAGCTAGGATGATCGATGAACTCTTATCTACTACATCATGCCATTGGTATCTCGGTAACAAGTATCTTTTTCATGCATACTCATATAGCATCCAACCTCTTGTAGGTTGCATCTTGGCATGAAATTCTTTATTTCGAAAATATTGCGATTCTTGAAAAATCCTTTTGAAGAAAACTTCTTATTGTACATTTGAGTAATTTGAGAAGATGCATATGATAGGAATATATATATATCATGTTTATGATTCACCTATCTCAAATATGCCCTCTAGCAATTTATTGCATATCAATTCCTCAAAGAGCTTTTATGTGCAATATTGATGAAATTGCGAAATAAATCCATATTTATGATACTTGTTGCCTTTCTCAAAACACTCCAACTAGCTCTACTTCCCTTATTGTTAGTTGTAATGTTTTTGAGGTTTAACTTGGTTGAAGTTCATTCATATACCATAAGTGAAAATTGGAGCCATATGCTATATATGCTTTTTAAGCAAACATCCTTTGGTATATTTTATGACTTCATCTTGGATATCTTGTCTTATCTATTTTGTTAACCTCTTGTGTGTGCATGTTTCTTTATGGATCACTTTGTCCACTTTAGAAACTCATATACATAAGAGCGTTAATCCATCATCTTGATATCCTTGCTCTTTGCCGACCATCTTTTACCCCTTTTGTTTTTAGTGGGTTGGTAAAGAAAATTTATGAGTGCTTGGTTTATTTATTTTCTTCATGCACTCATATCTCGTAATTGTTGGACTAAAGTTGTTCTTGATAAGCATACTCTATTTATCTTAGTTGTGTTCTAAATGATATATAGGGAGTGAGGATTCCATGTTTGTGCATATTGTATTCAAATGCAAACATTATAAATTGTGCACAAACCTTGGGGAGCTTTCTTATTTCTAGAAGCACTATATCTCTCTTATCATGATATCTTTGTTTGTCCAATTGGATCTTTGATTGCTTGCTTTATTTGTTGAAGCTCACTTCACCATGTTATCTTTATGCAATCTTTGATCCTCAATATAGTTTGATTTCCTTCAAGTATTCATCATTGGATATGTGCACTTGATTCCGCTCAAATTATGAGAAGTGCACACTTTGGGGAGGAACTCACATTATATTGGCCTTCTAAAATTTTCACCCATTTTGACAATCGATGCCAATGGGGGAGAAGTTTAGAGGATTTAAGGGAATGGTTTTATACTTAAGCTTGGTTTGTGCTTAAGTGTTTTGCCTCTCATGCATTCCATATTTATATGTCTTGCATGGTTGTATATATATAGTGGAAACTATCCCAAAGGTTAATCTTGACAATGTATGCAATGAATTCATGTTCATCACACGTGCATACATTGTGGGGGAGTTTTCTCTATATATATTGGTTCTACTCACATCCATTGCATTTGTTGTAATTGTGTGAGTAGAGCCGGTTTTGATATGGGCTAGTAGCTTTGTGTTACTTGACCATATCAAATACAACCTCTTGTACACAACTTATTCTCGGATAAGTTGCGTACTTGTCACTAATATTCATTATATAAACCCTCTTATTGTGGTTGTCATCAATTACCAAAATGGGGGAGATTGTAAGGGTATATTGCCCCTATGTGTGGTTTTGGTAATTAATGACAACCCCTATGGACTAATGTTTTCATTGAGTTTATATGAAGGAATATTCCATAGGTACTACTTGTATTCCATGTGTTGGATTCAAGTATGGATGCCATGAAGATAAAGGTATACCTTGGGTATTGGCATCAAGATCATCGGTTATGAAGATACATATGTGATATGATCAAGAAGAAGAAATGAAGATGGAGTTCTTATGTGGAACTCAATATTAGCCATGCTCTATCTTATGTGAGTATGAGAAGATACAAGGATTGAGTTGGGCAAGTTCAAGATGAGCATCTCAAGTGGATCACATGCTTGAAGCTTGCCGTCCATTTGGTGATAATGGACATGTGAAGATGTGCATCAATGGAGCTTTCCCATCATAGTGTATGGGGGAGTATTTGTGAGTCTTCACGAAGCAACATTGATCAAGTGAGGCATTCCGGCTTGTGTAGAGCTTGAAGAGTTATCATCAAGATCAAGCGGGATGCGCAAGGCAAAGGTATGGCCTTGCTAGGTTTTCCTTTTACCGGTCTCAAGGTGGATGATGGGAGACCGGATTATAGGATAGATAGCCGCACTATTAAGAGGGGCTTTCGGTTGGGTAACTTGATCACATCGTCTTAGGGAGCTCAATCCTTTGCATACTCTGCATATCCTTATTGCTTCTTGGTGTTTCTCTATGTGAGGTTCTTGAGCTTGTTGCTAGCTTTACAACAAGCCCAAGTTCATCGAAAACGGAGTTCGCATGCATCTTCTATTGCGTTTTCGAGGTTGGGTGATTTTACCGGTTATTCATGATATAAGGTTCTACCTTTTATATTCATGATAAAATCCCCTCCTACAAATTCTTGGGTTTTCACTTTCTATTAGATAGCATTCGTTGTTATCTTCCAAACAAAATTGGTTTCATGTTAATCGGAGTTCGGGAGCAATAGTTATTAAAGAAAAGGTAAAAGAAGAAAAAGAAAAAGAAAAGAAAAAAGGGGGACGGCTGCCCGGTCTCCGACCGGTCGACCGGGCCACACACCGGCCTGCCCGGCACAGGCCCCGGTCCGACCGGGGGCCTCGCTGGCCTGCTCGCCCGCGCGCCACTGGGCCGCTCACCGCCGCTCGGCCCACACGGCCGCCGCCGCCGCGGCCTACCCTCCCGGCCGCACGCGCGTTCTCGGGCCGCCGGCGGCCATGCGGCCCGCTCGCCCGCCGCCTGCCTCGCCCAGCTGGGCCGCCCACCCCCGTGCGCCCCTTGCTTGTCCGCCGCCCAGCGCGGCTGCAGCCCAGTCCGGTTGCTGGGCCGGTCCGACCGGGCTGCTGACCGGCCTGGCCGGCTGCTGCTCCGGTCGACCGGCCTGGCAGCCGGCTGGGCCGTTTTCTCGGCCGTTTTTCCTACGTTTTTAATGGTTCTTTTTCCCCAACGGTTATACTTGCTCCCATGCTATAAATAGCTCTTCTTCCACCTTGAGCAAGAGAGTTCTTCCCATTCTCTCACCTCCATTGTTGCTATTTGAAGAACTTGCTCTCCCCCTTGATTCCTCCAACCATTCTTGCTCATATTTGAGGATTTGAGAGAGGAGATCTAGATCTACACTTCCACCAAACCATTTCTTCTCTAAGTGAGGGAATCTCTTGGGATCTAGATCTTGGAGTCTTTGGTTGACTTTCCCCTTGTTCTTCCTCTCCAATCTCATCCTAGCATTCGTTGCTTTGGTGGGATTTGAGTGTGAAGGACTTGAACACCTCCGGTGTTCTTGCTTTGCATCATTGCATAGTGTTGAGCTCTCCACCACGATTTGTTCGAGTGAGAGACCGTGAGCTTGTTACTCTTGGAGGGTGACCTCCTAGTTGGCTTGGTGATTGGTGCTCCGGTGATCTCTTCAAGAAGATTGTGAAGAGGCCCGGGCTTCTCCTTCGTGGAGCTTGTGAAGTGGTTGTGGAGCTTGCCATCTCCGGAGCGGAGGAAAAGCTAACCATAAGGAAAGGGCCATTATCCTTCGTGGGTGTGGTTCGGAGAATAGGGTGAGCCTTCGTGGCGCGGGGAATCCTTCGTGGGACCTCCACTCCTCCAAACGTGACGTACCTTGTTGCAAAGCAAGGGAACACGGGAATACATCCTCGTCTCCGCGTGCCTCGGTTATTTCTATACCCGAACTCTTTTTCCTTGTGATAGCCATCGTGCTTGAAGTACATATATCTTGCTATCACTTGTGCTACATATAACTTGTGCCTATCTTGCTTAGCTCTAGTTGCTATTGTTACACTTAGTTGAGCTTAGCATATTTAGGGTTTGTGCTTGTAAACTAAACGATAGTTTAATTCCGCATTCATACAAGACAAATCCGCAAGAGTTTGTAATTGCCTATTCACCCCCCCTCTAGGCGACATCTCGATCTTTCACTTAGATTTGTCAAAATTTGTAGTGTCTAGATACATCTAAATTAAGATAACTATAAGACATCTATTTATAGACGGAGGGAGTAGTATACTTGATCGTATAGCTCACTTAGTTAGCGAGTCACCAAGAGGAAGCAGTATAATGTCCACAAACAGAAGTAGATGGTCACAACATAATTGATATGTCGTGACAATTATTTTTAAAAGCCTTACAGCTGTACACTGTATGTTGCCTACGGAGTACAAAAAAAGTTAATTCCAATAAAAGCAACAGTTAGAATTGAAAGCCAGCAACCGATACATATTTATAGATAGTATTTACCTTATATAGTATATTTTACATTGAGCAGATGTCCACATATAGCTAGCTAATGTATGATTTTCATGACAACTGGCAGCGATAATTTTCACTTGCCTAGGTTGTGCTTGGAAGCCCTGAAAGAAACTGAAATAAGATTAATTTGAGAAACTGAAAATAAGAAAAAACACTCGGACAAATATAGGGAGCAGTTGGAGAATGGACGCTTCATAGTTATGCCTTCATAATCAGGCTGCAAGATCTCTGGTGAAGCCGAGGCTGTGACGCTGAGGAATCAGTAGGATTTTTTTTTGCAGTTCTCAACGATATCTTGGACAATCTGATGTTATACCTTCTAATGACTAATTGATTTGCAATAGGAAAAGCATGAAGATTTCCTAGTGATTCTAGCCAAAATATATTATGGGATTCCACCCCTCCATGATTCAAATAGAAAATGTCAAATAATAAGACCATTCACTCATCGATAAACAAAATTACAAAAGGCATGGAAGAAAACCATCAACAATCCTGGAGAATACCCTCACGGTCAAGAATTAATCAAGATATGGGAGGATCTGGAATCGAGCCATTCAACCAGTGGCGGAGCCACGTTGTGGCTGTGTAGTCAAGCGACTACACAGGTTTTTGCCAAGTCCAAGAGCCCTGGCTATGCATACCCACTGCTAAACGCTAAAAACTCTAGCAATGACCACGTACGCATGTCCACTTATCATGTGCTATGAGTACTATTATTCAGCTGAGCAAGCAAAACGAACATAGGAGGCACTAGTAATTACCCTGATTCAATGGAGGGTATCTCTCTCTTCCATATCAGCAGCTTCCTGTAATCCCGTGTAGGCTGTAAATCCTCAAAATCTATTGGCTCCTAAACTTCTAATCCGTCCGACCTTAAAACCCCAAATCAATCTGCAAGCCTAATTGATCCTGGCGCCATGGGAATGAGCAGACCTCTGGTTCTACTAGCTCCGTTTCGATGAATACGGCGCACACGTATTTTAAGATAAACTTTAACCAAAAAATTAAGTACTCTAACAAAAAAAATTGATTATATTTTACGTAAATAGTATCACTGGATTCGTATTGAAAAACACTTTCTCACGATGCTAATTTATACCAAAAATCATTTTATATATATATATATTTTTTGGAGTAATTCTTGCTCAAAGAAAAAACATGAAAAATAGAGTGCCTTATTAATTGTACGAATCAAACATTTCTCTATCTTTTGTGCTCTTGTTTTCTTTTGCGGAATTGCTAAGTTTCAGCTAGCTGAGACATATCTTATGCCTCAGTTACGTGCTCCAGCGTTGGATTTTATTTTTCTTCAAGATTCGTGTTTGCTGTTATTTATACTTTATCTATACAAGAGTTAAAACAAGCTGATTTAATTCGACTGAGACATAGTTAAATCTCAGTCGACTAAGCATCAGAGACACCCTTTCTTTTGTGCTCTTGTTTAGTTTGTCTACATAAGTGTGTTATGTTTTTATCGGAAAAAATAAAAAATAAGTGTGTTATATAAAAAAAAAATCTTCACACTCAAGCTTGACATCACAGCTTTTGGATCCTGGCTCCGCCACTGCATTCAACCACGCAGGAATCAGGAACAACGTACCTAATACAGTGATGATTAATTTGTGGGGTTAAAACGGGCCACAGGCTGAATCAATATGCCAGCGTAATACAGTGAGGGAGGCATCGCTATATGAGCAGAAACAGACCATTCGGCGAGCGAGATTAAAGGAATGGCGAGTTCGAAGATTTAATCGGGGATTATCATGTGGGATTAGTTACCTGTTCACAGGCTAGTCCTGGCCGCCAGGCACTTGTTCTTTACGCAGACGGTGTTCTTCGAGGTGGAGACACGAGACCACTTCACAACCTCAACGCGCTCGTCCACAACGACCTGGAATCGCTTCATCAAGCGCTTCGGCTGTGCACCCGGTAGTGGAGGTTGGTGCTGTCGACTCCAAATTATCCTTATCCACCACATTTGTGTTAAAGTCGTGGGGGCGGCACGGGAAGCAGGACTGGAGGAAAGTATGCCTGTAGGTGGGCCTGTCCGTGGGCACCCACTAGGTGATAACCTCTGCCCGCTGAAACAGTACGGGATGCCGCTTGCTGCTCGTTTAATTCCTTGAGATTACAGGGTGTCCGCTCTGGCCCACCTTAACCCAATAACGACAGTGCACAACAGCAAAGGAATCCCACTATGCGAATCTTCTTCGGCAGCTCCCCATGGACCTCGCCGGATGCGTGCAATTGAGGATCCCCAAGAACCTCGCCGGCCGCCGGGAGCTCCCCACAGGTCTGCTGCTCAAACGACGGGGTGAGAGTGGTCCTTTCCCATGGCAGAATGGAGGTGCTGGACGCGGACGAGGTCAACTCAGGAGGCGGAGGGCAGTGGCCATGGAGGGGAGCAGCGAGCGGCGTAGAGAGAGAGGAGGGGTGGCGGCGGCGCGCGAGCTCGAGGGGGAGGGAGCGGAAGGAGCAGCGGACCGTCGCCGGCCATGGCGCGGCGCGGCACGAAGAGTAGCGGACCGTAGCATCGCAGCGAGGAAGACTACCTTATCCCGTCGAGCGGCGTGGCGGCGGTAGCGAACCAGTAGCGGAAGCCCATCAAGTTTGTTTGCCCGACAGTGGGCGTCCGATATAAAGATTTAATTGGGCTGGGCTGGCGGCACCGTGGACGGCCCGTGACCACCTACAGGCATAGAGGAAAGTGGGGTGGAGCAACTCGTAACAAAGCAAGGTATTTAGAGGTGAGAAGCGATTGCTTGGCTTCCTCCTTTCATCAATGCACCGTTCAGTTTCCTGTGAACATTTGTGGTAGTGGAGTTGAACAGGGAATGAAGCAGCGTGGGGAAAAATGAGTTATTGAAAGAGGAAGCGATGGGTCGCCATTGAGAAAAAATGAGAAAAGGGATGAGATCTGCTTAACATGCATCGGTATAGAAAAAGAGAAAATATATATAGGCCCACCTGATGACTTGGACAGCTTGCATGTTAAGAGAATTACTTGTAGTGGGGTGCTCCTATTTAGAAATAGAAGATTACTGGAACTATTTTCTTCGGGTCAATGGATTCATCCTCTATAATATCAACGGATTCATCTTCTATGGTTATTACTGGATTCTTCGGGTCAACAAATTCATTCTCTATAATATCGGCGGACTTATTTTAAATATATGATTCATATTTGAGGGTGTAATCTTTAATATGGATTTATCTCAAGCACTTCATCTTGGATTTCATCTTTAATATTTCATCCTTAATGGCCTTCTTTCGGCGACACGAATAATATTCGGGGCTCGACAACGATTTCGCCTCGGGTCACGACTGCGACACAACAATCATGACATCATCTCAGCAACGCTCGGGGGCTCAGCTATTTCTTCATCAACAATTTCGCGGCATCCACTTTTGCTATTTGGTGGTTTCTACTTTGGCTAGATTTCTTATCTACACTCGAAGACTTCATCATGCATCGACTTCGTCGTGTCCAAAAAGCTAAGTGTTATTTTATTTTGCACAAAGTTGATTATCGTTTAGTTTCGCCGCACCCGACACTTGGGGGCTGCGCGGCATATATTCACTTTACATATCATCGAATCTGAGCATCTGACACCGCATGCAAAAAAGAGAGTCAAGGAAAAGATAGAAAAAGTTTGTTTATTTGTGCAGGAGAAAGCAAATTATACAAGTTCTTGAGCCTATGTCCAGGTGCGCGCACCCGACGAAATCAAAATAGCACCCGACAAAATCTTCTTCAGGGAGGAACCCGACGAAATCAAAGGAGCACCCGACGAAATCTTCTTCAGGGAGGAACCCGACGAAATCAAAATAGCACCCGACAAAATCTTCTTCAGGGAGGAACCCGACGAAATCAAAAGAGCACCCGACGAAATCTTCTTCAGGGAGGAACCCGACGAAATCAAAATAGCACCCGACGAAATCTTCTTCAGGGAGGAACCCGACCAAATCAAAATAGCACCCAACGAAATCTTCTTCAGGGAGAAACCCGATAAAATCGTGAGAGAACCCGACGAAATTTTCTTCAAAAGAGAACCCGACGAAATTTTATTCAAGGAGGCGCCGAAGAATTATCAAGGAGGTGCCGAAGAATTATCTTCAAGGAGGTGCCGAAGAATTATCAAGGAGGTGCCGAAGAATTATCTTCAAGGAGGTGCCGAAGAATTATCAAGGAGGTGTCGAAGAATTATCAAGGAGGTGTCGGAAATTATCTTCAAGGAGGTGCCGAAGAATTATCTTCAAGGAGGTGCCGAAGAATTATCCTCAAGGAGGTGCCGAAGAATTATCTTCAAGGAGGTCCCGAAAAATTATCTTCAAGGAGGTCCCGAAGAATTATCCTCAAGGAGGTCTCGAAGAATTATCTTCAAAGAGGACCCGAAGAATTGTCCTCAGGGAGGACCCGAAGAATTGTCCTCAGGGAGGACCCGAAGAATTATCCTCAAAGAGGACCCGAAGAAATTTTCCTGAAGAAGGAACTCGACGAAATTTTCATCAAGGAGGAACCAAAAAAAAAAAAAAAAAAAAAAAAGAGGGTGGACAAATCTTCGGGTTCATTGGCTCGTCGTATTGTTCCGAGCAAGAGCATCGGTGATGTACCCGACAATATAGAATAACCAATATATTCGGCTGTCTCATCAAGCCCGAGAGAAAAATAGAAGAACCCGCAAAATGGGTCATTGCATCAGCCGAACAAGGCACTTGACAAAATATTCTCGGAGCGCCAAAGTCGCAAATAATCTCTGAATGCCGCAAAACTCTGCGAAGGTAAGACCTCGGGTCCGTCCTGTGTGGCGTGGCATCGCTAAAGACTGTGCTCTGCTACTTTTTTCCACATCAACAGATGTGAAGAAAAATCCTAACGGACGCGTTAGGTACCCGATAAAACATGACTGGGACTCGACAGAATGGTAAGACCTTAAGCGGCACCTATCGAGTTAACACCAGTATCCCGGGATCATGTCCAGGGACGTGATCTTGAAGTAGGTTTTTGCGGATTGCCACTAGAGCAGTTAACTAGTACCTGATCCGTCAGATGAACTAGCCCAATTACCATTATCCCTGTACAATATAGATATGGATGTCAAATAAAAATAGCAACGGCCTGGAGTCGATAAAAAGAGGGGCTGCGCTCAGAAATATAGTCAAGTTCTTTATCGAGTAGTACAACTTGAGCCTATGTCTAGGTACAAGTACCTGCCCATAGACTCGGGGGCTACTCTTATCGAGAGTATTGTTCATCCTCCCGATAAGGTACAAGAAAGAGGAAAAATTGTGGTGAAGATTAAAAGCAAGTTGAGCCTACACCCAAGTGCAAACACTTGGCTGTAGCCTCGGGGGCTACTCCCATCGGGAGCGCTGGCCGCGCACCCGATAGAAAAATAACTTCGACAGTATCTATGACAGTCAAGGTTTGTAGACTCAACTCGATTCTACGACTCGAGTGGAGCCTACTCCCATCGGGAGCCCATGGATTTCATCAAGTCCTCCGTAAATATAGTTAAGTTCTTCATCGAGTAGTACAACTTGAGTCTATGCCCAAGTGCAAGCACTTGCCCATAGACTCGGGGGCTACTCCCATCGGGAGCGCTGCCGCGCACCCGATAGAAAAATAATTTCAAGAATCATCGACATCATCTACGCTACACATGATCTACGACATGGACCTCGCCTTGTATTTTCTTCGACTTCGGAGATGATTATGCTTGGAGTCTCTACGCAAGTCTTCGACTTCCCTAGACACTCGGGGGCTACTGACATGGGTATACCCTTCGGGTACCCATTATTGGTATACCTGGATCGGCTCGGCCCAATATGGAGAAGGCCCAACAAAGCAACCCGAAGAAGTAGTCGACTAGGACTCTTGTAAAACCCTAGGCTGGTTGCATATATAAAGCTAGCCAGGGCACCCGAAATAAAGAGGACAACGAGATAGACATAGAGATAGACAAGCATAGCTCCGCCTACGGCGGCATCCCGTAAACACATCTATGATTATATACTTGGATTGCTAGCAGCACGTAGGGATCCTCCACCGAGGGGACCCGAAGCTGGGTACGTCGTGTGCCTAATCTCGCTCCCGGAATCTCCATCGTCGCTCTCTCCCGAAACCCAAGTCTACAATACGTAGGCATTGCCGAGGTGATCCCTCGTCAGCGAGCATAGCCGTTCTGACCATGCCGATATCGACATCGGCATCGGCATCGGCATTGACATCGTTTGGAGGCTGTGGTGCTCGAATCATGGTGGTACATGCATAATATATAGAAAATAGCTAGATCTCTAAATCGATGCATATGAAGCTACATATATATTCTTGGTCATAATCCCCTTATCTAAAGGGGATGGATGCATGGCTTCACGTCGTCGTCGCTTTCATCGTCAGTATCTTTGTCGTCCGTGTAGTAGTATTTCCTGCACATTGTTCCGTCGAACACCTTCACTGTGAGCACATCACCGCCTTCATATTTGAAGTGTAGGAAGTAGCCGAAATCCACACCATGCGCGATGGTGAAATTCTCCCAGCCCTTATCGAGGTACATCCTGCCATGTCCGTCAAATAGGACCTCCACGGTCCGGAGACGAGGACCGCAATTAGCTGTTCACATATACACCTTAGCGGGCTCCTGGCCGTCAAGATAGTCCGCAAACTTTTTTGGGAGGGCCTGCAAAGAAATCGAGCGCCGATCGTTTGAAATTAGGCCCTTGAAATTAAAGGTTTTTTTAGAACATGCACATAATTAATCACATGCATCATAGATGTGGGACCACGTACGTACCTTCTTGGCCAAAGGGTCTTCATTGATGACGATGAAGAACTCCTCTATGATCAATGGCAGTGTTGACGGTGGTGGTGGCAATGATGATGATCCACCACCCCGGCCGCCCATTCCCCTTCCCCTTCCGGTCGCCGTCCGAGACGTGGAAGCCATGGCAATGGATCAAGTGTATGTGAACGAGGAAGAGAGAGGCAGAACCTATTAACATGAGGGATGGCCGTTGTGGGGGTTTATAAGGGAGAGATGACCGTTGTGGGGTTTACACCATAATTAAGGTAGAGATGACCATTGTGGGGTTGACACAATAAATTAAGGAGGAGATAACCGTTGTGGGAGTTTATATCTCAACAAAAAAAGTAGTGCCTAAAAGAAATGAAAATTCGTGATAGTTTATCATTTTACCGTGAAAAGAAATGCCTAAATAGATCGTGGAAAATAATGCATAAATAGAGGGAATATAGTACGTGGCAAACTCGTTATTGCACATAATAGAGGGTGGCACTGTCCACCGACAGAGAGAGAAAGGGATGGCCACGAAGAGAGAGAGAGAGAGAGAGAGAGAGAGAGGGGGTGGCCACAAAGAGACGGAGAAGGGTATACTGCCCGTTAGATCAGTGGATCAACAGTTGGTGGAGTCGATCCGTGTGACAACGGCTCAACCAATCAGGATAAGTTTCGGCTCCTGAGCATTTGTGACAGTACTTGAGGGCAAAACTGAGTAGTACTAAGAAAACAAGGGCACGTAAATAGTAAATAGACTAAGGAATTCAAACAAAAAATTACAAAATGAAAAATGTGTGTTTTGTATAATATAATTTATATTGGGCTACATCAAATTATTTGCAATTCAAATATACATGAGTGTGGCAATTATGGCCTCATTTAGACAAACTATGTTTTGGGGAAGATGTTTTGCAAAGGGGTTTGAGTGGAAAACCATGCATCTTCATAGCTACTAGTGATTCTGAGAAGTGGCAATTTATGGTAAAACTTGATTTATCTATATTTGTTAAGGTTTCCTAGGGGGCAGGTTGCGTATGAAGGCTCCATGAGTAGGTGCCACTATGTTTTTGTTTTGTTTTGGAATTGTTTGCGAATGAAATGACTCAATTAGCTATGTCAATCTCATTTGTTGACTCTCTGTTGACCAACTACTTGAGGGTAAAATTGAGTATATTGTACTTGCCAGTCTAAATACTCGAGGGGAAAACTGAGTACAGATAAAATTTCTGTATAAGGCCCGAGGTTATAACTGAGTACACCAAACGTCCCAGGGTTAGACTCGTGTAGCGGTGCACGCTGCAGCCGTGCATAGCGGACGCGTGTTGCGGTACACGCCACCTTCGTCTTTATAGAGCCCCTCTTTCTCTCCCTCGACGCTCGCCCACTCTCTCATTTTCATTGCAACCGCCTCTCCTGTCCCATCATCTTCTCCACAACCGAAGAAAAAACCACGAAGAAAACCGTCAGCTATTGAGAACAATGAGATGCCCATTGTCAGCGCATCAGCCGCCGCTGCCCCCGTCCAGGCCACCGTCGCTGCTTCCAACGTAGCCGCCGGCGCATCGGTCGCCGCCCCCCGTCCAGGCCCCCGTCGCTGCTTCCAACGTAGCCGCCGGCGCATCGGCCGCCGCCCCCGTCCAGGCTCCAGTCGCTTGGGACCCGTACGCACCAGTGTCGTACGTCGCGCCGGAGAACCCCTACGACACCAGCATCGTCGATGACGAGCCGGAGGTAACCCTTTGTTCCCTTGTTCTTATCCCATTTCATTCCTTTTGTGTTAGATCTTGCGTTATTAGGGTTCGTCTGTTCCTAGTTCAATTCTTTTGTGTTAGATCTTGCGTTATTAGGGTTCATCTGTTCCTAGTTCTAGATCTTGCATTATTAGTGTTTGTGAATTGCTTTTGTTTAAGATTCGGTTAACTTATGTGAGTAATCAATCCCATCCGGTTAATTTGTGCTGATGATGATGAATATTTGAGCACAAATTGATTCAGGGTTTGGTCAGTGAACAATTGGTGTGTACAAACTTGTTGTGCATGATCTTTGGTTCACTGACTCAAATCCTGGATATAAGTGTGTCCAATGTAACTGAGGCTACCTCTTTTTTTCGTGTCCATATTATCATGCATGATCTTTTGTTCATTCTCTGTTTCATCATCGTTGCAATTGACTCCGTGTTTTTTGCACGATCTTTGGTGCTACATGACAGGTGCAGAGCAGCGACGTCGACATCGACGACGAGTCCTTCCATACCAAGAATCGTCACGTCCTCAGGAGGCTGCAGTCCGGCCATTACGATGGCCACTTTGCTCGAGGCATTTACAAGTGCCCCTTCTACAACAGGAAGCTCCGCGCCACCGACTTCAGCTGCCTGATGAACCATGCTGAATCCATTGGCAGATGCGGCGCTAGAGTTGGAACGACCGTGAACGTGCATGCGTTCATGGCCCAACACAAAGCACTCGGGATTCACCTGCGCAGCCTCCAAGCGAGTCACATGCGCTACTTGGAGGCGTTGAACGTGCCTACTGCACTCTCTGTATGTGACTACTCTTTCTGTAAAGCAGCTTATATTCATGTAAATGTAGCTTATGTTGTAGTACTATTGGATCTGTCGTGAATATATCTATGCTATGTTGGCTTTTGTATGTAGCTTATCCTATATTTTCTCTGGATTTGTGCCCTAGATTTCCTATCTGATTTGGTAAAAACGAAGGCATAAAGAAATGAATGGCGTTAAAAAATAGAAGAAGAAGCTGCTCTAGATTTGCTACCAATTTGGGCAATCAAGAATGAATGAGATCGAGCGAGAGAGAGAAAAGGTGCATTGAAAACTGCTAATTTGGGCAAACGAAACAGAAACCACTCGTGCCAACGTCCTGGACCCACACGGCTCCACACTCTACGGCCCCCGCTCCGCTCGTATGACCAAACACGGTCTCATCTTGTCCCACGCGGTCCCTTTCTACTAACCCCACACGACGCGGCACCACACGACGTGGCCCCACACGACGCGGCCCCACTCGCCAGCACGGAACGGTCTTAACGGGATTCCTCCCGTCCGAGCTCCTTGTGATGGTTTCAGACAAGGACTTGGGGAAAACTAAGAAAAAACTAAGGAGCTGGAGAAAACTGAGTACAACTAAAGACCTGAGGGCACAAAAATAGAAAGCCCTATTTTTTTCGTCGGTAATTCTTCAACAGTAATTTTTCAACAACACATAACCCTGGAATCCTTCAGCAATAATTCCTCTATACCATGCGAGTACCCGGGATGAACGATAATTCCTCATTTGTATTTTTCTCCTGAAATTTTCCGATCCAAATCTTTAGCTCCATGCTGCCTGTACCCATCTAACCCTTTTTACTACTGAGATCTCCTCTGTCAAAACTATTAGTACAATACATTGCAAACATCAACATGCATGGCCGGATCAATTTTTGAGGAGCCGGCGCCTCACCTTACTAGTACAAGCTGAGAGTATCTCCAGCCGCGTTCCCCAAACAGCACCGAATCGAGCGTTTGGATGACATATTTTATTCGTGTCATATTTGGGGGACGTCACTCTCCAGCCGCGTCCCTAAACAAATTTTTAGATATTTAAAACTTGAGTGAATTCATTCAAACTTGTTATATATTACATAGATTCGAACAAAATTCGATGAAATTTAAACTAAACCCTAATCTAGAAGTACTTGCGGCGGCCAGAGGCGTCGTAGTACAGGTGGAAGTTGTACATATCGTCGGTGACGACCTCCTCTCGTCGACGGGCTCGTCCTTCACCAGGCCGCTTGGCCCAGCCTCGCCGTCGTTGATGAGGTCCACGAGCGGCTTGCCGGTGTCGCGGATGGACATGGCAATCGCCGCCTCGAGGTCGCCCCTCCAGGCGTCGTTGTCATTCAGCGACGTCGCGAACACCGCATGCAGCCCTAGGCAGTCCTCGGGGTCGTCGCTGCTCGCGATGAGTCGCTGCTGCCGCTCGTACTCCGCTAGCCGCGCCGCCGCCGCGACTATGCTGATACCGGCTACCGCTGCCGCCGTGCCTCGGACTTATGGGCGGCGTCGTGAACTCCTGCTCCTCCTTCACCTCGCGCTTGGGGACGGTGTAGGGAGCGGCCCGGTGCGACGAGGACGGCGTCGATCGCGCCAACCCCGACGGGGAAGAGTTGGAGGAGGACGAGTACATCCTCCCCGGCTGCCAGCGCAACGGGAGATGGTGGCAGCTGATACGTCTCCGACGTATCGATAATTTCTTATGTTCTATGCCATATTATTGATGATACCTACATGTTTTATGCACACTTTATGTCATATTCGTGCATTTTCTGGAACTAACCTATTAACAAGATGCCGAAGTGTCGGTCCTCGTTTTCGCTGTTTTTGGTTTCAGAAATCCTAGTAACGAAATATTCTCGGAATTGGACGAAACGAAGACCCGGGTGCCTATTTTTCCACGGAGCTTCCGGAAGACCGAAGAACACACGAAGTGGGGCCACGAGGTGGCGACACCACAAGGCGGCGCGGCCCGTGGGGGGTCCCGCGCCGCCCTATGGTGTGGCCCCTCGTCCGGCCCCGACTCGCCCTTCCGCCTACTTAAAGCCTCCGTCGCGAAACCCCCGATGCGAAAAACCACGATACGGAAAACCTTACCGAGACGCCGCCGCCGCCGATCCCATCTCGGGGGATTCGGGAGATCTCCTCCGGCACCCCGCCGGAGAGGGGATTCATCTCCCGGAGGACTCTACACCGCCATGGTCGCCTCCCGGAGTGATGAGTGAGTAGTTCACCCCTGGACTATGGGTCCATAGCAGTAGCTAGATGGTTGTCTTCTCCTCATTGTGCTTCATTGTTGGATCTTGTGAGCTGCCTAACATGATCAAGATCATCTATCTCGTAATTCTATATGTTGTGTTTGTCGGGATCCGATGGATAGAGAATACCATGTCATGTTAATTATCAAGTTATTATACATGTGTTGTTTATGATCTTGCATGCTCTCCGTTTCTAGTAGAGGCTCTGGCCAAGTTTTTACTTTTAACTCCAAGAGGGAGTACTTATGCTCGATAGTGGGTTCATGCCCGCATTGACACTCGGGACGAGTGACGAAAGTTCTAAGGTTGTGTTGTGTCTGTTGCCACTAGGGATAAAACATTGGCGCTATGCCCGAGGATGTAGTTGTTGATTACATTACGCACCATACTTAATGCAATTGTCTCGTTGTTTAGCAACTTAATACTGGAGGGGGTTCGGATGATAACCTCGAAGGTGGACTTTTTAGGCATAGATGCGGTTGGATGGCGGTCTATGTACTTTGTCGTAATGCCCAATTAAATCTCACTATACTTATCATGTCATGTATGTGCATTGTTATGCCCTCTCTATTTGTCAATTTCCCGACTGTAATTTGTTCACCCAACATGCTTTTATCTTATGGGAGAGACACCTCTAGTGAACTCGTGGACCCCGGTCCATTCTTTAATACTCGAAATACAAATCTGCTGCAATACTTGTTTTACTATTTTCTCTCGCAAACAATCATCTTCCACACAATACGGTTAATCCTTTGTTACAGCAAGCCGGTGAGATTGACAACCTCACTCGTTTCGTTGGGGCAAAGTACTTTGGTTGTGTTGTGCGGGTTCCACGTTGGCGCCGGAATCTCCGGTGTTGCGCCGCACTACATCCCGCCGCCATCAACCTTCAACGTGCTTCTTGGCTCCTCCCGGTTCGATAAACCTTGGTTTCTTTACGAGGGAAAACTTGCTGCTGTGCGCATCATACCTTCCTCTTGGGGTTGCCCAACGAACGTGTGAAATACACGCCATCAAGCATATTTTCCGGCGCCGTTGCCGGGGAGATCAAGACACGCCGCAAGGGGAGTCTCCACTTCTCAATCTCTTTACTTTGTTTTTGTCTTGCTTTATTTTATTTACTACTTTGTTTGCTGCATTATATCAAAACACAAAAAAATTAGTTGCTAGTTTTACTTTATTTGTCTGTCTTGTTTGCTATATCAAAAACACAAAAAAATTAGTTTACTTGCATTTACTTTATCTAGTTTGCTTTATTTACTACTGCTAAAATGGCCAACCCTGAAAATACTAAGTTGTGTGACTTCACTAGCACAAATAATAATGATTTCTTATGCACACCTATTGCTCCACCTCGCTACTACAGCGAAATTCTTTGAAATTAAACCTCGCTTTACTTAATCTTGTCATGAGAGAGCAATTTTACTGGTGTTAGTTCTGATGATGCTGCTGCCCATCTCAATAATTTTGTTGAACTATGTGAAATGCAAAAGTATAAAGATGTAGGTGGTGACATTATAAAATTAAAATTGTTTCCTTTCTCATTAAGAGGAAGAGCTAAAGATTGGTTGCTATCTCTGCCTAAGAATAGTATTGATTCCTGGACTAAATGCAAGGATGCTTTTATCGGTAGATATTATCCACCTGCTAAAATTATATCTTTGAGGAGTAGCATAATGAATTTTAAACAATTAGATAATGAACATGTTGCTCAAGCTTGGGAAAGAATGAAATCTCTGGTTAAAAATTGCCCAACCCATGGACTGACTACTTGGATGATCATCCAAACCTTCTATGCAGGACTAAATTTTTCTTCGCGGAACTTATTGGATTCAGCTGCTGGAGGTACCTTTATATCCATCACTCTTGGTGAAGCAACAAAGCTCCTTGATAATATGATGGTTAATTACTCTGAATGGCACACGGAAAGAGCTCCACAAGGTAAGAAGGTAAATTCTATTGAAGAATCCTCTTCCTTGAGTGATAAGATTGATGCTATTATGTCTATGCTTGTTAATGGTAGGACTAATGTTGATCCTAATAATGTTCCGTTAGCTTCATTGGTTGCTCAAAATTCTAGACCACATCCTGCTAATGGTAATTCTTATGGTAGATATGTTTCACCTAGTGAGGAAAAGATGTTAGAAATTGAAAGGTCCACCAAGAGCTTTATGCAATCACAGTATGAGCAAAATAAATTGTTTACTAAAACTATGAATGAGCAATCTACCTTGTTGAAGAAAATAGGAAATCAACTTGAAAATCTGAATATGGAGATTTCTGGGTTGCAAACTAAACTTGCAAATGCCGAAGACCGAATCTCATACATGTCTGCGTCACAATCTTCTTTAATTAATAAAATGGCTGCTAAACCCGATGATATTGAAAATAAAATTGTTACTACAGCAAATGCCATCCAAGTTAGAATTAATGAGAATATAAGATTAATGGCTGAACTACGTGCTAGGTGGGATAGAGAAGAAAATGAAAAACTAGCTAAAAAGGAAAATGTAGCTAAAGTTTGGACTATTACCACCACAAGCAATGCTAATGATTCACATGTTGCTGCACCTCCTACTATCAATGGTAAAATAATTGGTGTTAGCAATGCTTCTACTCCTAGTGCAAAGCGCGCAAAATTACCCGAAACCGCTAAAACTCGCTGAAACCGCTTGTGATAAAACCGCTGAAATTTTTTCCAACCTTGGGGATGATAATCCCATTGCTTTAGATTGTAATGATTTAGATTTTGATGATTGCCACATCTCTGAAGTTATAAAGTTCTTGCAAAAACTTGCTAAAAGTCCCAATGCTAGCGCTATAAATTTGGCTTTCACAAAACATATTACAAATGCTCTCATAAGAGCTAGAGAAGAGAAACTAAAACTTGAAACTTCTATTCCTAGAAAGCTAGAGGATGGTTGGGAGCCCATCATTAAAATGAGAGTCAAAGATTTTGATTGTAATGCCTTATGTGATCTTGGTGCAAGTATTTCTGTTATGCCTAAAAAAGTCTATGATATGCTTGACTTGCCACCATTGAAGAATTGTTATTTGGATGTTAATCTCGCTGATAATGCTAAAAAGAAACCTTTGGGGAAGGTTGATAATGTTCATATTATGGTTAACAATAACCTTGTCCCCGTTGATTTTGTTGTCTTGGATATTGAATGCAATGCATCTTGCCCCATTATATTGGGAAGACCTTTTCTTCGAACCGTTGGTGCTACTATTGATATGAAGGAAGGTAATATTAAATATCAATTTCCTCTCAAGAAAGGTATGGAACACTTCCCTAGAAAGAGAATGAAGGTACCTTATGATTCTATTATTAGAACAAATTATGATGTTGATGCTTCATCTCTCGATGTTACTTGAGTTACACTTTCTGCGCCTAGCTGAAAGGCGTTAAAGAAAAGCGCTTATGGGAGACAACCCATGTTTTTACTCCAGTATTTTTGTTTTATATTTGTGTCTTGGAAGTTTTTTACTACTGTAGCAACCTCTCCTTATCTTAGTTTTATGTTTTGTTGTGCCAAGTAAAGTCTTTGATAGAAAAGTAAGTACTAGATTTGGATTATCGCGCAGTTCCAGATTTCTTTGCTCGTCACGAATCTGGGTCTATCTCCCCGTAGGTAGCTCAGAAAATTACGCCAATTTACGAGCATGATCCTCGGATATGTACGCAACTTTCATTCAATTTGAGCATTTTCGTTTGAGCAAGTCTGGTGGCCTAATAAAATCCATCTTTACGGATCTGTTCTGTTTTGACAGATTCTGTCTTTTATTTCGCATTGCCTCTTTTGCTATGTTGGATGAATTTCTTTGATCCATTAATGTCCAGTAGCTTTATGCAATGTCCAGAAGTGTTAAGAATGATTGTGTCACCTCTGAACATGTGAATTTTTATTATGCACTAACCCTCTAATGAGTTGTTTCGAGTTTGGTGTGGAGGAAGTTTTCAAGGGTCAAGAGAGGAGTATGATGCAATATGATCAAGGAGAGTGAAAGCTCTAAGCTTGGGGATGCCCCGGTGGTTCACCCCCGCATATATTAAGAAGACTCAAGCTGTCTAAGCTTGGGGATGCCCAAGGCATCCCCTTCTTCATCGACAACATTATCGGGTTCCTCCCCCGAAACTATATTTTTATTCGGCCACATCTTATGTACTTTGCTTGGAGCGTCGGTTTGTTTTTGTTTTTGTTTTGTTTGAATAAAATGGATCCTAGCATTCACTTTATGGGAGAGAGACACGCTCCGTTGTTGCATATGGACAAATATGTCCTTAGGCTCTACTCATAGTATTCATGGCGAAGTTTCATCTTCGTTAAATTGTTATATGGTTGGAATTGGAAAATACTACATGTAGTAAATTGCTATAATGTCTTGGATAATTTGATACTTGGCAATTGTTGTGCTCATGTTTAAGCTCTTGCATCATATACTTTGCACCCATTAATGAAGAAATACTTAGAGCTTGCTAATTTGGTTTGCATATTTGGTTTCTCTAGAGTCTAGATAACATCTAGTATTGAGTTTTGAACAACAAGGAAGACGGTATGGAGTCTTATAATGTTTACCATATGTCTTTTATGTGAGTTTTGCTGTACCGTTCATCCTTGTGTTTGTTTCAAATAACCTTGCTAGCCTAAACCTTGTATCGAGAGGGAATACTTCTCATGCATCCCAAATCCTTGAGCCAACCACTATGCCATTTGTGTCCACCATACCTACCTACTACATGGTATTTATCCGCCATTCCAAAGTAAATTGCTTGAGTGCTACCTTTAAAATTCCATCATTCACCTTTGCAATATATAGCTCATGGGACAAATAGCTTAAAAACTATTGTAGTATTGAATATGTACTTATGCACTTTATCTCTTATTAAGTTGCTTGTTGTGCGATAACCATGCTTCGGGGACGCCATCAACTATTCTTTGTTGGATATCATGTGAGTTGCTATGCATGTCCGTCTTGTCCGAAGCAAGAGAGATCTACCACCTTCATGGTTGGAGCATGCATATTGTTAGAGAAGAACTTTGGGCCGCTAACTAAAGCCATGATTCATGGTGGAAGTTTCAGTTTGGACATATATCCTCAATCTCATATGAGAATAATAATTGTTGCCACATGCTTGTGCATTAAAGAGGAGTCCATTATCTGTTGTCCATGTTGTCCCGGTATGGATGTCTAAGTTGAGAATAATCAAAAGCGAGAAATCCAAAATGCGAGCTTTCTCCTTAGACCTTTGTACAGGCGGCATGGAGGTACCCCATTGTGACACTTGGTCAAAACATGTGCATTGCAAAGATCCGGTAGTCCAAGTTAATTAGGACAAGGTGCGGGCACTATTAGTATACTATGCATGAGACTTGCAACTTGTAAGATATAATGTACATAACTCATATGCTTTATTACTACCGTTGACAAAATTGTTTCATGTTTTCAAAATAAAAGCTCTAGCACAAATATAGCAATCGATGCTTTCCTCTTTGAAGGACCATTCTCTTTACTTTTATGTTGAGTCAGCTCACCTATCTCTCTCCACCTCAAGAAGCAAACACTTGTGTGAACCGTGCATTGATTCCTACATACTTGCATATTGTACTTGTTATATTACTCTATGTTGACAATTATCCATGAGATATACATGTTACAAGTTGAAAGCAACCGCTGAAACTTAATCTTCCTTTGTGTTGCTTCAATACCTTTACTTTGATTTATTGCTTTATGAGTTAACTCTTATGCAAGACTTATTAATACTTGTCTTGAAGTACTATTCATGAAAAGTCTTTGCTATATGATTCACCTGTTTACTCATGTCATCACCATTGTTTTTGATCGCTGCATCCACTACATATGTTTACAAATAGTATGATCAAGGTTATGATGGCATATCACTTCGAAATTATCTTTGTTATCGTTTTACTCCGCTCGGGACGAGCGTAACTAAGCTTGGGGATGCCGATACGTCTCCGACGTATCGATAATTTCTTATGTTCTATGCCATATTATTGATGATACCTACATGTTTTATGCACACTTTATGTCATATTCGTGCATTTTCCGGAACTAACCTATTAACAAGATGCCGAAGTGCCGCTTCCTGTTTTCTGCTGTTTTTGGTTTCGAAATCCTAGTAACGAAATATTCTCGGAATTGGACGAAACGAAGACCCAGGTGCCTATTTTTCCACGGAGCTTCCAGAAGACCGAAGAACACACGAAGTGGGGCCACGAGGTGGCGACACCACAAGGCGGCGCGGCCTAGGGGGGCCCGCGCCGCCCTATGGTGTGGCCCCTCGTCTGGCCCCCGACTCTTCCCTTCCGCCTACTTAAAGCCTCCGTCGCGAAACCCCTGATGCGAAAAACCACGATACGGAAAACCTTACTGAGACGCCGCCGCCGCCGATCCCATCTCGGGGGATTCTGGAGATCTCCTCCGGCACCCTGCCGGAGAGGGGATTCATCTCCCGGAGGACTCTACACCGCCATGGTCGCCTCCGGAGTGATGAGTGAGTAGTTCACCCCTGGACTATGGGTCCATAGCAGTAGCTAGATGGTTGTCTTCTCCTCATTGTGCTTCATTGTTGGATCTTGTGAGCTGCCTAACATGATCAAGATCATCTATCTCGTAATTCTATATGTTGTATTTGTCGGGATCCGATGGATAGAGAATACCATGTCATGTTAATTATCAAGTTATTATACATGTGTTGTTTATGATCTTGCATGCTCTCCGTTTCTAGTAGAGGCTCGGCCAAGTTTTTACTTTTAACTCCAAGAGGGAGTACTTATGCTCGATAGTGGGTTCATGCCCGCATTGACACCGGGACAGATGAAGAAAGTTCTAAGGTTGTGTTGTGCTGTTGCCACTAGGGATAAAACATTGGCGCTATGTCCGAGGATGTAGTTGTTGGTTACATTACGCACCATACTTAATGCAATTGTCTGTTGTTTAGCAACTTAATACTGGAGGGGGTTCGGATGATAACCTGAAGGTGGACTTTTTAGGCATAGATGCAGTTGGATGGCGGTCTATGTACTTTGTCGTAATGCCCAATTAAATCTCACTATACTTATCATGTCATGTATGTGCATTGTTATGCCCTCTCTATTTGTCAATTGCCCGACCGTAATTTGTTCACCCAACATGCTTTTATCTTATGGGAGAGACACCTCTAGTGAACTATGGACCCCGGTCCATTCTTTAATACTCGAAATACAAATCTGCCGCAATACTTGTTTTACTATTTTCTCTCGCAAACAATCATCTTCCACACAATACGGTTAATCCTTTGTTACAGCAAGCCGGTGAGATTGACAACCTCACTGTTTCGTTGGGGCAAAGTACTTTGGTTGTGTTGTGCAGGTTCCACGTTGGCGCCGGAATCTCCGGTGTTGCGCCGCACTACATCCCGCCGCCATCAACCTTCAACGTGCTTCTTGGCTCCTCCTGGTTCGATAAACCTTGGTTTCTTTCTGAGGGAAAACTTGCTGCTGTGCGCATCATACCTTCCTCTTGGGGTTGCCCAACGAACGTGTGAAATACACGCCATCAGCAGCGAGCACACCGTATCCAACCTTGGAGCGCCGTTGTGTATGCCGTAGATGACGTTGTCTAGGGTACGCCCCGGAACACCCCAGAAGAGGGCGCGCTCGTCCTTGTTCCAGCTGTTCTGCCGACCGATGAGGTCGTCGGTGCTGTTCATCTCAACGTCGTGATGCACCTGGAGTAGGCGACCCACCAGGCGTTGTTGCCGGTGGCCGCCCAGGTTGGATCTGCCGCTCCTGGCGTTGAGGCGAGACCGGCGGGTCTTGATCGCGTCCCTCCAACGCTCCGTGCCCGGCAACGGCGGTGGCGGGATGCCTATGCCGTTGACGGCCATCCTCCACCCGCTGTTGCTTGGCAGGCACATGTCTGGCGGAACGGTATATCCCACGCGGTACAGCGCCCACGCCTGCGCCACGTTGAGGCTGCCGCGGCCGAAGCCGTTCGCCGCGGCAATCTTGCGAGAGGACGACGACATTGGCTAAGGAGAGGAGATTTGGGAGCGGCGAGAGATTGCGATGGGGAAGGAAGTAGGGACGCTCTTAATGTACATCGACAGCAGGCGTAGCGGCAGCAGGACGTTGGACGTAGTAAACACCGACGCGGATGGCCACACGGCCATGCACGACGAGACGCGTCCCTGCGCCACTTGAGATCGCCTGGAAAAGCTGGGGCATCATTAACATCGTTTGACCAGAGGTAGACGACGGGATTTTAGGCTTCCGTATCGCTGACGCCGGAGCGCCGAACACTGTATTGGGACGTGGCTGGATACTTTGAGACTAAATAGACGATGCGATAGGCATCCATTGTAAGTCTTAAGGGCATCTCCAACCGGGCGACCCAAACGGACGCGCTGGACCGTCCGTTTTGGGCCGTTTGGGTGGCCGCGCGGACGCGCGGACGGAGCCCCGCGTCCGCGTCTCCGTTTGGGTCGCACGCGGCGCCCAACGCGGCGACCCAAAGAGACGCCACGTGGTTCGTCTTCCTTGCGCGGCGCTGCGCCATGGCAGGCCTCGACGGGACAACCATGGTGGGCGGTGGAACGCGCGGGAAGTTCCCGCGCGCACCAAGGTTCCCGCGCGCGAAAACGCCATTGGCGCGCGCGAGCGCCCAAGTTTCCCGCCAGGCCGCCGGCTATAAAGACGGCGGCGGTCTCACACAGACCGCAACACCATCCTCTCCCCTCCACCTTCTCCGGCGCCATGCCTCGCACCCTGCAGGCCACATGGGCCAAGCTCTCCCTCGCCGCCCGAGCCAGGTTCTCGCGGACGGAGGAGGAGGAGCGCGCGGACTCGCGGTGGGTCGCCGACGACGAGGCGCTCCGCGTCGCTGCCGAGGCGGCGGCAAAGAAGGCCGGTGACGCGGAGGCGGCGGCCGCGGAGGGCTGGCACGAGACCGCGGACGGCTGGTACGAGGCCGCGGAGGAGGGAGCGGCCGCCGCGGAGGAGCCCGTCGACGAGGAGGACCTCGCGCTGGCGAACATCAACGCCGCCATCGAGTAGCGTCTCGCCGACCTCACGCGCGTGACGAAGGAGCATGAGGCCACCTGGCGGGCCGACCGCCGCCGCTTAGGCGACCTCCTCGGCTAGAAGAACGAGCTGCTCGCTATGCGAGCAGCCCGTTACCTCATCCAGATGCCGTCGCCCGAGCGGCGCGCCCGGGAGGATGCTGAGTCGGCGGAGCGCGGCCGGCAAGAGCGCATGCGCCGGCGGCAGGAGAACCACGAGGCCCGTGCCGCCGGCCGCGTCCGCCCGGAGGCGCGCCGTGGAACGCGCCGCCCGCGGAGAGGTGGAGATATGCGGGAAGCAGATGATTCCGCCGCAGGAGGCGGAGCGCGAGCGCGCCCAAGGTGCGCGGACGGAAAGGAGGAGGATGATGGCCTCCGCCCAAGCCGCCGCTGCCACCGCGCCGCCGCCGACGCGCCACCCAGCCCGTAAGCTGGAGTGGAATCCTCACGCGTACAGGCCGCCCGCGTCGAGTGAAATCCACGGCCCCGACGGCGAGCCGGCGAGGAGTCGCCGGCGAGGCCGCCGGCCCCGTACGTATTTAGGATAGAAGTAGTAGCTAAAAAAATGTAATGAGTTCTTTTTAATGAAAAATATTGTTTATGCCTATGACACGCGGGCCAGGGGCGGACGCGAGCGACCAGCCTTTCGCGTCCGCGGCCACGCAAACCCGGCCAAGATTTGGGCCGGGTTTGCGTCGATCCGAACGCTGCGGGCATCCGTTTTAGGGATGGGTCCGCGCGCTGGACCGGGTTTTTGTCCGGCTGGACCCATCCGGACGCGCGGGCGCGGAATGGGTCGCCCGGTTGGAGATGCCCTAAGAGCCACGAATACGCTGACAAATAGCAATAAATGAGTTTCCACGAGGTGTTACTGCATTCAGGAATATACATGCCCATCCATACGTGCCACGCTAATACTCCGTCGGACACACTACTTGGCTTCCTAAAGAAGTTACTCAGTTCAAGAAGTTGCCCTCAAAAAAAAAAGTTCAAGAAATCAAGTCTTTGTGCAACAGGAGAAACGCCTGCCTAAAGCCTTCCACTGATTTCCCTGCAACACCCAAACAATTGCTTAGCTTTAGAGCTCCGAGATGTCTTCAGTGACTTCATAGCTTCCCTGCATGTTCCAAGGAGAAGCATCAGACGTTTGGAATAGTATAATTGTGTCTAGCACTTGTAATTCTTTATGCACCTTTGCATGACAGTATATGCTGACATGAATATGCCACGCATACCTGTTTCCTAACCAGTAAGATCTTGCATATTAAGAAGTTACTAATGTTAGTCTTGCTAGTTTACAGGTAGTGTGTGGGAAGTAGTCTATTTATGTGATGCCCAAAAGCTTCATGCAATTTGTATTGCATAGTGCTATTTATAGGATACAAGCTAGGTACAACGACAAGATTTCTAAAGCCTTCTAGAACTTTCTACTGTAAACCTAACCTAGTGGTAACCAAAGTTAGCTACTGCCATAGACTTACATATGAATTGTAGTCCTAGAAATACTAGAACATACCAGCACCTACCTACAGTACTACTAGAAGGTACTAGCTAATTCCTGAGCAAGGATTACTCTAGCAATTCTTCCCCTAATCCTTGTTCTTCATGCTTGACTTGATTTGGACCATTCCAATTCTAGCTCTTAGCTCTTGAAACTTCACTCACCCAAGTGATTTTGTCAAAATATCACCGAGCTGATCTGAAGTATTGATGGCATTGATGCTTCCATCTTCCAAACATCCTATGATGAAGTGATACCAAATATCGATATGTTTGCTGCGCTCATGGAAGACTAAATTTTTGGCTAATGCCAGGGAAGACTTGTTGTCCACCATTAGCTCAACTGTCTCAGCGTGTCTTCCTTGAAGTTCTCCAAGCAGTCGACTAGCCAAATTCCTTGAGTTGCTGCAGTTGTGGCTGCGACATACTCTGCCTCGCATGAAAACTGAGCAACCACCCTTTGCTTGAGAGATTGCCAACTCACCAAGCAGTTGCCGAGGAAGAACGGAGTGTCGCTCGTGCTCTTCCTAGTGTCAATGTCACCGGCTAGGTCTAACCAATTAGATGTGCATCCTTTGTCTTCCGTCGGTAGTGAAGACCATAGTGGGTCGTGCTAGCGACGTAGCGAAGAATTCTCTTCACCGCATCATGTGCTCCTCCATGGGTCGTTCCATGAATCGACTGACGAACCCAACAGCAAATGCCAGGTCTGGCCCTGGTGTGGACGAGGTAGCGTAGGCTGCCAACGATCTGTTGGTACTTCGTAGCGTCCACCTCTTTTACTGTACTTTCACGGCTAAGCTTGAGCCGCTCCTACATTGGGGTGTGTGCTGGATTGCATCCTTTCATTCCGCCTAGCGTGTGCTTGACATAGGCTGATGCCATCGCCATGCTACTGGACTTCAATTCTGAGATAGAATGACAACAATCCAAGGTCACTCATCTGGAATTTTGTCTTCATCTCGGCCTTGAAACTCTCAATTGCTCCCTTGGACGAACCCGTGATGATCAGATCATCCACATATACTCCAAGGAGCAAGATTGCGTCACCCGCGATGCCCCGGTAGATTGCGTGCTCGTGCTCGCTCTGCTTGAAGCCCATTACTTTGAGCGTGGAGTCGAGCTTCGCATTCCATGCCCACGCGGAGCCTGCCGCAAGCAATAGAGGGCCTTGGCGGGAGCTCGGTTTAGGAGGAAGACAACAACTGACTGCCTCCCCCCAAAATTCAGGTGGCATACCTCTCTGTTTCAGCAAAGAACGTGCCATTGCCACCACTATTTGGTTCCGCCTCTCGACGACGCCATTCTGCTGTGGGCGTATGGCGCAGAGAAGTAGCGCTCGATTCCGCTGCAAAATCCATTGAGGTGAACTCACCGCCGTTGTCCGTGCGGAACACACGCAGTTTGCGTCCGCTGCTGCCTGAACTATTTTGATGGCATCTGCTGCATCATTCTTGGCTGCCAGGAGCATCACCCCCATGTAGCGAGTGGCGTCATCCACCAACAACAAGAAGTAGCGTTGGCCTCCACGTGTCGCCGGTGAAATGGGACCGCAGAGGTCACCGTGGACAAGCTCAAGTAGCTCATGTCAAGGGAATAGGTTGTGGCGATGCTTCGTGATGATGCACGTGTCGCAAAACTGCTCCACGTGTTCCGGACGTGGCAGCCCACGTGCCATGGTGAGGCGTCCCATCTTCTCCAAAGCATCAAAGTTGAGATGCCCAAATCGCTCATGCCAGCGCCAAGCAATATCATCACGGCATGAAGAGAGACAAATTGGTCACGCAATCTCAAGATGGAGGAGATATAGGCGATTCCGGCAGCGTGTGACCCGAACAAGGAGTCATCCTTATCAGCACGCATGCGTCGCTCTCGTCAAGCTGACCAATGCTGATGATCAAGTTCTTCAGGCGTGGAATGTAGTAGACGCCGCTGAGAGCCTTGTTCACCATTTCTGCCTGCAAAGATGATGGTGCCCATGCACTTGATTTCCAAGGGCGAGCCGTCGCCGAATTTGACAACGCCGGTGATTGTACAGACAATTTCAGCAAAGGCGTCCCCATCGTCCGTCATGTGATTTGTAGCGCCGGTGTCGAGGTACCAGCCCTCGATTCGATCATCGTCGATGCTTGTCCCAAGGTAAGCTTTTGCCTTCGGCTCGTCGATGTGAAGAGGGACATGCTCTGGAGCTGGAGCTGTAATGGTGCTATCTTGCACCATAATGGCCGGGGCTGTATCAACGTTCTGCTGCACTACCATGGCAGCAGCTGGAGCTTCGCTTTTCTCCACTGGCATGGCTGGAGCTGGAGTAGTGCTTTGCTGCACTGGAGTAGTGCTTTGCTGCACCACCATGGCAGGGGCAGGAGTGGTGCAGACCTGCGCCATGAGGAGTGCAGGCTCCTCATCATCTTCCACTGCTTCGGCCAGGTATGCCCTGTTTCTCCGGGGCTGCTTGCAGTCCTTGGCCCAATGGCCGTGACGGCCGCAGTTGCGGCATGTGTCATCTTGCGGGCCATCCCTAGCCGCTGCACGATCATCGTTCCCTTCTCCAACCTTCTTACGTGGTGGCCGTCGTCGTAGCTATCCGCTGCCGTGTGCAGGCCTGGAGGAGCTGCCTCCTTGGCGCTCCTTCATCCTCTCTAGCCATTGCTCCTCGATGAGTAGGAGCCTGCCCTGCTCACGCGTCGGCTCAGGCGACTCGAGACGATCCTCAACTGCCTTCAGCCGGCCGGTGACTTCCTCCAATGACATATCAGAAGTGTCAAGGAGGGTCTCGATCGCAAGGGCTATCTGCGACAGCCTTGGCGGCACAACCCGCAAAAACTTCTCGATGACTTTAGTTTCATCAATAGGTGCTCTGAGCGTGGCGAGGCTTGTGACGAGGTTCGTAAGGCGTAGCGCGAGATCATCAACAGACTCCCCGTCGCGGAATGAGATCATCTCAAATTTCTTCTTTAGCTGATGCACCTTGCCCTTCCGCACGCGATGTGAACCGACGCGCATGGCTCGAATCGCCTCCCACACCTCCTTCGTTGTCCGCTTGACGGAAAGTCCAGCCATCATTTCTGGTGGCACCGCTTGCAAGATGGCCTCCAGCGCCATTCAATCTTCCTGGTAGTCGTCGGCGCCGAGCTCAATTGCATCACATATGCCCCGAGCCTACAGCTTCACCTTCATGAGGAGGCTCCATTCGGTGTAGTTCGTCCGCGTCAGCATCGGGTAACTACCACCGCCGATGTCCTTCACGACTCGCTCGACCACAACCTCGTGCCTTCCTGCATCACGGTGGTGCGGTCGTCTCGGTGGTGGTGAAGGGGAACGGCGCCGCGGCTGGCGAGGCGGACTGCCAGCAACACCTTCAACTGGAACTCAGGATCCTATCTTCACCAACGATCTGATACCAACTGTTAGCCTTGCTAGTTTGCACGTAGTGTGTGGGAAGTAGTATGTTTGTGTGATGCTGCCAAAAGCTTCATGCAGCTTGTATTGCATAGTGCTAGGATACAAGCTAGGTACAACAACTATATTTCTAAAGTCTTCTAGAGCTTCCTACTGTAGCTTTCTAGTGCTAACCAAAGTTAGCTACTACCTAGGGCTTACATATGAATTGTACTCCTAGAACATACTAGAACATACCAGCACCTACAGTACTACTAGAAGGTACTAGCTAACTCATGAGCAAGGATTACTCTAACAACTACATGTTAGGTAAGTTAGAGATGGCATTGGCATTGATAACAGTGCCAAGTGTCATCTTAAATTCCTAACAAACTCACCAGTACTCACCAGTACTTCACACGCGCTATTCTATAATAAAATAGCGTGGGTCTAAAAATACGCTATTACCATGCTATAGCGTGCTATTAACGCAAATAGCGTGCTATAGCGCCGAAATAGGGTAGCGTCGGCTCTCCAGATATGCTATAGCGTGCTATTACCGTTGGAATAGCGCGCTATTTTTTTCCATGCTTCACACTGAAGGTTTTGCCCAGGCTACAGATGTTGGCCGGCTCTGCCATTGAACATACTTGCAGCGTACGGAGGTGTTCAATATATAGCTAATGACGTGTGAGATGTGCTGAAACACTTTCAGTCAGCTACCAATATGCAAGGTCATCGTCAAAAGACAGTGTAACTGAAGAGGCTGGGTTACCGTAGTGCATCCTCAATCTCAGCGTTAACTGGGTCCAACTTCAGTCCATCCAAGAACCGTCCGCTTGCACCCTCATAGTCCTGATGATATAAGACCATGTGAACAATCACAAAAAAAAATCTAAAACAAGAAAAAACAGCTAACAATATCCTATATGTAACCTTCAGTAACATCAGAGCTGCACCCTGCCGGTAACAGGATATTGGCCAGTCAGGTCGGATTTTTCTACATTTATTAGCATCTCGCAAAGCCTTGTCTCCAGCACCCATTTGAAGCCAGCAAAGGCTCCTGTTTGAGAGCAAAATCGCATCACCAGGATCAAGATCCAGTGCCTACATCCAACAAGAAAAATAAACAACCAAGCTTACTGAGATTTTTTTTCACTAGAGTTGAATTAATTAACTGAATAAGAAAAAACAGCTAGAAATTTGTCAACACTCAAACAAGAAATCTGCACACTGCTGCAGAGAGATCCATACTAGTCTGCATAAAATACGAATTAGCAAGTCTGGAAAACATTTACTAAATATAGCACAATGTTTAAGCAACTTTGAACTAAATAACTTGTATCAAAAAAGGCTGATTTTCTATCAGCCTATCCGTTCATTCTAGTCCTCCCTATGCTTTTAGCCAGGTGCAGCAAGGAAGCAACTCCAAAACAACAGTATTTGACAAAACAATCACAGAAATCCTGATCGCAACCTCAGTGAAAGTACAAGAATATCTCATTTTCCTTATTCATTATCAAAAAATGAGTATTACGCACCAAATACTGAAAAGAAACATGACCAAAGCAACGAAAAGAAAGACACATAATACAGTCAATTGAGCTTCTTGACAACTCCAATGAAGTTACTAAAAATAACAAATCCAGCTGAAGTCTAGGCCCTGGCCCCAGGGCCTGTCAGTAGGGACCTTCCCATGACTCAAAATCTTTGATAAAAGACACCCAGCTCAATGTGAAACTCCAGGTATTTTGGCATAGTTTTGCCCAAAATTATAGTTCGGACTATGTGAAATAAGGACACAATCCTTCTGAAATCATATATGTAGTTATGAATCTCAACTTTCATACTGAGAGGTAGGCAAGCCACTACAATGCATGCAACAAAAACTGAAATGTCAGAATGGCTAGATGCGACAAGAAATATATATGGTGGCTTTAATATACCTGACTGAAGAATCCTGCCGCAAGACGATAATCCTTTTTCCTTAAAGAGTCCATGCCTAGTGACACAAGCCCTCCTGTTCTAATTTCCCGTTTAACCATAGGCTCATCCTGAATCATAGAGTACCAACTAAATCAATACTATGCAGGAGGTATGCATGAAAATATAGACAAAATCTAAACAAAGTACTTCAAAATATGCTGTGGAGATATGGGGGAAAAGGATTTAATTACATAAAAATATATTTATTATTTTCTCACTATGACTGCACAAGCATGATGTTTCGAGAACTGGACATAATCTCGTAACATCCATATCAGCATGGCAATAATACAGATGGCTTCCCCAGCCTCAGTGCCTCAACCCACCTATGGGAATGGCAGAATGTCATATTTATCAACAACATGATGATAATTTTCTTTCACCTCATGCACATTCTTAGAACTATACTTGCATGAGTGGCGAAGAGGTAAATCTCACATCAATACAAACATCATGATCGGCACCAGCATCCTCCATCATGCATTTGAAAAAGTTATTTGAAACAACTTTTTTCTCATGGAGAATTTTTGCAGCATATGCTAAAGCTCCCTTCAAATCTGCACCAGCCTATCACAGAAAATAAATGTCACGGATCTGATTAGAGATTGCCTGGGTAACATTTCATAATTTTTGCACTTTCAGGAATGAATGCGACCTTAATGCCACTGCCTATGAATACTCTACTGGATTATTTGGTTCCGCTTGTTGTCACCATGCTCGTAACAACAAAATTGATGGTCACAAGTTTTAAAAAAAATGGTTCAGAAAGTGTCCAGAACAAAGGGCCACCAATCGCAGTGTCCCACAACTGTGGCCAGTATTCAAACCAAATGGCAAAAAAGTAAGTAAAAAAGAACAAGCTCAGTGTGGAAACTAAACATAGAAAACAAAGTGCCAACAAAATTCCAGGATTTGACCAAGCTAAGATGAACGTACAGTACCTTAACTAGGAGCATGATACATTCCATTGACTTTGAGTCAGCACATGTAGCAGCAATGAGAGGTGTCTCGCCATTTACCATCTTGTTGTACTGATTGGAAACATGAAGATATGAGCTCCAATGGTCAATACAAACAAAATTGCTTCGCTACATCCTCTCCAAAATCAGATGAAAATGGCACTTTCATACTTTATAGTGATAAGATTATATGGGTAATTAGACCCTAACGCCATCAAACACATGTAGTGATCCTGTATTCTAAAGAGAATGCCATGATTACCACCACATAACACTTCTTTGTGATTGTTCAGATGGAACGCAAGCAACATGCAGCCTTGGATGACATATTGACCTTTCCTGCTCATATGAATCTGATGCAAAATACACAGCGGCAATATTAATGGAGAATAAGATCCCATTCTAGTTTATAGATCCAGTCTGTTTCGCTTCGACAAAGATTTGATCATTAGGATCTTGAACTCCAACAGAAACATGCAGCCATCAAAAAGGAAAATTACTACGACTTGAAATATGGCTCCGGCAAACAGCAAGGAAGAAGATGATGTATGGCTCCGGCAGCGAGAACGATTTTGGGGGCAACAGTCAAACAACTGATTTGGGTAAACTGGTGAGCCAGCATGGAGTGATTACGTGAGGGATAGCAATGGAAAAGAATTTCAGACACAAGATCAAATTGGGTGCATGAAATAGACAGTACTGCCTTTACAACCCAAGGGGTGAGTTTTAGTTTTGACTTTTGACTACTAATCTGAATCAGAAGTTGTTAATCCTTTTAGAGAGGATGTACCGAAGCAAACCTCTTTGGTAAAAATTAAAGAGCTCCCATATAGCATACAAAAATACACAAGCACATTTTCAATATATAGTTCCAGAACCTTGTAGCTGACTATCAAATAGGTCTAGTAAATATGAAAAAGAGCGATTGTATAAAGTAGTTTCATACATGAAAACTGACACTGAAGGAACCAGGAATGATAAGATGTGCGGTATTATGTTGATTGCATTCCACCAATGGAATTATTTTCGATATAGACCATAGATTTGATAGTATAGCATTATGAATATAAAAAGAATCTCGCATTTTCCATGAAGTACTTCTATACTTATTACCAAGACACTGTTGAAGAATAACATTAGAACTACTACATAACTAGGGGCATGAAGAAGCGGAGAAAAATGTACCAAGGATTTTAAGAGTTAACTATGCTGAACAAACACCAAAACAGGATAGCAACCATACAAAAACCAATGAAATGGAGCATGGCAACAAGACAGCTGAGGGGAAAGATTGCAGGACACAAGAATTAAAGTTAAAACGCTGTATGTTAAGCAGTCTGATGGGCAGGCACAAATTGTAAGTACTTCAACTTACATCTGCATTGTAGTCCAATAAAATCTTCATAGTACCATAATGCCCTTCACTAGCAGCAAAATGAAGTGGTGTCCCACAATCAGCTACAGGGTCAACATAAGCTCCTTTTGCAAGGAGTAGTTCTACCATTGGACAATTGTCTGGGAAAAAAATACGAAGCTTGTTACATAAGAGAAGAGGTATTTTCCCTCTCAAATGCTCAAGTTTTAGCTTTTGTTTGTGGTGTGATGTAAGACTTGCGAGGTTTTAGCACATAGCATCACTTGTTGGGGCTTCTTTTGCACGAAACCACAACTACTAGAAATTTTTGCACCAAACAGCAGTATTTGTTGTAAACGTTGCACAGAACACATAAATCACCATTAACAGCCTTGATAGCCATTAGTTAATTGGGCCCACACTTGTCATTTTACCCCCCCCCCGACAAAGGTCAAGCGTGGCGTGTGACGATGTAGGGATTGTGGTGGCTGACGATGCGACGGGGCTCGGGTAGATCGAGGCAACGCTGATTGCCTGGATCGAATAGACTGAACGGATGACGGTGAGTTGGTGATGCACGCTAGCGGTGGCGGACGGCAGTACAAAGCACGACATCAACGGGGAGGGGGGGTGTTAGCACTATCAGAGGAAGTGCAGGTACGTTGTCTAGACGAGGGAAACGGCGGCGGAGCGCATGGGATGCGGCGGGGACGGCCGGGGTTGCACGGGTGCTCGGGGAGGCGGTGGCGGATACAGCACTGGGGGATGGCGAGGAACAGGAATCGAACGAGCTAGCGGAAGCTGCGGAGGAGATCGGCAAGGCGGCGGCATTCGAAGCTGCATCTTCGCCAAACGACGCCGCTCGTAGACTTCATCCTGACGCTGTTGCTCCTCCCGCGTCGACCGCCGCAGCGCAAGCTCCTCTCACTCCTTCTGCTGGCGCACCTCCAACTTGCACTCCCGCTGCAGCCGCACCTCCTCCCGGCGCCGCTCGTCCGCGACAAAGCATCTACGGTCGCCACTAGCGCCGCCTCCTCCCACGCCTTGTACTCTGCGAGCTGTGGGTCCTCCTCCATGACTTCTACGGCTGCCTCTAGCGCCGCCTCCTCCCACGAATCGACCATTGTGGTATTTTCTAGGGTTTAGATTTTTGCACCAATGAGGCGGGGGAGGAGGGTTAATATAGACAAGCGGCGAGGTGGGAAACCTCCCGCGCGGCGTCGTGGCGGGAGAATTTCCCGCGCGGCGTTGTGGTAAGAGAGTTTCCAGCCCGGCGTCGTGGCGGTAAAATATCCCGCGCGACGCCCTGGCGTCAGTGACAAGCGGCTCTCACGCAAAAAAAAATCGCCTCGCGAGGCGCCGACGCGCTCGATTCGCGCCCTTGTCAAGGGGCCAGCACGGGGTTACCGGCGCTTCTATTGGGCTCGGAAAAGCGCCGACGCTATTTGGGGCGCGCCGGTGTGATCCCATTTTCGCTTGCGGCCCCCAAATCGCTATCGGGGCCGCTATGGGGAGCGCCAGTGGAGATGCTCTAAGCACCGAATATCCTGAAATAACATCACCACCCAAAAGGATGTCCATGGGAGAGGTTCGGAGCGGGCCGGTGAGGGAGAGATCCCTTCTCCGCCGTCGTGCCCCTCCCTGCGAACGCTTGCCGCCTCGGAGCTGTGGTGTTGTTGCTGACCATGATTGAACTCCTCTGTTCATCTATGTCCGGCAAAGAGCTTGTGAAATCCATGTTGCATGCCGCCTTGATTATGAAAGTGGGCCTAATATGGTTAATTTCCCGTTAAGGCTCCTAATTGAAGTATTTGTGTTTTGTGCAAATCGTTACCCCAAACATTGGTGTTTGGTGCAAAGAAATATCATTGTTGTGGTTCTCTGCAAAAGAAGCCCCAACAGTTGGTTTGATGTGCTATTTCCTCAAGACTTGCTAGTATTTGCTTTGAGCTTGGCTCAATTTACTTTTGTACTAGGTTTAAAATTCTGTTTCTGAACATCTGTATGATGCTGTGGTTTCGTTCTAGGAATGGAACCAGGGAGGCGGCTCCCTGTTGAAAAAAAAATCCGGCAATCTTTCGTAAAAAGAGTCCACGAGCTTATTACGTAAGATAATAGGTATTTTTATGACTATCTCTTCCATTCATGGAGTCTCCTGGACCTCAGTTTGCCTTGATCCTGTGCTACCAAAAAAAACAATAAGGACTTGTTTGTGGGTAGAAAGGAATTAAAGTTGAATCCTTTAGTGGCTAGAGAATTAAGGTAACATTTAGTACCAATCTGAAGCGACTGGGCCTTATCCCATAGTTTTTGATCCACGGTTCACTACTTCCCAAAAGAGTGATTTTGGGATATACCTCTCCAGTTCAGTAATAGGAGATTAGTGCACAAACCCAGCAACTCCAAATTGATGGATCTAACATACCCCCTCCGATCCATATTAACTGTCTCTAATACGAATGTATCTAGACATATTTTAGTTCTAGATACATCCATACTAACGACAAGTAATATGAATCGGAGGGAGTACATGCAACAGCAAACTCTAGCCGCCGCCTAGGGCTTCCCCAAGCACGCAGGCACGCCGGCCCACCTCCTCCCCTCTGTCCAGCAGCCACGCCGGCGGCCAGAGGAGTAGGGACCTGCCATCTTTCTTTGTTTCTCTTGTAGTCATGTTGCCTTTGGTTTTGGTCTCCCTAGCGGCATCGGCAAGGTGGAGGTGGCGATGGCGCGTTGGAATAATAAGGTCTCTCCGGCCTCTGCCAACCTCAAGGGCCTCTGTTTCAGCGTCAACGAAGGGCCCAAGACGGTTAGCGTCACCAGATCGTTTGGTTCTCTTCAGATCTTGGCAGTTGGTGTGTCTATCGAGGGAAATAGTTGGATGGTTTTTGGAGTGGTGACTTTGACCTCTTCTTTCGCTGTGTTCTGCAGCAAGATCCGGTTTCTTCTACCCTCTGGGTTAGTGGTGAAGGATTGCAAGCCTGTGTGCTGGGTGATGCCCCAACCAATGTTCGATCAACAACTACGAGTTCGCGGCGAGTGGCTATTGTGGTCTTCAAAGCCTTGTATGATGGGTGTTTGCACTTTTCATTCTCCGAAGGACGAAGAGCAATCGAAGGAAGACAGCCACTCGGCCAGTATGATTTTCTATGTAATTTTATTTGTTATTGGTCGTTTTGCATCTTGTTGTCTGTCGCTTGTACTATCTTCTGTTTTCCTTGATAGATGCCCTTTGGGTGTCTTTTCTTAAAAAAGAAATAAACCACAGAGTATCATGAGGAAAAGATTCATGCATAGTGGTATGCATTAAGTTATTCAAATGAGATTCCCTCTATATTCACAATTAGGTGACATTTTCAGGATAGTGAGCATGAATAAAAGTGTTGCTTGAATGGCCACTATACCAATGTTAATTATTCAAAAATGTGTTCCTAGTGTTGCAATACATGCATCACACAGTAATGCTTGGCTAATGGCTACACATAAATATATCGATGACTTTTGACTAAAAAAACCATGTGCAAGAGTATAACAGCTAAGGGTATTATCTTAATACCACCAAACTTTCTACTTGGAAACCCAATATGTCATGCAATCTCGAACAAGCCACTGAGTCTAAAACAACATGTACTTCCGAATATAAGGACTTGTCAGGAAAATTAACTGACGGATTGAATATAAAATTTATTAGCACAAGCAAAATGCTACAAAAAAAAGGGAAATAGGTCCAAGATAACAATACAACATCACACAATAACATAGTTTTCAAATTGAGAAGATATTTTAAAAAATTGCATTGCACAGATGCACACCAGAGATGTGTGTTCATAGAGATAGACCTGATAGTGCAGCAGAATGTAACAGGGAAAGCCCATCATGACTGACTTTGTCTTGATTAGCCCCATGATTAAGAAGATACTTGGCAGTACCCACATTCTTACTATGAATTGCGAAAAACAGTGGTGTTCTACCTATCAAGCAGACAAGCATACCATAATTAGATTATATCAAAGCACTTTTGTGCATAGCAAAGAAATAAGACCTTAATATCAAAGCATGTCTTGTCTGCAAAACCATACAGCCAGAGAAGTTCGTAACACTACTCTGAGATCATGAAATTTAGAAATATCTCTCAGTGAAGATATACAAAGTAGACCCATGGAATTTATATACAATATGGAGTTGGATGTCAGAACAATGCTTCAAATTTAGATATAAGACTGCCCAAAATATGAATAATGAGACAAATACTCGGGATTGGAGCATATGCAGATGTGCAGCTAAGTAAATAACCAAAGAATCCTGAAATGAAGAATAGTTTCACCTCCAGGAGTAGCCTAATTACACGGGACGTTCTTACGTAGAGTATTACCATGTCTATCAAAATTAAGCCTGCGTGATTTCATATGATAAATCATAATTCTACCAAAAATAGGCCCAGGTGATTTCATATAAAGCTACACGATCGTGAGTTAGCACAACAGAATGTGATAAATCATAGTTCTATTCTGTGTGGTAAATAGTAATCGGTTTCGCTATGTCTCAGTCAACTGAGATTTTCTTAAGTCTAAGTCACTCACAAAAAAGTGCTTTGAGTTGCACTTTTCTGTTAAAAAAGTGCAATTGCACTTTTCTGCCAGAAATGTGTTACTAGACCGAGTTGCACTTTTCTTTAAACTGCAGTTGCATTTTTCTGAGGTGACTGAGACTTAAGAAAATCTCAGTCAACACATAGACACACCCAGTAATGCCTATGATACATTGTTTCATACCAACGTGGATAATCTTCGCAAGCACAAATCGGCCATATATTCGTATAATTGACCTACAAAGATCTAGGAATCGATGTAAACAAAAAAAAAATTAGGCGATGCGTGAAAAAAAAACATAATTCCAGCTCTGAACATACCATAAATGTACAATATCATTTCGTAAATTTTGACAAACCTAGGTTGAATGTGTGTATGCATAATCCTAAAGCAAGAAATTAGAGTTCCAAAGTGAGATAGACCTTTCTTGTCGACCACATCCACGTCCACCAGCAGCTCCTCGACCAGGTACTTGCACACATCCAGGCCCCCACCTTTGGCTGCGGCGTGCAGCGCAGTGAAACCTTCCAGCTCTCCGGCATCTTCCACCCTCAGCGCCTCAATCGCCTCCTTGGGGCGGCCCCTGCCCTTGTCCAGCATCACCACCAGCGCTGCAACGGATTGGACTCAAAATAAAAATCCAGCACTCAGGTGTCACGACGGCGTCGGGTCGTCACAATCAGGCACCAAAACTGCATCAGGACTAAAATCTGGGACGGGGGAGGGGGAACCGTACCCTTGAAGATGGGGAGGTCGCCGTCGCAGGCCGCCTGGAACACCTTGTTCAGCATCGGGCCACCGACTGCGGCAGGAGGGGGGCGGAGTTGGGATTTGGGTCGGGATTACGGTTTGGGAATGGGCTGGAGAGAGGCGCTTACCGTTGTAGTGAACATGGGGCTGGGAGCACGCCGGCGCCATGGCGCCGGTAGAAGGCGAGGAGATTGTAGGGTTTTGGGCGGGGAGAAGACAGGTTGGGACGGAAACGAAAAGAGCAGCGATGAAGATGAAACGAGAGCCTGTGTCTTGTGTTTTTGTTTCTTTTGATGAAATATGGACAATTAAGAAAGTTAACAACAAAGTCGTTGTAGTATAGTGGTAAGTATTCCCGCCTGTCACGCGGGTGACCCGGGTTCGATCCCCGGCAACGGCGATTTTTCCTTTTTGTTTTCGTTTTCTCTGTTTCGAACATCGCATTTCTGTTTCATTTATGTGAACATTGTCTCACCAAACTTGCAATGGGTGTTCTTGCTGCCAGCACGATCGTGCTAATACTTTTTTCCGGACAACCACACTCATGTCTATGCTTGAGGACATCCCTTCCTGACTTCTCTCTTTGAAAAAAACACCCCGTGACCCCCTCGCGTCGTCTCCTCTGGGCGACCGGGGGGCGAACCCTAACCCCCGCCACCGCGGGTGACCCGGGTTCGATCCCCGGCAACGGCGATTTTTCCTTTTTGTTTTCGTTTTCTCTGTTTCGAACATCGCATTTCTGTTTCATTTATGTGAACATTGTCTCACCAAACTTGCAATGGGTGTCCTTGCCGCCAGACACGATCGTGCTAATACTTTTTTCCGGACAACCACACTCATGTCTATGCTTGAGGACATCCCTTCCTGACTTCTCTCTTTGAAAAAAACACCCCGTGACCCCCTCGCGTCGTCTCCTCTGGGCGACCGGGGGGCGAACCCTAACCCCCGCCACCGCCGCCTCTTCCCCCACACTGGTGGAAAAACAGGCTTCCGGGAAGCCCCATAAGTCGCGAAGGTAAAGGAACCGCGACTAATGGGGTCTTTAGTCGCGGTTCGTGTGGCGAACCGCGACCAAAGGCCTGGGCCCAGGGCGCACGGTGGCCACCGGTGCACGTGGGGGCTTTAGTCGCGGTTGGCCAGCCCAACCGCGACTAAAGGTGCTCGAAGGCCTTTAGTCGCGGTTGGTTGTAGCCAACCGGGACTAAAGCCCCTCCCCTATATATACCCATCCAAGCAGCCAACACTTAGCCATTTGGAGCCATTCTCTTCACAAACTTCACAAGTGAGTGTTAGGTTTGCTTTTGGTTCCTCTTATGCACATAAGGTGTTTGATGAAATGCCCCAAGAGCATGAAACAAACATGATATGAAGTGTTGGAGTCACACTTGAGCTTTCTCATTTATTTTTTCCTCCTCGATCGCGGTTAGCAACTTGAACCTTTGATGTGTCATTGATAAAATATGCATGTGTGTGTAGTTCATTGTTTAATTTATATTGTTTGTAGCTAGTTAGTTTAACAAATGCATGATGGTTAATTATATATTTTATATTATAATAATGCAGATGAATCGAGCAATGGATGTACTGGTAACCGACTCTCCGGCGAGTTCAGTACGGGTTTGAAAGATTTCCTCGTAGTGGCTAATGCGAACAAGCGTGGGGTTTTGTTATCTCGTCCATGTGTTAAGTGTAAGAATCGAAGGGTTACTCTTCCTCAAGAGATGTTCACATGCACCCGCTTCGGCACGGTTTCATGCCAAGCTATAATTGTTGGACCAAGCATGGAGAAAGAGGGGTTATAATGGAAGAAGATGAAGAAGGGGATGATTTCAATGATGAAAGCTATCTTTCTCATTTCGGTGATACTTTCATGGAGGATGCTCAAGGTGAAGGGGAAGGTGAAGGGGAAGGTGAAGAAGAGGCACGTGATGATCCCGCTGATGATCTTGGTCGGACCATTGCTGATGCACGGAGACGCTTGCGAAACCGAAAAAGAGAGGGAGAATTTGGATCGCATGTTAAAGGATCACAGGAAGGCGCCGTACTTCTGATGCGATGATGGTCTCGAAAAGTCGGCTGCACACTGGATTTGCCGAGATGGAAGGCACAGCAGGTGTAGCTGACTCGGCATTTGAAAACTTGCTGAAAATGTTGAAGAATATGTTTCCAAAGAATAACGAGTTGCCCGCCACTACGTACGAAGCAAAGAAGGTTGTCTCGCCCTCTAGGTTTAGAGGTTCTCAAGATACATGCATGCATCAACGATCGCATCCTCTACCGCGGTGAATACGAGAATTTGAATGAATGCCCGGTATGCACCGCATTGCGTTATAAGATCGTAGGCGATGACCCCGGTGACGATGTTGAGGGCCGTAAACCCGAGAAGAGGGTTCCCGCCAAGGTGATGTGGTATGCTCCTATAATACCACGGTTGAAACGTCTGTTCAAGAACAAAGAGCATGCCAAGTTGTTGCGATGGCACAAAGAGGACCGTAAGTCTGACGGGGAGTTGAGACACCCCGCAGATGGAACGCAATGGAGAAAGATCGACGAGAGTTCAAAGATTTTGCAGCCGACGCAAGGAACATAAGAATTGGTCTAAGTACGGATGGCATGAATCCTTTTGGCGAGCAGTAGCTCCAGCCATAGTACTCGGCCCGTGACTCTATGCATCTACAACCTTCCTCCTTGGTTGTGCATGAAGCGGAAGTTCATTATGATGCCAGTGCTCATCCAAGGTCCGAAGCAACCCGGCAACGACATCGATGTGTACCTAAGGCCATTAGTTGATGAACTTTTACAGCTGTGGGGCAGACCTGGTGTCCGTGTGTGGGATGAGCACAAAGAAGAGGAATTTGACCTACGAGCGTTGCTTTTCGTAACCATCAACGATTGGCCTCGCTCTTAGTAACCTTTCGGACTCGTCAAATAAGGGATACAATGCATGCACGCACCGCTTACATGAGACCGAAAGTGTACATTTGCCAAATTGTAAGAAGAACGTGTACCTTGGGCATCGTCGATTTCTTCCGAAAGGTCATCCAAGAAGAAAGAAAGGCAAGCATTACAACGGCAAGGCAGATCACCGGCCGAAGCCTCGCGGAACACACCGGTGCTGAGGTATTTGATATGGTCAAGGGTTTGAAAGTCATCTTTGGAAAGGGTCCTGGCGGACAATCGGCCCGAAGGGAGCTGACGGGCACGTAGCCATGTGGAAGAAGAATCTATATTCTGGGAGCTAGAATATTGGAAAGTCCTAGAAGTCCGCTCTGCAATCGACGTGATGCATGTTACGAAGAATATTTGCGTGAACATCCTAAGCTTCTTGGGCGTGTATGGGAAGTCAAATGATACAAAGGAAGCACGGCAGGACCAAGCAAAGTTTGAAAGACCCCGATGACCGGCATCCGGAACGGTTTCAAGGTCGTGCAGCCTACGCTCCGACCAAAGAAGAGAAGGTCATCTTTTTTGAATGCCTCGAGCGAGATGAAGGTCCCGTCAGATTCTCGTCCAATATAAAGGGAATAATAAACATGGCGGAGAAAAAGTTCCAAAACTCGAAGTCTCACGACCGCCATGTGATTATGACGCAATTGCTTCCGATTGCTTTGAGGGGCTCTCGCCGGAAAATGTTCGATCGCCCATTGTGAAGCTATGTGCATTCCTCAATGCAATCTCTCGAAGGTAATCAATCCGAAGTTCTACCACGGTTACAGTAACGATGTGATCCAATGTCTTGTCGGCTTCGAGTTGGTGTTCCCGCCATCCTTCTTCAATATTATGACGCACCTCCTGGTTCACCTAGTCGATGAGATTTCCATTCTCGGTCCCGTATTTCTACACAATATGTTCCCCTTCGAGAGGTTCATGGGAATATTAAAGAAATATGTTCGTAACCGTGCTAGGCCGGAAGGAAGCATCGCCAAGGGCTATGGAAATGAGGAGGTAATTGAGTTTTGTGTTGACTTTGTTCCCGACCTTAAGCCGATTGGTCTTCCTCAATCGCAGCACGAGGGGAGACTAAGTGGAAAAGGCACGATCGGAAGGAAATCAATGATATGTATGGACGGCCATTCTCTCGACCGAAGCACACCATACGCTTCCGACCAATTCCAGCTTGGTGGCTCCGTACTTTGAGAAACACAAGAATATTTTACGCTCGGACAACCCCGGGAAGCCCGAATCCTGGATTAGGAAGGCCCACATGGAGACTTTCGACGCTTGGTTGAGAAAACATTTAATGAGTGACAATAAGGTTGTAGATCAGCCGTACATGTTGGCCAAGACACCATCTTCGACTATAACGACTTTCCAAGGGTACGAGATAAATGGGAATACATTTTACACGATCGCCCAAGATAAAAAGAGCACCAACCAAAACAGTGGTGTCCGCTTTGATGCAGGAACCGAGAATGGGCAAAAGGTCACATATTATGGTTACATAGAGGAGATATGGGAACTTGACTATGGACCCTCCTTTAGGGTCCCTTTGTTCCGGCAAATGGTTCAAGCTAACGAGAGGTGGGGTAAAGGTGGACCAAAGCAATACGGAATGACAATGGTGGATTTCAACAATCTTGGTTACCTTGACGAACCATTCGTCCTAGCGAAAGATGTCGCTCAGTGTTTTCTATGTGAAGGACATGAGTAGCAAACCGAGGAAACGGAAAGATAAGAAAACGATCGAGACATCATGCGATGATCCAAAGCGCCACATTGTTCTTTCAGGGGAAAAGAAACATCGTGGGAGTGGAGGACAAGACGGACATGTCGAAGATTATAATATGTTTGCTGAAATTCCGCCCTTCAAAGTGAACACCGACCCAAGCATTAAGTTAAATGATGAGGATGCTCCATGGATACGGCACAATCGTAAGTGCTGTGACACAAGGGAAGAAATGATGTGTAATAATTTATTGTACCAAACTTTGTTGAATGAATCATGTGAATTATATTACCCGTGATGTGTTTGGTGTCCATTTTCGAATGATTCAATTGACTCGAGATAGCACCGATGATACATGAAATTTGGAGTGACTAAGTCATACTCCCGCATACATGAAATTTGGAGTGACTAAGTCATACTCCCGCATATAGGAAATTTGGAGTGACTAAGTCATACTCCTGCATACATGAAATTTGGAGTGATTTAGTCATACTCCTGCCTAGGCGTATAATATGCATACTCGTAGTCTTCATAGCCGCCGCCGTTGTAATGGTAGTCGTCGCCTTTCTAAGTTGCCGCCGTCGTCGCCGCTGCCGTCGTCGGCCGCCGTCCGTCGTCGTCGGCGCGGCGCTCGTGGCTCGAATCGAGGGTAGCGCAGGCGGGGGATATCGCCGGCCGTGATGTAGTCCATGACGCTTCGCAGAGTCCGGCCGTACCACCATAGCCGACGGCCGGCCTCGTGGAAGTTCCCGAGAGGCGCACCGGTCCTCCTCATACCTCGGCGAGCGCCCTCTCACGCCGATTGATGAAGAAGGCGTCCCAAGTATGCTCGGTTATCGGGATGCCGGCGGGGATTCATCCGCCGCTCCGGCGTGAGGTCGAGGTAGTAGTGGTTCGTGATGGCCGCCCGGCGCGCGCGTACCTCGAGGGACGGGAGGGACCGCAGCACGCCGCCGGCGCTAGGCTCCAGCACGACGGGGACGCGGTAGCCCGGCGAGCAAGGGTAGTTCGAGGCGCAAAGCTCCTCCACCTGCCGGTAGGTTAGAGTGGGTGCGGTGGAAGCCATGAGAGAGTGATGAGAGATTGTAGAGATGTGATAATGCTGGCCAAGCCGGGCTACATATATGTAGTGAGAAATGGCGGGAAAAATGGGAGCGGGAAGACAGGAGGCGGGAAGACAGGGAAGAAATGGCGGGAAGAAAGAGGCGGGAAGAAATGGCGGGAAGAAAGAGGCGGGAAGAAAGAGGCGGGAAGACAGGGAAGAAATGGCGGGAAGAGTGGGCGGAAAGACGGAGGCGGGAAGAGGGGGACCGGCGAGAAGACAGAGGCGGCCGGGAAGAACTGGTGGGAAGAGGGAGGCGGAAAGATTTTTAAATGAATTAGTTTTATTTTTCTGAATTTTTTGATATATTATTTGTATTTTTAAGATTTTTAAATGAATTAGTTTTATTTTTTGAATTTTTTTATATATTATTTGTATTTTTAAGATTTTTAAATGAATTAGTTTTATTTTTCTGAATTTTTTGATATATTATTTGTAGTTTTCAGATTTTGAAATGAATTAGTTTTGTTTTTCTTTATTTTTTGATATATTATTTGTATTTTTAAGATTTTTAAATGAATTAGTTTTATTTTTCTTTATTTTTTGATATATTATTTGTATTTTTAAGATTTTTAAATGAATTAGTTTTATTTTTCTGATTTTTTTGATATATTATTTGTATTTTTAAGATTTTTAAATGAATTAGTTTTAATTTTCTGAATTTTTTGATATATTATTTGTATTTTTCAGATTTTGAAATGAATTAGTTTTAATTTTCTGAATTTATTGATATATTATTTGTATTTTTAAGATTTTGAAATAAATTAGTTTTATTTTTCCGAATTTTTTGATATATTATTTGTATTTTTAATATTTCGAAATAAATTAGTTTTATTTTTCTGATTTTTTTTATATATTATTTGTATTTTTGATATTTCGAAATGAAAAGAATTTGGAAAAACACCTTTAGTCGCGGTTGGCCTCGCCAACCGCGACTAAAGGGTCTTTCCGCGCGGGAACCAAAATTCCGGTGAAAAACCCTTTTCGCGGTTGGCGAGGCCAACCGCGACTAAATGTACCCCTTTAGTCGCGGTTGGTCTTACGAACCGCGACTAAAGGTCTGGAGGTATAAAAGGCGCGCGCCGCCCCTGTCTGGTTCACTTCGCCAGTTCTCCTCCGCCCCGACGCAAGCGCCCGCGAGATCGACACCGAAGCGCCGTCCTCCTCGCCGCGCCGCCGTCACTCGCCGCGACGCCGTCAGGCTGCCCGCCAGACGCGCCCTCGCCGACTACCGCCGCCGCCCTCGCCGCCGTATATCTCGACGTACGTTGCCGCCTCGTCGATCGGCCGCCGCCTCTCCTCCTCGTTCTTCCCGCGCCGCCGGCCGTCGCCGCGCGTTGCCGCCCCTCGCCGCGCGCGCGCGTTTGGTGCCCGCCGCCGAACAGATCGAGAGAGAGAGGAGGCCGGGGGCGCCGTCGCGTGTTGCCGCGCCGCTGCTCGGGCGCCATCGCCGCCGCCGCGTTCTAGGCGTGCCGCCCGGACGCGTGTTGCCGCCCGGCGCGCTCGCTTTGGCGCGAGCCCGCCGGACGTGCGCAAGACACGGAGAGAGAGGGGCCGGCGCGCCCCAATCTCTATTTTTTTTAACTTAATTAACTTAATAAAACAAACTTATAACAAAATTTGTAATTAGCTTAAGTTTGTTAACTTAAAATTTGTGTAACAAAAGTTTGTAACTTAAAATTTGTATAACTAAAATTTGTAACTTAAAATTTGTAACTTAAAGTTTTTTTTGTTTTAACTTAACACAAATCGGAGAACACACGCGCGTATACGGAGAGGTTGGTAACTAAAATGAATTAAACATAGTTATATAATTTTTTAATAAAATTTGTATAACTAAAATTTTCTATTTTTATTAATATTTGTATAACTAAAATTTGTAACTTAAAATTTGTAACTTAAAATTTGTAACATAGTCATACTCGCCCCTCCGCATATGCGCGGTGTTTTTTCGGGATCGAGATCGGGGGCGGCGAGGGTTATGTGTGTGTTGTCCTCGCCTCCTTCTCCGTGACGCCGTCGTCTACCGCCCCGTCTCGCGCTCTTCCGCGACACCCTCTCCCCACCCCTTCCAGCCTCGCCGGCCCCTCCTTTTTGCCACCGCCCTTTCGCCACCGCCACCGCCCCTTCTTCACTTAATTAATTTGTTTTGACTACATGTTTTCAGGATCGACATATGGCGGACGATAGAGCTGACCCGATTCTCGGACAACTATGATCCGGACGCTCGAAGACCATATGTTCGGCATCATAAATGGCGATATTCCATTTGTGCTCGACCGGAGAAGAAGAAGATGATATCTCTTCTTATCTGAACCTTGAGGGTGAAGATGAAGGGCGCCGTCAGCAAGATGATGCCGAAGAAACATCGATAAACGACGATCTTCAATTGGAAGTAGCAACCACCTCCGGCGCCGAGGTATATATATATACATATTGAGCGTCTGGTGATACAACTAACTGATTTGAATAAATGTGTGTGTACTAACGCGCGCGACTCTCTTTCTTATTTTAGCCCTCGGCCGGATCGTCGAAAAAATCGAGTACGTCGTCGTCAAAGCGTGGCGCAACCAAGACGATGAAAGCAGGAGAAACATGCACCATCGATGTTGTCGACGAAGCAACCGGCGAGCCGCCGGAGCCCAAGCAAGAACGCCACCAAGTTTGTCAGCCCAATGCGGAGCCGTTGTTAGAGACAACATCTCGATCACCCGCCGAGGAGTGGAATGAGCCAAAGAAGGCACGTGTTGGTTTCACTTTTGTCGATAAGAGAGAAAAAAAGATTGCTTCAACAAGCTTATGGAACATTTCGTTCTACCTCCGAATACCGCAAATACGATGAGGAGGGTAAAAAGATTGCGGAAAACAAGGAGAGGCGCAAGCTAGTCAAACGAGTTCGCTCTTTCTAGGATGGCCAACGCATTCCGGAAATACAAGCAAAATCTAGCCCATGACTTTGTCAACCAGGGCAAGACTCCGAATTTCAAAGGACAATATGAGAAACCGCAACATGATTGGCCGGAATTTGTGAAGCAAAAGAAATCGGAGCAGTTCCTTGAACTATCGAAAAAAATAAGGAAAATGCGGCCAAGAAGGAGTACAATCATAAAATGGGGCCAGGAGGGTATCGCTTTTGGCAGCCTAAGTGGGAGAAGATGGAGAACGAGCCGAGGGCGCGAGGAATCCGTCCAGGTACGGAGGGATGGGACCCAAGGGCCAAAAGCTGGTGGTACGGGCATGGGGGATCGCCGAACCCGGAGACAGGGAGTGTGTTTACCAGGGCAAAATAATTACACCCACCCAAAACCTTATTGAGGCAATGAGGGATGCTCAAGAGGGAGGATCAGGTTCAACGGAGAGAACGACGCCACGACAAAAGCCCTCGGGAATCCCGAACACGGAGGACGTGTACGAGGCATGCTCGGGGACATTCCGTGGAAACTAGGGTTCCCCGCAAAGATGACCCGTACGGTTACGGAAGCCGTAAGAGAAAGATGGATCGGGATGCGGATGTTGTGGCGAAGTTGGTAACGGAAATGGATGTGATGAAGAAAACCGTGAGTGTACTAGTCGCCGAAAGAGATGCAGCTCGGGCGCAGCATGAAGATCATCCAATGGATCTCGGAAGCCAGCAGCGGAGAAGAAGCAGCGTGGCTTCCACGGAGGCCTCACCGGCTGGTGCACCGACGATCGAAATTACCTGCACCGGAGCCTCGACTCGGTGGTCGAGGTTACTGCACCGGAGCCTCCTCGCTACCCCGTGGACGATATAAAGGAGATGAAAGCATGTCATCCGTATTATCCTATCGGGAACATGTCCATGAAGGTAGCCATCGGCAGTGCTTTACCACTGGGAGCACTCCACCACAACAACCCCATTCAAGATGGCTATGCTCGTGTGACGGTGGAGGAGATAGTCCAAGGGTTTGAGGACCCGGACATTGACATTGCTACACCTGAAGGGGTGAAAAGACTTGGAGATGTCAAGCGCCGGTTCATTCTATGGCGAAGAAATTTATCAAGTTTCCGGGCGAGGCGCCAACAAGTCCACCCCGTACGGTGGTGGTGGTGGCGGTGGCGGTGACGGTGGCGGTGGCGGTGGCGGTGACGGTGGCGGTGACGGTGGCGGTGGTGCTTCACCTAATACACCTCATTCACGTCGGCCGACGCCGCCCCCGGTCCTCGTCCGGCGGGTGATCGGACACCGGTACCGCCCCCAATCCACCTCCGGCGAAGAAGCGAAGCAGATCCCGGGTTATTAACCCGGACCCTTACGTACCTAAGAAAACAAACGTACCGGAGGTATCACCGAAGCCTCTCCCCAGGAGGTCTTGGGAAAGTAGTGCCGAGGAAGTCGAGGCGGGCGCGGCTGCTGATTTAGAGAAATGGCAGGGCGAGCGTCAAGAAGAAAATAGAGGGCGAGCCCAAGCCAGTATATTCCGACAAGGAAAAGCAGTGGGCTAAGTCATTTTTGAACACACCGTCCCAAGCCGCGAAGAATCGCCCGACGACTATTTACGTGAACTTCGTAGGCAAGCACTCGCGTTCAAGAACGAGGAAAGAGTTGGCGGAGAAGAAAGCCTTGGAGGACGAGGCCGAGAAAAAATTAGAAAGGGGGAAAGAAGTTGCCCGGCTCGGGGAACAAAGTAAACAATCGATCGCCCCGCTCATAGTGCAAGCCGCCGGTCCGGATGCCCCCGATATCATAGCAGCTGCGGCAGCACATGGATTGACCGTAGAAAGTGCCGGAAAACAAGCGGCCGACTTAGGTATCACTCTTCGTGCGAGTGTTAGGCCTTGATGAGGCGCCAATGAAGGACGTAGTATTTACATATGTGAAGAATGGCCCTCTCATCGAGCCTCGCGCAGGAAGAGGATCTACCTCGACAAATGAAAGGTCTGCTAAATTGGTACAAGGGTTACATAAAACATGAAAACGCCAAAGACTATATCTATGCGGAAGTTAAATATGTGCATCACTTCAAACGTTACCGGGTACAAATTCCTCCGAGTGAATTGTTCCGATTGTTCAATCTGCGCGAGCTCGACAAATCTATCATCAGTTGCTACGTTCTGTAAGTGATTTATTAATTTCTACCCCATCTCGTTCATTGCCTGCACTATATATATATATATATATATATATATATATATATATATATATATATATATATATATTGTCCTAACTATCTTGTTGTGTACGCTATATATATATTATGCAGAATGAAGAAGCGGGAAATGCGAATAAGGAACATCCATGATGTTGGGTTCATTGACCCACACATCGTTAATTCATATGTGTTAGAACACCACCCCGCCGACGTGGAGGAAGACTCGTGGCGGTTTATTAGAAAACAAGCAAGAGAAAAGTGATATTCTATTTCCTTACCATTTTGGGTGAGTGTTTCTGTCTTGAGCACATTCTCTTTTGTTTACTCCATGCATGGTATGTGGCTAATCGATGAGTTATGCATGATCGTGCATGTATCGTGTCCGCAGGTTCCACCGGATTCTTATGGTAATTAAAGTTCGGACCTCCTCGGCTCTCGTCCACGACTCTCCGAATATGGATCCGGCGCTTTGGGGCGACATGAGAAAAATGATGCAAAAGTAATTATTTTCATTCATTTGCGCTCTATATCGATCGGCCTATTTCGTTCATCATTTCCTAATATCAAGTAACTAATTAATAACTCTCTTGTTTATTTAATTTTCTTTGCCTCGTAGGGTTTGGAGACGGTTCGTAGATACCAAGGTCGGTGAATTCAAAAAGAGCTACATTTTAAAATGGCAGTGCCGACGATCGGGGATACTCAGCCACCGGGGACCAATCTATGTGGATACTATGTTTGTGAGAGGATCCGGAGATACCGCAATGAGCGGGACCGGACGTGTGAGAACAACATCCCGAGGAATAACCTCCGGAAGACGCTTAGTCCGAAGCTCGCTTCCGACCACTTCAAGAGGAACTAGCTGGATGGTTGGCGAGGGAAGTCATCGATCCTAGAGGAGAACACTATTACGATGACGTAGATCTTTATGTGCACCGGAATTTGTAACTAACTTGTTCAAAATTGTATATGGTCATCCGATATTGAATATATATTGTATATGGTCATCCGATATTGAATATATATTGTATATTCCTCTTGAATTATTTTTGGTTCTAATTTCAAATTTATTTGAAATTGTACATTCATATGCATGTATGTATACGAGTACCGTAGAATATGTGAAACTCCTTCAAAATTAAAACCCAAAAGAAATAAAATAATACAAATTAAAAAGAAACCAGATTTAGGGGGAGGGGGGCTAAACCCTAAACCCTGCGGAGGCCTTTAGTCGCGGTTGGCCGGAAGAACCGCGACTAAAGGTCCTCCGCCCTGGCGCTCGCCTGCGGCCCACGTGTATGGGCCTTTAGTCGCGGTTCGTAAGGAACCGCGACTAAAGGGGGGGGCCTTTAGTCGCGCTACTTTGGTCGCGGTTGGGCCACCGCGACTAATGGCAGTTGCCAACCGCGACCAAAGCCCCTTTTTCCACCAGTGCCACCTCCCCTCTCTCCCCTCGCCGTCCCCTGAGGCTGCTGCCGGCGAAGGGGGCGGCGGGGATCTGTGCGCGGGCTCTCCTGGCGCGGTGGCACGGAGGCTGGCTGCCGTGTGAGGGGGGCATGGCCTCCGCCGCTGGCTGCTCGGCAGCCCTCCTTCCCCCGTCCTCCTCTTCGGCTCGGCTTCGCCGGTGCTGGACGTTGGTGGCCGGCGGCTAGGGTGCTGCCCGTCGCGGCTTTGGCTGGGGCCATGGATCTGGGCGGCGGCCCATCTGGCGTGGCGACGACGTGCTCGCGGCAGGCGGCGTCGCGGGTGGCTCTGGCCGTCGGCCTCGTCCTCTCGGGAGGTACGACCGCGGTGGGCTGCGGCTGCGGCTTGGAGGTCCTCCTCCTCGTCAATCTGGTGCGTGTGTCCCCGTCCGGATCTCTCTCCTCCACCGGTTTGGTTGAGGGCGGCGGGTGCTCCCTGTCCTCGAACATGGTGGGTGTTGGTGGTTTACTTGGGACCAGGGGAAACCCTAGGTCGGCTGGCTCGGCCCAGCGGCGGCGACGCCTTCGGGCGCCGTTCTTCCTCCTTGGAGGCGTGGCTGAGGTCCCCCGTTTACACCCCGACCTACCTCCCGGACGAAAGCCCAAAATCCTGCGGATTGGGCGACATCGACGTGCTGCACGTCGTGTCCTTGTTGGAGGCGTCGCCTGGGGAGTGTGGTGCTCGGTGAGAAGAGTTGAAGGCGGGAGCTTTGACATGTGCAGCTGCTTCCGGTGGCTTTCCTGCCTCTCTTAGGTTCTCCAAGGTCGGCAATGGTTTGGCGGATGTGGTGTGCTCCTTTCCTTCGGTGGTCGTGGTTTGGGGCTGTCCCGGGGCTCGAGTCCAACTCCTCTCCAGCTCTCGGGTGAGCTGATCTCATGTCCGATGGTTCGACGCCTTCGAGCCAAGGCGAGAGGGTAGGGACCCTCTTCGGAGTGAGAACGGGAGGGTGTCTGATGCTTGCAGACCAGGGTGTCTTCCTCGAGCACAATCTCCATCCTGCTTCATGGCAGTGCCTCGTCGTGCCTTCCGTTCTTGATGTCTTGGTGCCGGAGCGTGGTAGTCTTCACCTTGCAAGTTCCTTCGGTGCTTGCGTCTAGTGTTGAGTTGTAAGCTGTTCGGGGTGCTCCCTTGTATCGTTCGGCCGTTGTGGTGTGTGGTGTGTGGTGTTGTGTTGTGGGTGGGTGGCCTTGTGTAATCCCTGGCCGGTTGATGGCTTTGTTAATTCAAGGTCGGGCTCCTCTGAACCTACTGTTTAAAAAAAATGTCTATGCTTGAAGGAATTTTACACAGGGATGGATGTCGTGTCTGCAGAATTTGCATCTGAATGGTGGATTTCGGATTTTCTTCTTCATTTATGTGCTGTTCGTGTTCTTCCACGGATACCAGCAGAAAGAAGCGCCAGGTGGTGATGCACATGATCCTAAGTGAGAGATGTCCGGGACAGTTTTCAGCAGAAACGAGAAACAGTTCAAGATCATAATTTCATCTCGTGGTATTTGACACTTCGGTTGGAATCTCATGTCGTCTCGTCTAAATGGTCATCTTGTGATAGCGAGTTCAAACTTCATACAGTTGGTCCTAGCATCTCCGAAAAATATTCATTCAGTCTTGCTCTGGGGAAGTAACTGCGGGAGCTGTACGAGACTATACTGCCTATGCTACAGACATCTGCGACTACAATTGTGCAAGTACACAGTAGTAGTGAATACTGTACAGTAATAGAACTGATGCGGGAAAATATCCAGTCAAAATTACTGAATGTGAGACCTCCAGAGATCAACCTAAGGAGTGTTCAATTCTATTTTTTTTATAAGGCGACTTAATTCTTATTTTGAATTCGACGATCCAATTGAAAATCTTTCAGAAGTCCTGTCTCGCATATATACATGGACCTTCAAGCTATGGATACGCCGTCAGTACAGTTTTAATTGTTGGTCCCGAGACCGGACTCCCGGGCTAGCTAGTTTCTTCTCCATAGTGCAATCCTTCTTTGATCATGGTCGAGACAGCCTAATCCTTGCCCGAGATTCCACTGTCTCCTCGCCTCTTGTTTCAGTTCGTGGTTAATGTCACTGCCACACGATCAGCTAGCCTGCCACCTCGACGCCGTATCCTGTTCATAACATAAATGGGAGACGTCGTTTACTAGCCACGGAACATCAAGCCCGAAGCAGCACTAGCAAGTACCGGTACCGCTTCATCATGCTTCGCCGTAAATTCAAGATCGATCTGCAGACTGCTTAGTACTGCTGCTACGATGTTGAGTGCAGGCAAATCTCTAGCCATTATAGACGGCGATGCAGTGTGATGGTACACTGTATCTTTTTACTTAATTGGTCTGGTCCAGTGGCTAGCTGCACGATGTCTGAATTTATGGAGATGCAGGAGTTCTTCCTCCTTCTAGTAGTATCTCCTCTCCTCTCCTAGCACTGCATTGATCGGATTTCATAGATGACAGATCGCACGGCCCTGGGCAATATAACTCGGTGGACTGCTCTTCTGAACACTGAGCTACATCATGATCTCTGTTTCTTTGCCGATTGCCATTAGTTTCTGGGATATCTTGGCTCTGTCTCATGGACTCATGGATTTCATCACGATCCAGCTTATGCCTCCTGTGCTGAACCGCTGCAGGGTTTTGGAAATTGCCCATGCTTAGAGTTCGCGTCCCCCAAACCGTCCTCCAAAGCGATTTGGGGCGCGCCGGACAAAAAAAGCGTTCCAGCCGCGTCCCCCAAAGCCCATTTTTGTCCGGCGCGCCCCGATACGGTGTCCGGCGCCCCGAGCCCGTCCCCGTCCCACGGGGACGCTCCGGGGACGCCGGACACAACGACAAGCGAGGCCAACCGACGCGGGCCCGACCCGTCGGCGGCACGGGGAAAATTCGTCTCACACTCCCGCCAAATCCCGCCGCTCCCGCCAAATCGCGCCTATACCGCCGCGCACAGGCCTCCCAAAACATATCCTGCCGCCGATTCATTTCTCCTATCCCGCCGATTTCTTTCTCCCTCCCGCCGTGCACCCGCCGCCGCTACCCTCTCCCCATTCCATGGCGCCGCCGACAGCCCCCAAAAAGATGGCGAAGAAAGCGGCCAAGAAGCCGCCGGGCAATGCGACGATAGGGGCGAAAGCGCCGTTCGCGAGCCGCGGAAGGCGCCGGCTGCGAAGAAGAAGCCTGAAGGAATGACCGGAGATGAATGGCGGCAAGATTGCCTGCGCCGGAAGCTATCGACGGCGGAGCGGAAAGGACGGAGGGCGGCGGAGCTGGAGAAGAAGGCTCTGGCGGCGCGCCAGCACCAGCACATAATCGCCGGGTGTATCGCCGCCACCAACGCGAGCCCATATAGTACGAACGTGCCGGTGTACGTTCCGGGAGTCTTCTCTCCGTCGCAAGCCGCCTTCTACAACGACGGCCCCTCCGCCACTCCCGGGTGCGTGACGCCTAACTTGTCGCCGCACTACCGGGATGCGCTGCCGCACGGCGGCTTCAACCCCAACAACCTCTACTCCCCGGCGTACGAGCAACGCGAGCCGGGACCCGGTCCGGACGGCGGCCCTTTCACCGGCCGCAGGGGTCCGCTCGAATACGACGGCGCCGGTGCCGAGGAGGACGACGGGGTTGAGGAGGAGGACGACGAGGAAGAGGACGGGGTGGAGGACGACGAGGAGGACGACGATGAGGACGAAGAGGGCGGCGAGGAAGAGGACGACGAGGGTGCCGGTGACGATGATCTCGTGGAGGTAGACGCGGACGGCGTGAGGACGAAGAAGAAGAAGAAGAAGAAGGCGTCGGGCACACGAGGCCCGAAGTGGACGCCTCCGGAAGATCAATGTCCGTGCGAGTCGTGGGCGACGGTGAGCCATGACTCCATCATCGGCGCCAACCAAAAAGGCGGGAAGTATTGGGCGAGGATCAAGGCCGAGTTCGGTGAGCGCAAGCTCATCAACGGCGACTACCGGAAAGTGACAATGAAGGGGAGCCAGAAGGCAATGTCGACGCGGTGGGCCATCATCCAGGCGTCGGTGAACTCCTTCCATGGGTACCATCACGACTTAGAGACCGGAGGCGACAGCGGCGCCGACGTCGCCCAACCGGTACGACTCTTTCTTCCATAATCCGTAGCGCCTACATTGTGTTCGATGAAATGACTTCTGCTTCCTTTGGTTAGTTTGATAGGGCCATGGATATGTACTCGAGGAACTCGGATGGGCATAAGCCGTTCGCGCCGATGCATTGCTATAGGAAGCTCAAAGGGAACGAGAAATGGCGGCCGACGCGCTTGTCGCCGTCCAAGGGGAAGGACGCCATTGATCCGGGACGCGCCGCCGGCAACGTCGGCAGGGCGTCCCTACGGCAACAAGGCTGCCAAGGCCGCCTTGGCCGACGCTGCGTCGTCCGAGAAGACGCAGGCGTCGATCACGAAATGCCTCGCCGACGTGTCCTCGACCTTTATCTCCCGCGACAAGAAGGCCGACCAAAGGTGGGCCGAGCTGCTCAAGAGGCAAGAGGAGAAGCCGGAGCTCAAGAAACGCAGGGACGACATGTCCCTGCTGAGAACGTCGACAGAGGGAATGTCTCCCCGGACGCGAGCGGCGCACAACTTCTTCAAAGGCCGGATCCTCGACGACATCGAAGCCAAAATGGCGGCGGCGGACGCGGCGGCCCCGGCGGCGGCATCGGCATCGGCGGCAGCGGCAGCGCAGCAAGAGCAGGCCGACGCGTCTTCTACTGCTACACCTGCGTCGGCCTCCGCGTCGGCGACGGAGCGGACGCACCATGCACGGAACAGTGCGGATCGCGACGAGGTCGTCGTGCTCGACGGGCCTGCGTCGACTCGGGACACGACGCCGTCGACCAACCCCTTCTTCTAATTTGCATGCACCACCGGTCTGTAATATGATCGCGCGCCCGAGTACTTTGATCGATCGCCGCTACTCGATCGCGACGAACCGGCGGGAACGATCTCTTTTGAATGCATCAATTTGAATTTCTGATTGGGGGCGGCGTTTGGGGGACGCGGCTGGGGAGCGACGTCCCCCAAACGCGGCACGAACAAAACACGTCCCCCAAACGCTCGATCCGGCGCGGTTTGGGGGACGGTTTGGGGAACGCGACTGGAGATGCTCTTATGTTTTCTAGTGAAAACCTGACAAAATCAGTCAAGCAGGCTTGTATGTGAATTTTCCCAATTCGCCTTCTCACTCATTATATGCTTCTGCGGTGGTACTGGTTAGTTGTTTTAATCTGTCATTTTGTAGAACAAGTGAACATGGTGGCAGCTAGACAGGCTGAAGAGTAGGTCTCAAGCCTCCTAATTTCCTAAAGCACTTTGTTGGAAAGAAAAGTTTAAGTACTCGCTCAAAGACTAGATGGACTGATTGATGCTAGCATACCAGTGCAGTATGTGCCTTGGTACTTTGTTAATATCACAGTGGGAGTGACACCTAGTCCTCTTAGCATACCAGTGCACCATCTTGCTTTAGTTCAAGAACAAATGTCACACCCCTACTACTCTTTCATCAGTAAATATGAGCTGATGATGCATGCTGCTGTGTAGGGTCAATGCTCGGTGGGACTTGTGTCCGTGGACCCCAACTGTGGATGTTGGATAATATAGGAAATTTTCAGACATGATAGAGATCTCTGTTCCTCCAGGGACCATGGGGCATGGATGAACCGGGAAAAAACCCGTTCAGGTGAAAACCCGTTCGCCTCGAGCGCTCCCGCGGGCGCTCGGGCGAACCCTAAACTCGCCCCCGCCTAGGTCCTCCTCCTCCGTCCCCCACCGCCGCCGCCGCCGGCTGAAGCCGCCGGGCAAAGCCCGGCCGGTGCCGGCGGCGGCGGACCTTCCTCTCCTCGCTTCGGGCACGGGCGCGGGCGGCGTGGCCGGAGGTGCGGTTCCGCGCGGATCTCGGCGCATCCGGGCGAGGCTGGTCGGCGGCTCGCGGCCGGCGAGGTTCGCGCGACTCGAGGCGGCCTCGGGGTGTGACGCGGACGCCGTCTCCGTGGGGGCGGAGGTCGGCGGCTCGTGTGCCTCCCCGACGTGGTCCGACCCGGCGGAGGTCGGCCCTCCCGGCGACGGGGACCGGAGACGACGACAAGGATGCCTTGGCGCAGCTTGCTGTCATGGTGGGCGCGAGGGTGCGGATGGGCGGCCGCGCCGGCCGGATCCGGGCCGGGGGCCCGATCCGGATCTCGGCTGCCATGCTCGGACTCTGCCCGGAGGTTGCTATGCCATCCCACGGGGGGATCTGCTGGCACGCTGGGCCGGCGACATGGAGGGCTATGTCTGTCGGAGTGCCGTTCACCTGCGGTCTACTGGCCTCGGCCATCTTCGGGGGTGTCTCGAGTCCTATCAAGGTGGTGCCTTTCTCCGCGCGGTGGCAAGATCATGGATGTCGGGGCGGCGGCCCTGGAAGGTGGGAACCTTGTGGGTTGGCGGGCGAGCCCGGGGTTCTGGTGCTGGCTGGGGCCATGGACAGGGGGCTGTCATGGTGCTTAGCGGGCTGCGGTTTGTGGGGGCGTGGTGGCTGCCACCTCGGTGGCGTCCCTTGCCATGTTTGGGTGGGGGAGAGATCATGCCGAGAGGAAACTCTTGCCCTGGACCTTCTAGGGCCACGACGGCGGCGTCCATGGACGTCGCTTCCTTCTTGAAGGCGTCGTTCTGGCTTCTCCCTGCACCCTTTCGTGCTCCGGGTGAAAACCCAAGATCCTCGGATCGGGCGGTGGCGGCACTCTGGTGTCGTGCTCTTCTTGAAGACATCGTCTTGGAGCCCACAACCCGAGGCTCTCCGATGGTTGTGACGGAGGTGTTTCTTCGACGATCTTCGGCAAGGCTTGCTCCGTGCCCCTTCCCTTGTCGAGCTTCCTTGGTGCCTGCTGTTCGGTTTGTGAGCAACGAGGGTGGGCCCCCGGTGGTGGTCGGCTTCCGGTGACGTTTCACGCGACGGAGGAGTTCCGTTGAGGCGCGCGTGAAAATGGCTCGCTCTTGAGTGAGCTCCGGCCCGACGACTCGTAGACTCCAGCTCTTCTCCGAGCCTCGTAGGCGCTTTGGCTGAGCTCGTTGACCTCGCTTCCGGTTGTAGCTTCTTCGGTAGTTCGTGTGGGTGTGTGGTGTCGTTCTGTAAGCTGGGTTCAGCACTTTGTATCGTTTTTCGCCGTTGGTGGCTTTGTTAATTCAAAGTTGGGCACTTGAGTGCCTTTTATCTAAAAAAACCATGGGGCATGGATGGGCCGAGTGGAAACAGCAGGAAGCAGCTTAAAATACAGCACACTTTAGGGTTGATATACTTAACAGAGTAGGTGGTGCTTTGTGGTGGCTAAGCACCTTAAAATTATTTCCCTAGATTCCTGCCATGTACTTTTATTCTTCTTTAGTACGTACTAAATAAATAAACACTTGGGCAGTTGTGCTTACCACACTCAAATATTGCCATGTCATTTCCTGTTTTCCAAAAGCATATCCTTAATTAAGATCATATAAGAGAAATGGCTGATGATTTCCTTTTTGATTTATTATAAGCAATGGTAAGAAAATTGGTAATCATTACCCGCTCGGTCGGCCAGAAAGTAGCGATCAATCGAAATTCAAACAATTAACTGATTTATTCGGTTAAATCGGTGCAACCTGCACAAATTAGCGTTTAAAACAATATATATAAGAAAGAAATAGTATATGATGCCCGATCCTACTTCTCTAGATCCCAAAAGCCTAAAATATGTACGCTTCTCTTTTTTTTACCTAATCTCCAAGGTCAAGCGACTTAGAATCCACCAACGGACACCATGTTTCTACCTACCACTTCTCCTCCTCTAACCTTCGAAGTTTCTCTTCTTCCACCACCTACCTAAGATATAATCTCTCTTACACCTCAACAACCTATCCAATTGAAGGTGGCCTCGAGCTCCCGGACGAGCTCCTCAAAGTGGTTCATCTCCTGTATTTGGGGTTTGGTTGGCAACAACGAGGAACTGGTTCAGCGAGGGCAAGACATTGGTTAGCGACGGCGGGAATCAAGTTGCTGGAGGTGAGAATCAAGGGGGAGCTTCACTTACAAATATGTTGGTTTCGGTTGGTTTTACCAAAGTTACTTAGAATTAGCGATTTAGAAAAGAAGAAAGAAAAAAGGGCAATGTGAAGTGAAGCTTCTTCGCCCACACTTTCTCCCCTGATTGCTGTACGATAAAGACCACGAAAGCAAAGCTCCCAAAGAGCACACACGCATGTGACATGTTTCGTTCCATAATTAGAACTCGCGATCAAAACCCACCAAAGACGCTACTCTGGCATAGTGCACCCTCTCTCGACCGACGGAAACACGCCACCAGCAAACACGTCAGCTACAATGCCCACTCACGTACGTACACGCATCAGGCATCACGCATAGGAACACTACTGCTACGAGACAATCCATTCCAGGCCAACACCTTCGGTTACGATCCTTCGCCGTCTCTCCCCGTGCGACGCGATGGTTGTAAGTTCAATCATGGCGGCCTGCCTTTTCCACGTCCGACCATCGATCTCGACGTGAGTTTGGGGGAACATAATGATCCATGCACCCGAGAGCAAAATGATGGCGACGACGCACGTCTTCCCTCCGAACTTGACCCCATTTTGCCACGTTCTCCCTAGAGGATCGAACGAGGATGTGGGAGCATCGATGTGTACTGGAGTGGAGCTACATGTCAGCAGTCTCCCAGGCCCCGATTGGTCGCTTTTAGTTTGTGAAGAAGCTAAGCAAGTGAGCTCCGTGTCATTCGGCGGTTTTGGTTAAAAAACGATGTTCCAATCAGGGTCTCGCTCTTTTTTAATTACGGAGTACAAGATGTTCAAAATATTTTAATGTGAACTGAAATGTACGTGAGTGGCTATTTAAACTGAAATAAGTGAATAGACACGCTGAAATGCGTCTAGATACAATGATACATATACAAACTGAAATAAGTGAAATAGGTCTAAACACTACTTTTGCCGAAAAAAGATCGCCGATCTATTAATCATCATCAACATCAGTACAAAGAGCACCAAATCTTCTATCTATCTGTCTCTAAAAGCAAGATACGGGGTGTAAAATAGAGACACTACATTGATCCACATCAACAATGTTATTTTAACTCTTAGATCCATAATTTTAATGAATAAGATTTAAAGATTTTACGTAACATACACGGATATATGTTTTGCGGACATACAGGGTGTGTCATGTTTGACAAATACATGCCCACCATCCGTGAAAAAGTAAGGAAAAGAGAGAAAAAAAGAGTCCGAAGGCTTTCTAGAAAAAAAAAGTCCCGGTTACCTGCACGTAATGAGTTGTATTAACTCTACCTTTTTGTCCATCAGAATAAACTCTATTTTTATGCTATTTTTACATTTGGCAGTCGGACTTAGGTGTTAGGTACACTAGCTACATGAGAAAAAGCGCCCGAGTGAATCATCCCAATATTAAGATTAAGAATTGCAAAAGAATAAGCGGATGCATCAATTTTTAAGTTTAATGGGCAAGCACTATCACATGTAATTGTACATGCAAGCAAATATACAGTTAACTTTTCGGTTAGACTCCAAGCACTATCACGATTTACTGGAAATATACAATTAACTTTTTGGTTAGATTCCAAGCACCATCACGATTTACAGCACATGGAAGGAAAAAAAGAGATCAGCTCCCGTTTAGGAGTTAATCCGAACATTGAGCTACTAATATATTGCAGTAATTTAGAATTAAAAGGTATGGATTTTAATTGAAATATGGAGTGGCTAGAATATTTAAAAATAACTAATATGTCCATGGTAGAAATATCTAAAAAAATTATCTGATCTATATCCAGTCATTATTCATTAATGCTCTCCCTTTAAAATACAAACACATCACATGATATAGGGTTGATCACTAAAATAGGATTGCACGTTCTTACAAATTTAACAAAAGTGGTTGAAAGTAAGAAATTACAATCTTACAATACAAATCATAATAGCACATCCATCTTTGTACTTGGGGTTACCTGCATGTAATGAGTGGTATTATTCTCCAACTCTACCTTTTTGCCCATCAGAAAAAACTCTATTTTTATATTGCTTTTTCATTTAACAGTTTGACCTAGCTACAGTAGCTACATGAGAAAAAGTGTATGAATCATCCCAATAATTAAGATTAAGAATTGCAAAATAATAAACCGATGCATCATTTTTGTAAGTTTAATAGGCAAGCACTATCACATGTACCATATGTGCAAGGAAATATACAGTTCACTTTTCGGTTAGATTCGAAGCACCATCAGGTTTACTGTACATGGAAGGAAAAACAATCAGCTTCCGGTTAGGATATTAGTCCGAAGCTACTAATTATATTGCAGTAGTTTAGCACTAAAAGATATGGATTTTAATTGAAATGCAGAGTAGCTACAATATTAAAAAAAAACTAATATGTTCATGGTATAAATTTCTGAAAAATGATCCGATCTATATTCAGTCATTAATGCTCTCTGTTTGAAATACAGACACGCGGCACTATATAGGATGAACACTAAAATAGGATTGTAGGTTGTTACAAATTTAACAAAGTGGTTAAGAAAAATAAGAAATTACAATCTTAGAATACAAATCATAATAGCACATATATCTTTGCTAACATGACAACCAAACAGGTTTTTGCTCAAAGGTCAGATGGGGGTCGCGGTGCCCCCCCCTCCCCTACCCTGAGTTGGACAAATCATTGGAGGGGAGTACTTGCATGAGAAAAAATGCAGCAGGCTAGTAATTTAAGAATATGTGTGTTAGTGCCAACATGACTACACATCACGGCAACAAATATCCCATTATAATAGCCCTTGAACACTACCCCATATCCCCCTTTACTACGATACAGCCAGGGCAAAAGTTCCCAGTGGATCTTAGAACCTCTTCCAGTGATAGTTGCTTTTTCTGCAAACGCCAACTACCTAAATTTCTATTATCTTGTACTCCGCCCCGGTTTAGCCTTCATTTTATAGCATATAAAGATCCCAATGCAAATGGAAAAAAGGGGTATTGAGAAAAAAATGGAAGCAACGATCACCCTTTGATCCTCCCGCTCCATGAGAAGGCTGCTCAGACTTGTTACCATCGACAAAAACCTTTACAACGGGTTTAAATACCGTGATTTTACTAGTGAGAGTGTTGATACTTAGATCCACCAGGAGAAGCATTGGAATCTCGGTTAGTGAAGTTGGTATAGCTCCTTTCAGATCGTTAACGGATAGAATAAACTTATGGGTTCCTTCTTGTGTTGTGGAGGTACTAAACTCCAGTTCCAATGTGCTATCCTCACTCTTTGGTTCACGCGAGAGGAGTGCTAACATGACAGAACAAAACAAGTTTTCTCTCAAAGGTTAGGAGGGGGCGGTGGCCCCCATAGAGTTGGAAAAATCATTGGAGGGGGAAATAGGGAGTTGCATGAGAAAGAATACAACAGCCTAGTAATTTAAGAATATTGTGATGTTGGAATTTGGCTAGAAATTCGATCTCAACGACAAATTCCTGGTGCCCTTGACCCTGTTAGTGCCAACATGACTACGCATCACGATAACAAATATCCCCTTGCACCCCTTTTAAAACTACCCCATATCCCTATTTACCTACGATAGGTCAGGGCAGAAGTTCTCAATAGCTCTTAGAACCTCCTCTAGTGATAGTTGCTTTTTTCTGCAAATGTCACCTACCTAAATTTCTATTAGCTTGTACTCCGCCCTGGTTTACCCTTCATTTTATAGCATATAAAAACCCCAAAGCAGATACAAAAAAGAGTATTGAGAAAAAAATGGAAGCAGTGATCACAACATTCCTTTGCTTTGATCCTCCCGCACCATGAGAAGCCGGCTAAAACCTGTTCCCATCGACGAAAACCTTTACAACGGATTTAAATACCAGGATTTTACTAGTGAGAGTGTTGTTACTTAGATCCACCAGGAGAAGCATTGGAATCTAGGTTAGTGAACTTGGTATAGCCCCTTTCAGTTGGTTACCCGATAGAATAAACTTATGGAGGCCTTCTAGTGTAACAAAAATTACAATTCTCGGTTATTGGACCTATAACCAAACCGACGAACACGAAGACGAACCAGATCTCAGGAGATCCGCCGGACACAAAATGCCACACACCCTCAGCTGACGCTAGGCGCATCACCGGGGCGAGGATAGGACATGTAAAACATTATTCCATCAGGATTGTAGCCGCTACTATCGCAAAGAAGACACGAAAAACTAACCTAAAAAAGGGAAACCTCCCGCCAGGAGAGACCATGGTCCGCCACACCTCCGAGGCCTTAAGGCCACCAGAGGTGGAGCAGCCCGGTAGCATCGCCGATGACGGGATGGAAGCCTAGATGGGTTTCACAGATCGTCTCTCTCCTCAAGGGGTACGCTAGGTAGCGGTTCGGTCGTATAGCATGCGATTCAGAAAATGCTAAAACATCTTATGATTCGAAACAAACTGATATATTTTAAGGCTGAAATTTGAACCATAGGAAGAGATTTTCAGTGGATTAACGTTCAAGCAAGTTATACATATCTCATCTCGCCCTTTCCGTCAGACATCAGTAAACTGAAATGAAAAATCAGGCTCGCGCCGAAAACAGAGATGATGAGAAATTATGGTTGCGTTCCGGTCTTCCAGTGGCTCCCGAAGGAATAAACTCATGACCTTCATACTGATTGGATACTTGCATATTAAAATTAGAAAATTAAATTTGAGGCTTCTGTTGAGCAACCATGATATCGTAGCAATGTACCTGGAACTGGTAAAAGACCCCTCACGAGTAGGCAGCCGCAGTTGGCACTAGGGATGGCAATGGGTACCCATGACCCGCGTACCCGCCGGGTAAAAACCCAATAGGAATACGGGTATGGGACAAAATATTACCCATGGGTTTGTAAACGGGAAAATATCATACCCATCGGGTAGAGCGGGTACGGGTATGGGATTGTACAACCCATACCCACGTACCCATTTACCCATATAAATTTGACAAGTGGGCAGCCGTAATGTTTTGAACTACTTTATTTTCCCCTAACCACGCCTTCACATTGCTTGGTTGAAGCTCACACTTTCTGATCTGACAATCGCTGGTAGGCTAGTGAGGATTAGACCACCATTTAGGATCGCTTTACCTCATTTCATACTTTTTGAACAACTTGATACGTTGTAAGCGTAGGTATTTTTTACCCGCGGGTACCCATTTACCCTACCGGGTGACGGGTATGAAAAAAACTTGTACCCGTTCGCCGGTATGGGTACAGGTAAGATTGAAGATGACGGGTACAGGTATGGTATGGCTCTACCCGGTACCCATACCCTGCCTCCTCTATCCCAAGCGGGGTCTCGTGTCAGTAGGCAGGCCATGGTTTCAGTGCCGCCTCTATTATTTCACAAAATTAGCAACTCCAACAGGCTGTGTGAGCTACTTGAGGCTCGTTGTTTGCACAGTGGAGTGCGGACGGAGCGTGCCTCGCTGAGATCATGAAACGGGGGACTTCTCGATGATTAGTTTTCGGTATGTATGCTATGCGCATCATACTACACTCTGACACGACGATCATATACCTCTGCCCTGCAATGTACAATTAATTAGTCGAGTACGCTACCCACCGCAAGTCAACAGATACGTAAACATTAAACTTGGTCCTAACATTGGATAATCATTGGTAATCTAGCGTAGAGTAGCCAATACTCAACGTTTGCTATTAACGTTGGGGTGAATCATTGATAATCTAGGAGACCACGACACGAAGGATAACTTCCTTTAACGCTATAGTATTTTATACTCGTCTCTAGCATGGCCGATTCCACCTTATTCTTGGCAGTTTGCACAACAGGACAAGATTCGTTTGGAACAAAGGGCAAACAAATGGATTTTTGGTAACTGGATTCTCATTAAAAAAAATCTTCGCAAGCCATGAATGACAATGACTTGTAAGAGCAACACCAACTAGGTAGATAAACGAGTAGGAAAACCAGAATTTGATGATTTTTGCCAAAAAATTGTGCTCCAATCCATTCACCAACAGATGAGGCAAAAAAGAATATTCTCAGCTCCCTCTAATTGAATTTTTGTCAAAAGAGACCACCTACCCCAATTTATTGTCAAAAAGGACCACCTGCGAATCGAATTGACAAAAAAAACCACGTACTCAGTGGCGGCAGCGCCCCCAGACGACACGTGGAGCTTGCCGCCGGAGGCTGTGGCGGCAGCTTCATGCCGTCGCCCGAGGTTGCGGCACGTTAGCCGACAAAGATCACCGTCCGACAGCCGTCAACTGGCGCAGGCCATGCCGCCGGTGCATGGGGCGGCATGCATGCGTGGAGCATGCCTCCATTCTCCCTGGCGGCAGCTCTCTGCATGGTACAGAAAATTAATTAGATGCATGGCTACACCTCTGACCGCACTGATTTTAATTCTAGTTGGCACATTCAATTAGCTATTTACGTTCTAATTACATGTTGCATGTCCTAATATATTACTCAATAATAACTACAATCGTTCTAATATTTTAATTTTACATATGCATGCAAATTCTGCATTCAACTACAGAACATGCATTAATCGATGGCGCGACGAATCTGCACCACTTCACGGGCACGGGCGTCGTCCTGGAGCTTCTTCTCCGACTCGAAGGACTCCACCTCGGTTGGCGCCTCCTCCTCATTCGTTGGCGCCTCCATCATCGCCGCCGCCAACGTGTCGGCCTCCGCCGCCAACTCGTCCTCCCGCCTCCCCCAGGCCGCCTACGTTGCCGCCAGCGCCGCCTCCCGCTGCTGTCGCTCCTCCGCCGCCAGCTGCTGCTGGCGCTCGAGCGACTCCCACCGCCGGCGCTCGATCGCCACCCGCCGTTCACGGTACCGCGCCTCCCGCTCCTCGCGCTGGCGCCGGCGCTCATCATCCCACCGCCGGCTCATCTCCTCCGTCCGGCGCCGCCGCGCCTCTTCTTCCATGGAGGCGTCGAACGTCGCAATGGTGTCCGCCAGCGCCTCCTCCTGCCACGCTGCTGCCGCCGCACTCTTGGCAGCAGCGGGGCCAGGGGCGTCGAACGCCGCTACATCCGCCGCATGCGCCGCCTCACGCCGCTGGCGGGCCTGCAGCTCGAGTGCCTCCCGCCACTCCTGACGATGTGCAAGCCAATTCTCCATCCCTCGCCGCCGCTCCTCTTCACGGGCGTTTACGTCGATGCCGAACTGCGAATCCGGTGGTGGAGGTGGTGCTGGAGAAGACGACGGTGGAGGAAACTGGCCATCGCCAGGGCGGTTCGCCATTGCCAACTAGTGGTGGAGGAGACGGCGGTGGAGCGACGAGGGTTGTGCTTGTGGTGGAGAAAGGGGTGCCGGCGGCTGTGGTGGCTGCCATTGAGCCGGGAGGGCCTTTTATAGACGCTTGTGTCGGGAAGAAAGCGCGGGAAGAGGCGAGAAGAGGCGGGAAGAAAGCGCGGGAAGAGGCGAGAAGAGGCGGGAAGAAAGCGCGGGAACGGGCGGTGGCGTGCGAACGCCGGCGACGCGTGGAGGCTCGGTAGCACCGACGAGACGTCTCGCCTGCCCCTCCGTCGCCATTAAGGCAAAGATGTCGTCGTGTGTCACTGCGCGCGAATAACTTCCGCAGCGAGGTAGGCGATGGTTAGGTCCAAACTTGAATGAGCCGCTTACACGTCGGGCCCGCGTCGCTTCGCCTCGCTTTTCGTTGTGTCCGGTGTGCCCGGTGCGTCCTCTGTGGGACGGGCTCGGGGCGCCGGACACCGTATCGGGCCTCGCTGGACAAAAATCGGCTTTGGGGGACGTGGCTGGAACCGTTTTTTGTCCGGCGCGCCCCAAACCGGTTGGGATGCTTTGGGGGACGCGACTGGAGATGCTCTTAGACCACCAACAGGCAATTTGCAACAGTGTGAGCATCAAAAGGGAAGGTTAATTTACAATAGTACACACAACATAAAAAAATCAGTGCTGCATCAAATCAAAGTGTGTGTAGTGAGATGCTCCCTGGCTATCGGCGGTCGGCCGGTTTAGCTTTGCATGCAGCTGCAGGGCAGCAGCGCAGTCATTTCATTTGGCCTGGCACGAAGTGTGAGCATATGCAGAGAGCTGCCGCCAGGGAGAGTGGAGGCATATTCCACGCATGCATACCGCCCGATGCACCGGCGGCATGGCCCGCGCCAGTCGACGGCGGCCGGACGGTGATCTCTGCCGGCTAACGTGTCGCCACCTCGAGCGACGGCATGAAGCTGCCGCCACAGCCTCCGGCGGCAAGCTCCACGTGTCGCCTGGGGGCGCTGCCGCCATTGAGTACATGGTCTTTTTTGTCAATTCGATTCGTAGGTGGTCCTTTTTGACAATAAATTGGGGCAGGTGGTCTCTTTCGGCAAAAATTCCTAAAAGTGACCAAATACAAATTTATTCTCAGCTCCTTCCCTATGTGTCGATGTAGAACTAGAAAGAGATAGGGAACGTGAGCTTGATGTATCACCACCATCTTCTTTCCCAGCTGTCATCACAATCTTCCTCTCCGTGATGGGTGCCACGAGATTGAACGAGCTAGACCAGGTTTATGCCAATCTTAGACATACTTAATACAAACAATCATCGGTGTATTGCTTTGTAGTGAAATTATGTTATATGGATGGTGCGTTGGAGAGAAATATTTATGATTATAGAAAATGAATAATAAATCGATAAAGAGAAAATCAATAAATGGAAGTGAAACTTTGCGAGTGAGATTTAGTGAGTGCGTTCAAGTGAGAGAAATAGGGGATGGGTGGTATTTTGGTGGTATTACTCAAATGCATAGTGGTACATAATGAATGCCTCAACTATAACCTGATGAGTCACTTGCCCTGAGTAAGCTGCAAGATCCTTCACAGATCACTGTGTCTAGATCATGCAACAGATTTGAAAGATGATGGCAACCCATCATTAATCAGTAATCAGAAAAGAACCTGGAGACTGGAGAAGATGAATATGGCTAATCTGTTCTTAAATAGAAGTTCTTAAATGGAACCAACTTCAAATGCTTAAACTGATCTCACGGAGTAGCTTTGTATATAAAAATATCTCCGACGAAGAAAGACAAATCCACATTGGATCAACTAGTATGCAATGAAACAAGGAATGTTTCTTATGGTAAACTTGAAGGAAATGATGGATTGTGGATTTTTTGGTATCAATCATTTTCACATAGTTTGTTCTATTTATTGCGAACTAAATTTGCACTAGGTTGTTTCTTTTTTAAGTAAATAATTTATGATGGAGCTCGAGAGGGTATGGTTTATTTTTATGAAATTCTATACAAATCAAGCGTTGGCTCTACTTACATTCAAGCCTCTATACAATGATTAAGAGGATCATCAATTACTAAACACTGACATATATTTTGTGGTGACACACAACGACCAATCCGGAAAGACCACTCTTTCATGTAAGGATTCGGAACCGCTGCACCGATGAGAAATTGGTGAACGAGGTTTGGTGAATGGGTTGAACTTGCTCCAAGGATTCATCTAAAAATCATGAGTGGCATGCAAGCAATATTAGTATGATTTATCTCCCTCTGTTTTTTTACTTCTCATGAGAAACCGTTGCTTTCTCGAGTTTTCTGTTTTTTTCTTTGGGTATTTTTGGTATGCGGGATTTAAAAAGCATGAGGACATATCAAAAGAAGTAAATTCAGATGTTGTGTCAGGTTGAATCCTACATGAACTGGAAATGCAGAATCCAAAACCAGGAAATAAACACATGAACTATCCTACCTATGGTCCATGGCATAGTTGCTATGAACAGAAATAAAGTATCCATCAATATGAACTCAATAGAAAAATTCATTTGAAATAGCATGCAAAGTAGACCATATGTCAAAAAATCCCAATCCTACAAACCAAAAAAAAAATGGCTATGTAGGAACATAGCTAAAGATTGAATCTTCTAAAACTTCTATTAATTGTTTTCGAATTTATAACCACTTAGGCCTTAAATCCAGTGCATCCAGCCACGGGTACACCAGAGATTCAGGGCAAGCAATCTTGAGGTACACTCTTCTCCATGAGACCCATCATTCATGGACCATGGCCACAAGACCGACAATGAGCTGAGACCTGAGAGTGCCCTCCACACACTCTCTCCTCCCGACAAGCACAGAACTCGTCTTTTCCTTTCTCCCCCCTTCAATCTTTTCCCCTCACCTCACCTCACCTTACTGTGTGTGCGTGGCCGCAGCCAGTACAATCCCTTCTCTTTATTCCCTCTCCCCCGACTGGCATTGTCTTCTTGCGTGTCCCGCGGTTATGGATCACGAAACCTCACGACAACCCCGCCGCTTCAGCCGTGTGTTGCCGCATTACTAGCTAGAGCGGGCTCAGTCCTCACCAGATCGTTTCTCGCGATCGCATTGCATGCGCTTTTGATCTTCCGTTGCCTTATTGAAGGTAGGATTCGGAGTCTGCAGCATTTTTCCAGAAAAATGATTCTCTGTTTCTCGATGAGTTGGGTGGGATTTGATGTTGTGGGTGGCGGCTGAAATGGTTTCCCCTGTTTCTTGGGATTTTGTGTTGGTCAGGTTGGGCCACCTCTTGATGCTTATCATCTAGCGGCGGCAGATATCTCCACCTGAACGGAGGAGCAATGGCCGTGAGCGTCGGCGCGCAGTCGGCCGAGGCCGGGGACATCGAGTGCGGCGAGCGGCGGCGCGCGGACGAGTTCGTGGACGACGACGACGACGACGAGGACAGCCAGTACTTCACGGACGCGGAGGACCGGTCGTGGCCCTCGCACTCGCGCCATGAGTCCGCCGCCGCCTACGAGGACTGCATCTCGCGGTGCGCGTCCGCGCGCACGAGCTCCTTCGGTGGCGGCGACAGCGACGGGGACATCGAGGCCGGCGGCGGCGAGCACTTGAGGAAGTCGTCGTGCGTGTCCGAGTGCTCGCTGGACGACGTCGACCTGGAGGCCGGGCTGGCCGAGGTCATCAAGGGCAGCCCCGACAAGGCCGAGAGGAACTGCCGCATTTGCCACCTCGGCCTCGAGAGCGCGGCGGCCGACTCCGGCGCCGCCATCACGCTCGGCTGCTCCTGCAAGGGCGACCTGTCCTACTCCCACAAGCAGTGCGCCGAGACATGGTTCAAGATCAGAGGCAACAAGTAAGCTCCTACTACTCAGTTAACTTGGCTAATCCGGTCCAATTCACTCTCAATCATATTTGATAAGTAAGTGCAAATAATGTGCCAAATCAATGCGTTAACTCGAATAAATTGCCAATTCACTTCAATCAATTCAGTTAATCGGGTTAGGCACAACGCTCGAACACGTTTGGGATTTATGTATCCAGTGTCAGTAACATTGAAGACCTCAAGATTTGTTTCAGATATAGGCTTTTCTGAAAGATATTTGGGTGGATGGACACATGGTTAAGGAATCTTATGTGGTGGTGTTTTCTTTACTTCTTTCATTCTTTAGATGGGCAAAGGTTAAAGGGGCAGATGGGCAAAGCAGTAATGGATTAATTAGTAGGGGTATAGGGTTGTAGGTGGAGATCACTGGAGGGGGATAAAGTTAGGGTTCGTTCATTCAGTCATTCTTCTCACAGAATTTCTGTGTGCTATTTGGCACTGTTGTGTTGACCAAGTTTGTTTCTTAATACATTGACTTGGTCCATGAGACATGCGTTCTGTTTGGTGGTGTAGGGGAGGTGTCATTCTGTCACTTCCCACTACAAAAGTGTTTCTTCTGACGGAATTCTAGTCGGGAATCATAATGTGTTGAGCCGAGCCTTGGTGATATGACCTTCCGATGCAAGAATGGGGTAATGAAGGGGGATTGTTCTTAGAAAACATTGCTTTTCTTAGCTCAGGAATTACTAAATCAGTTGCAGATCAGAGTGTAGAAGGCACTGGGCAATACAAACTAATATGGAAAATGATTTATTGAATGGTTGGTGCTTGTTTGTCGTAGGATCTGGCTGTTTGGAGAGATAATTAGAAGGCACTGAGCATTACGAACTATTATGGGAAATGAAGTGTATCAGTGGACAATGCAGTTTATGCTGTTAAAGTTCACATTGTACATTATATAAACCTTAAAGAAGACAAGATTTTCTACTGAAATTAGTTAGACCATTAATGAGAACCAAATATTGCGACTAGCAACAGGAACATTCCTAATGGGTTCTTAATTACACTAGCATTAACAAAAGAAATTGGAGTCAGTTAATTAATAAAGTTCTCACTGATTCGCAAAAAAAAAAAGAGTAACCTGCTGTGGACCACATTGACACATAGTGTACAATACAGCAGAACATTTCGTCTATACTCTTACACCATTGCTGTAATTCATCCATCCAAACATTAGTCTCAATACCTACCGTGTGAAGCTAGCTAACATTTTCATTGTCTTAGTTTACTTTGTACTTTGTAGTGCAGTTTTTCAATACGAGTTGGCAAGTTCAGAAATTTATTTTCTTATGGTGCAAATTATTTAACTATGTGGCTGCAACTACATCAAAACTTGATGATTTTTTATATTCAAATATTCAGAACTTCAGATCATGTAATGGAGTGAGCTCTTTAGCAACTTTTTATGTTTTCCTGTGCTAAGAGAATAAGACTATAAGAGTACCATTGTCAATGATGTGACACTTATTTATTTTGCATCCTTGCATAACAATCTTTGGCCTTTGGTGGTTCTCAATGCCACATGCAATTTAGACAGCATCCAGAATTTAAAATTAGTCTGACCAAATTCCTAGCCTTTCTAAGCAACACAGAACTCATGCCATACATGCATGAATATATTTCCATATGCCTTTCCCTCCATGATTATCAAGATTGCTTCAATTCTACTTGTGAAATGCTTTTACTTTTAGAGGTCTTACTTGATATCTTCCTGACATTTCTTATGGTTACTGCCGTAGCATTTCTATTGCATGCTTAAAGCATCATCTACCTATTAGCTTTTGTTGTAACAAAGAACATTAAATGACCCTTTACCCTCTACGCTTATTCCATTTCCAAGTGCAAAGATAACTATGTGCAATATGGATGTGGATGATGAAACTAATTAAAGTACTTGTCTCCCGTTCTCTTTGCCTAGGACCTGTGAGATCTGCAGCTCAACCGCATGCAATGTGGTAGGTTTTGGCGATGCGGAGGTCACTGAACAATGGACCGAGTCAAGCACAGCAGCTGTGCAAGCACTACCAACCGAAAATCAGAGGTTTTGGCAAGGGCATCGGTTTCTCAACTTCCTTCTTGCTTGCATGGTTTTCGCCTTCGTCATCTCGTGGCTCTTCCACTTCAATGTCCCGGGATGAGTTTTGTGCTCCAGGGGGACCTCAATAAAAGCCCCAGCACCATTAACTGCAGACATGAATGTGTGTTAGATTCGGCAATTCTGAAGAACATGCTAAGGTGAAGTTAAGTTATGAAGAGGTACACAAATGTATGGTGGGGGCATGATGGCCCTGAATTTGGCTGTGGTGTGGAAGGATCTGAATTCGGTACGACGAAAGGAAGCCTGATGAGGATTTCAAGATTTGGGTGGAGATAAGAGCGAAGAGTAGAAGATGTGTTGTTCCAGGGGTCTGAAGAACGGGATTTGTGTTAGTGTTAGTCGTTTCTTGCCTTGTTTGTCTGCTGCTTTGGTGTGATCATGTGCAGATTTTCCTTTATGTCTACCTTTGTTCGGATGTTTATGATCCTGATAATCAGGCCGGATGATGCGGTGACTGTCCTTAGCAAGAGAAGTTTGCTGCCAGCTCAAGTAATAAAGAAAGTGTTGTGAAAATGGAATTGTGTTTTGTTCATCTGTTAAGGTGCAGCTAACCACATACTACATTTTGGTCAGTGTAAGCGCAGGCAGAGACCCTGTCTGGTAAGATGTCCAGGCTCTGACAGTGGTTGTACACTGCACAGACAGAGGCTCTGCTCTGTTTAGATTTCCAAGCTCTCACATCGTGGGTGTGCAGGCATGGGATCTGGCGAGACGAGACCGCAGAATTCCGTGGAGCGTGCAATAAATTGCAACCATATCTGGAGCGTACTTGAAGATGCATGAGGAGTACTGTGCTGCAGGTAGGACCAGCTATATATGCAAATTAATTTTGTGAAAATTTATGGGTGAATGCAGCTTCGGAAATGAGTGCGACCTGGCCACACGGAGCCCGTTTTCTGAACATTTCATATCCGATATCTTGAAGTTAAAAAAAAAAAACCGAGCTAAAACTCTTGATGTGGAAAATAATGTACTCTACCAACGTGGAAAACAAAAATCTTAACTCGAAATTCCTTGTATTTGGAGCTGCATAAAAATGACAAAATCTGACATCCAAGTAACGAGCAACGCAATTCTGTGATTCTGTCATATTTTATCCTTTTTTGTTAAGCCTAGGATATAAGATATCTCGGGTTGAGGCAATGGTGGAAGGGAAAATGAGAGAAAAAACTTTTCCTTTGAATCTCAGTTTTAGGGCAAAACGTAGAGGAAAAGAAAATTTCACTTAAAGCTCATACTTCAATTCGTATGCACATGAAGGACAAGTTGGGCTCCCATGACAAGGGACTGGAAACGCTCACACGCAAACCCGATGATCCGGCCCCAAGGCACGGCGCACTCGATGGCGCCCGACGGACGACGTGCCGGACGGTGCGTCGGCGTGCACGCGTATTGCGGCTTTCGCAGTACTCCAGCACAGCACAGCACGCATCACCACATGCGCGGCGCCCGCGCGCCCATACGGGCATACGTCGTCGCCGTGAACGGCACGCAGCACGGGCACATGCCCCTCGCGACCGGCCGCATGAACTCATCCGACCAGGCACACGCACTGGGCGTGGGCAGGCCACGCGAAACCAAATCCATCACACATGATATGATATGAATGCATCAATAAGATTAATAAGCCGATCGATATATATACATTACACCCAAATCATCATGTTCAATGTTTTGTTGCCTGTCTGAAGAATGGAAGGCCATCGCGTTATGAATGATGAGGCGATGGTGGCTGGAGGACCGCCCTTGGGTTGGGGTGGCTTCAGCTTCAGAGTACAGAACGGGTCGGGCAGTTTCGCTCGTTGTCGCCCGCAGGATTCTCCTTGGGCGCGAGGACGAAACTCCCGGAGGAGAAGGCTCATGTGCCGTTGGCGGTGGCGTCGGAGAGCGCGCCGTGGCTCAGGTCATCGTCGTGCCTCCCGTTCATCTGCACCCGCTGCCGCTGAAACAGACAGACGCGTCAGCTGAAGTGGCAGCAGAACTAGCGGGCACAGCAAGGCCAGTTAGTTAGTTTTGTTGGTACCGGCACCGCGGCGTGCAAGTTTAAGATTAGCATAAGATGATAGTCTGAGATTAAGATAGATGACTTGACAGGTCGCAAATCTAGAGTGTTCATTGCTGAGAGAGAGCTACTGCCATACCCGGTCAGTAGGATCCCCATGGTTCCCGTTCAACAGCTTGTGGAACTCATCCTTCAGCCTGCTCTCCTTCTCGTCCTTCAACCACCCATCCTTTTCTTTGGTACTCAATGGAAGCAGAGGTGATCCGTTTGTACGATCCGGCATTTCTGCAGAAAATGTTCACAAAGACTGTTACAACATGCCTAACACAGAAAATCGCATAGTCACCTACAAATCATGACCTTGGCAACAAAACAGTACCTGGGAGCTTGCTGTCCACGAAGTACACAACTAAATTAACGGTATACCTGCAAGGAAATGACTGTTAAACGCCCGGCGGCAGCAAAAATAAACTGATACTAGGTGAAATGGAAGCTACCATACCAAGCAACAACAACGTCCACACTGTAGTGCTTGCGAGCGGCAATGATAAGAAGACTTTGAACTATAGCCATCAACCACGAAAGAAGCTTAATAAACCTGTAAAACCAGGTCCACCAGTTCAATTCCAACTCAGGCATACCAACAGGGATTTACCAGGCAGAGCTTCACAAAATTCAAGGCCAATGTGAGTACGAAAATAACCTTTTCGTGCCATATTTTTGATACGTTCGAACGAAAACAAGGGTGAAAATCATGTGGGATGAAAATATCAGATCACCACAGCCAAGATTTACTCCACGAGGAACTGTAGATTAATACAGAGTTTTGGATAGTCAAGTCAGAACTCTTTACGCAAATTGTCAAACCGATAAGAAGAGAACTTACAATTAAGCAGGAGCACTTCAAGCACATTATTGGGTGGCGGAAGAGTGGCGATGGGTGAGCCCTAAAAATACAAATCTATAGATGACTCCAGTATATCTGACTAAATGACAGGTTCTCGCATGCTACATTGCAGAGGAAGAGCACACTGGGGGAAAAAAAGTGTAAGACAAAACAAGGGCTACCTCACGACAGTGATAGTTTGGACCCGGAAGCTGGGTTGAATAGAATGTAATGATCCTTAAAACCTGTGATGCCTGGAGAAGCAATATTCGGTTACACCTCGGGTCATCCACAATATTATACTACATGGTTTGGAAGGATGCACTCACAACTAAGAAAGCGAGCACCCTGCGCCAGATTAGGATGGTGTAGAAGCGTTTGCTATGATAAATAAAAGGATGAAAGGTCCACTGCATATAAAGACAATTTCAGCATTCTTAGCATGATTAGCATCACAAAATAAGGGTATACGCCTGGACGAAAGGAAAAAATATTAATGGCATGATCAAGAAGGATATTGACCACCTTGTGCTTTTGGAAATAATGATAAGCAACAACATCTAATGCTTATCTTTTGTTGGTATGATAGATGAATGTAAAACTCAAAAAATAATAGGCTAGTCTAGAATGTCATGTGTTACGGCTATTAAGTAAACATACATAAAGAAAGAAACACATGATAAATATAAAGTGTGAAGCTAGTCAAATAAGTAGCAGAGTATAGAAGTTACCTACCAGAAAAAAAGAGAAGAAGATGAACACAAATGTGCATTCACTAAGATAACTTTTGTCTTGCCCAAGCTCCTAAAAATTCAAAGACACCAACGGGTTAAAATTGCATCAACAAATAGACATAGCGGCATGCACTATAAAGATAAGAAATCCACGTACTGGAAGGGCCATGAATCCCAGGTCCTGGAGCAGTGGTCCAGGCCGATGCAAGTAATGCACTCCTCGAGCAGCCAGTCCATGGATATACTAATTGTAAAGAAAACTGGTGAATGAAGGTCCGAGTAATACATAAATCAACTGAAAAGCATAACAGAATCAGTGATCCTAGATAACTAAAGACAGAATTTTTATAAGTGAACAATCAGGAAACTTCCATCACACTAAAAGAAGAGGATAAACTGATTGTAAGGGAAGAACTAATGTTAACCAATGAGAACAGTGTTCTCTGCTTATGAACGTAATGACCTAGGAATAGAATAGAAGAATTATCTATTGTAACAATGTATGACTTTCGTGACTTATATTTTCAATCACACAATCACTCGATTTTGAATGAGCAAAAGTCACAAATATACAATATTGAATGCCCAGGATATTCTGGTAAATAATTCATGAGAGGCAGTGTATATTTGTCCCAAACAACTAATGTGAAGGTATGCGTAGTCATCAATGATTGGAGCAGCGAGTAGATGCAACACATAAGCACGGTACAAGGACTACCAACAATGAAAATTCATGATGTCAGCTCAAGTTTATTGTGCCAATAAAAGCATGCCTGTGTTTGCTATGCTATTTAAAAAGATTATTAAGTACATTTTCGGAGTATATCACAGTTGAAATAGGGAAAGATGATTTCCTGTTTCTGATAATGGCACACCACACATCTATGCTGTTTGTCAACGCACCAGCAAAACTTGATGGCACTAAACGGATCGTTCATGGAAAGCAGAGAAGGAAATAAAGGCTAATGAAACATTTACAACATACAAAAAAAACGATTTTCTATGCACGATGGCCATTGTGCTGCACTTTCTATAAGAAGCATAAAACTACATTAACTTTGAAATCTAAGATAATGAGGATATATTTGTTGTCCCACCCAGCAAGGGCAACAAGTCGACAAATACATTAAATCAGCGCACAAGGCGACAATTCGTCCCTACAGCACAGAAGGAACATTGGCCATTGTGCTACACTTTCTATAAGAAACATAAAACTACATTAACTTTGAAATCTAAGATAGTGAGGATATATTTGTTGTCCCAGCAAGGGCAACAAGTCGACAAATACATTAAATCAGCGCACAAGGCGACAATTCGTCCCTATAGCAGAGATGGAACGATGGCCATTGTGCTACACTTTCTATAAGAAACATAAAACTACATTAACTTTGAAATCTAAGATAATGAGGATATACTTGTTGTCCCACCCAGCAAGGGCAACAAGTCGACAAATACAATAAATCAGCGCACAAGGCGACAATTCCATCTACAGCTTGGCAGACATAACAGTGCTTCTCGAGCTTGGAAAACGGTATGCTTGCCCAAGCTATTTTGAAACTACAAAGTGATAAAAAAGAGAGCTTTTTCCAAGGCATCTATCTTTCAAAGGGCACAGGATAGTTTCCACTGCAAAATTTCACCTCTATTCTCTGCTGATCAGCAATGGTGCTTACACAGTGCAGTCCAAATTACAGCAACTGCTACTTCACATACTCGCTAATCACATAATTCCAGGACAAGAATAAATACAGAAGCAGTATTAATAATGCAAGTAAAGTTACCAAAAGGGGAAATTTTGATATGGTAAGTAGACATATTAACATGTCATCATTAAATACTGAAACGCGCATAACAACATACTCCGAAAATAAATGATTCCACAAACGGACGGGAGACCGGGATGCGGGTCTCACCTGAAACACCAATCCGGCGAAAAGGAGGAGCCACTTCTCGCGAAGTAGCGGCAGCTCGGCCGTTATCTCCGCAGTCACCTTCCTCCATACCTACAGCATAAGCCCAAAAAGGATCATAAATCCTCAGAGATACGCAAAGAGTAGTCACGGAGTAGCAGTGGTAGAAGGCGTCGCCGAATCAAGTTGAGGCGAGACCTTGGACGCCTCCCGAGCTATGTACATCGTCATGGCCGCAGAACGCGCAGAGACCTTGGATGCCTAACCGACCGCTGCAGCTTCTACTGGGCGACGCGATCACGTCCATGCTCCGATCCGCACATCACGCCTCTGCCTGCCGCATCCCCGGGCGGGATCGCCACTCGCCCGGAGCAGAGAAGGGCGCGAACGAGGAACACGGAACAGGGCCACCAATTTGGGTCCACTCCTCGAGCGAGGGAGAGGTGGGAGGCTGAGAAGCAGTGGCCTGGGGATCTCTCGGGCGGCGGAGGCGGTCAGAGAGGAGCAACGCGGCGGAGGGCGGCGACCGGCGGCGTGAGACCTGGGAGCAGGGGAGTTGGGAGTCGACACGGGAGTTCAGAGAAGTCAGGAAGGAGATCAAAGAAAACGAGAGGCAATGGCGATTTTGGAAAATCATGGGGAGTGGAGGGGGTTTATGTGAAAAGGCGCAGGAGGTGGGGGATGGATGAAGGTCGTGGTCTGTCTCGTGGGGTTTTCAAACCGCCTTTTGGCACGGTCTAGTTAAAAATGGCCACGGCACGTGATATCGCCTGCCATGGATTTCTTTTTTTCCTTTCTTTTTGAGATAGAGCAAGTCACATGGTTAGTTACTTTGCAAGTCGAAAGTTTCTCCTTTTAGTAACTTCTATATATATTATAATTTTAAATTTGTAAACCAAATTATTATGGGAGTGCACCAATTTGGCTCCCGGCTATACGGAGCTCGGAGCCTCCATTCTAAATTAATTGAATCAGCTAATTAATTAATTTAACTTTGTTTAGATATGTATACATCTAGACGCGTTTTAGTGCATGTCAATACGTATATAGATAAAATTGGGTCTTAGAACAAAGGTACTACTGGATATAGTTTATTTGTGATTATTTTGAGTTTACAGAATGAGGTTTTCAAATTAAATGTAGCTTAGATCTAAAGGGACCATTAATTATTACTAGGAAAAATACCCGTGCGTTGCACCGGGAGAAAATTAATTTATATCTCTATCCTCATAATTAAAAAACCAATAATATGTAAAAACCAATTAATTTTCATTGTCTATCGGTCACATTATTCACTTAGATTTATTACATCCAAAAGAGGGCATTGGGTCGATTGCAATTCAATATGGGGCAATTTATCTAGTTGCAAAGTGAGGTTTTTTTAAACAGGTAGTGCCAAATTAAATTGTGGATATCAAATAAGCACTGAAAAATCCTGCAAAAATGTGGCATGTCAATTTAGTTGAATATGATTAATTGCATCCAAAAGTTCTAGTCCATTGAGTAGAGCAAGATTGATTTTCTGATTCCATAGTATCTCATGTTTTCATTTTACTGAAAAAAATCCTATTAACGGCCATTCATGTTTGGAAATACTATATAAACATGACTTTAAATCTATAATTAAGTACCTTACAGCAGTAAAGCAACAATGTGGAGACATGAATCACCAAATTATTTGAGAACATGAATGCACCAATGTTGACTCGGAGCATGCACCTAGGCCCTAGCAATATGTTGGACATCATTTTTTAAAGCGCGGTCTTGCGCATGTTTTTGGGGTTGCCTTCATAAGAATGTACTCTATCAGGCACTGGACAAAAGACACCATCGGCCCATCGGGGTTATGGATCCTTCATGATATCTCTAAAGCGGTAACTTTAAATGGAGTGAAATATGTCTGGTTACATCCACAGATGACACAGGGATGAGATAAATATTTGATGCTTGTACTGCCACCAGATGTAGGGTCATGATTAAGCAAACAATGATCTGGGCAGCTTTTCTTGCAGAGGAAAAAACGATGAAGCTAATGTATGTACATTTGTCAGAAATAAGGCGGTGAAGCTAAGTTGCTCCTTGGAAAAAATATGAATCTTGCGTCGATGCGAACTGAACCTGTCAAGTACGGTCGACAAACCGTTGTGCACTGCACCTTCTCCCATCAATTTCAAGGCGAGGTGATTCAGCCAGAAACACGGATAAATCCACCTCAATCAGCAACGGGATCCGTAGGACACAATGCAGGGATTGGGCTGGATTGACGATGAAGGATTCATACGCGGCGGACATAGCTGAAGATGGAGGCGTGCATCATCCCTCCAACTCGCCGGTAGGGAGCTCTCGGCGCAGATAAAAAATTATGCCGACACTTCTATCCTATATATACGTCGATGAGTAGATGCGCTGGACCATGCCGGACGCCGCCTTGGCCGGCGCTCCGAACAACAACTTCCCCCTCGCCTTTGCCTCCAATGTACCAGCCTTCGCTTAAGCCGACGAGGACGCCCTGCGCGCTGGCCGTCCTTGGCGTTACTATATATTTCATGCGGGGTTCAAATTGCACATTTTGCGTGAGCTCACTAGAAATCCTATAGTTGTTACCCAACAATTTTGTTGGAATTATATATATGGTAAGGCTAGTTCTGATATTTATGGTAGTAATTAAGATCCAACATAGATCATGGATCCCTCTAGTAGAAAAAAATAATAATAATATGAAGCCATTACGTATGTCTGGAGTAATATATGTAAATAGATGTAATTAGGTCAGATGTTATCAGGTCCAGTGTGTTATATTGTGTAAATATCTTCTGGTGGAAAAAATATTGACTTATTTATGATTTGCAATATACAATTTCATTGTACTATTTTGCATGATTCGACAAGAATAGCATGTAAAGGCCGTTTAAGGTGGTGGAAAATGTAACACTTAAATAAGTCATGCAACTAATCATTGATCCTATGGTAAATTTTGATAATGCCCCGTTTCAAATAAAAATTTGCAACTTGCCATCTTGTGAGTCATCACACTATGCATCTCTTGTATCCTAGAGAGCACATGAACTATGTATGTATGAAAATTGGCAACCATGTAACAATGCCATTGGTGGGCTCCTTTTTAATAAAAAGAAATTTTTAATACTTGCGGGATGATAATAAGAAATTATACTCTCTCCGTTCCAAAAAAAAAAAGCTACAACGTTGTCTACATACGGATGTGTATAGACATGTTTTAGCTATAGATTCATCTGTATCTAGAAAACGTTGTGAAGATTTTTTAGGAATGGGGGAAGTATGTTCTTTTAGAAACACCAAACCAAATGCACCTAAATTACTGTGTATTTCCTCTCTATCCTCCAATATCTTATGAGTTCTAACATTTGCTACATTCTTTTTTTTACACTTATGGGCATAAGGTCGGGACATCTTTCTTGAGTTTTTGTTGTGTCCTACCGTCACTGTTTTTTTTCTATATTTTCTATGTTTTCCATTTGCATTCGTGTTAATATTTGCGTTGTTATGTTGATATGTTATTCTTTCTCGTGATCCAAATAGTCTGAGAGACTTTGGCGGACATACAATACCACAAGATGTACGTTTCAATTAGTGAGCATGTGGAAACACTCCGAGGTTTAGCAATACAATAGGGATATATGCACATAACAAAGGTGAGAATGTCTTTTGGCGGGCAACTCTTGGGTATTAGCTTCGTCCGGAGACATTTATGTTTTGCGTTTTCACAACCAATGAGTAGCCAACTTTGAATGCTAGGTAATTTACAAGGCGCTGTAAATTTTGTAGCACCTGAATACTTGGACTAAAGAAAGAGAATTGTGTCCCGTAAAAGATTAAAAGAGTTGTGGAACTAGGATTCCACGTGAACTACAAGTTGTTCCCTTTTTCCATGCGACTGATTTCACACAGCGGCGCGACGTAAATGGTCGCTCAGCGACCGTTTTCGTCTGCCGTGACTGGAAATGCGTCTAGCACCACCTACAGCGGGGCGACGCAAAGTGATCGGGCCGTCCACGGAGACGCAAACCTGGCCCAAATATGCGCCTGGGATGCGTCTCTGGCGGACACTCGGCGGACGCGGAAAGTGTCCGCTCGCGTCAGGCGGACGTTTCGTCGGGCCCGCCTGTCAGTGACGCAGCGTCGATGCGTCTTCTCCGCCAGTACTGGCAGCGAGGCGTCGCTTCGGCAATCTGCGGCTGCGTAAATGGCGATGTCTCGCGTGGCGCGCAATCGTCGCCTACCTCTGCGCACGTAGTAATGGCGATGCCACGCGTGACGCGGCCGTCGCCCTGCCTCCGACCTATATATACAGGGGCGCGAGCATCTCATCTCCTCCCCACTAAACCCTAGCCGCCGTTGCCGTAGCGCCGCTTCCTCTCATCCTCCAGCAGATCCACCATGAGCAGCGCCGGACGCGGCCAGGCTGCCGCGCCTCCACCTCCACCTTCACCTCCCACTCCACCTCCTCCGGCCTCGAGCTCCTCCGAGGAGTTCGACTACGAAGACAGCACCGACCTCCTCCACCCGGTCGGGACGCCGCGGCCCCGGGCCGAAGCGGAGAAGGAAGCACAGGAGGAGGCCGGCAGTGCCACGCGGCGTTGGACGCCGAGCCGGAACAGGCGCAGGCTGGCGGCCGCCGCTGCAGCAGAGGACTCCGACTCAGAGATATCTTGGTCCTCCGATGACCCTGATGCGCCTACGCCGGAGGAGAGGGCGGCGGAGCAGAGGGCCATCGTCGAGTCTTTCGAGACGCTCAAGGACGACGCCGTCAACGCGAGGCTGGAGCCGGCACTGAGCCAGGACGCAGCGGCGCACCGAGCCATAGCGGCCGCGCGGGAGACGGCGGAGAAGCAGGCGACGGAGCGACGCAACGACGGTGCCGGCCCGTCAGGAAGCAAGTAGTCTAGGCCTATAGATCTACATTGTATAGTTTTTATTCATTTTTATGTACTACTTTAAAAGTTTTTAACTATGTTGCAATTCAAAAAATGGATCGCCCCGGTGGGAGCACATCCGGACGCAAACGGACGCACGGATAAAATATGTCCGTGGGGCGACGCAAACGAATGCTCGCGACCACTTTTGGGCGTCTGAAACACGTCGCCCGCTGGAGATGCCCTAACTCGAGAAACAAGGAGAGAACACTAGACAGAGGCTCAAGTTAGTTTTGTCCCAAAATTGACGTGGAGTATTGTCCCTTCCCTCTGTTGCAATTGTCTCTGTCGTGAAGATTCAAAAGCAAGAAAAATCAATCATCAAAACTTCAGCACTATTGCCTTGTTCCAAGTGGCGGCTTATGTAAGAGAACTCGGATATTAAATGTGGAAATCTGGATCCGGCCGCGTCCACTCCGCGTACGTATCAGTGAACGAGTGCAAAGACCGAGCTTCCGTCAGATCTTTTCAATACTGAACCATCAGATTAAGAGGATAAAACAAATACAGTAATATAGAGCAAATCTTGCAGCCTAGATGATTCAGATGCAAAACCGCACTGGACTTATTAGTGGAGGTGACAGTTGGTTGGGCCCCAGCAGGGCATTGTAGACACCGGCCACTCTGGGCTGTCTCTGTTGTGGATGCCGACCCAAGTGAGCGACTGTACCATGCTACACTAAAAATGAAAAGGGAAAAGCGACGGTGTCAAGCCACATTGCACCCATCATGTTATTGCAAATTTGATACTCCGTTTACTAAAATAAGATCTTTTACTGTAGCTTTTTATACTTCCTCCGTTTCAGTTATCTGAAATTTAAATAGCATCTGAAATTATACATCAAAATTTTGACAAATTTCAGACAATCTTCATGAAACGGAAGGAATACATACACTTATTTATTTTTCTGTATTTACTTCAATTTTAATGCGTAGATAAACTTACTTCGACTCGTATCTAGTCAACTTTAAAAATCTAAAACGTATTACGTTAGTGAACGGAGGGAGTACCATATCTTCCACATGTAAGGCCTTTTGTTGGAGAATTGTAGTCTCGATCGAATTGCTTCTTTAGTTCTTTGTTTGGTGAGGCGTGTGATGTTCTATTTCATGTGCGACTTTGTAGATCATCTTTCAGCTGTGACCTATCAGAGCATCTCCAGTCGCGTCCCTCAAAATGTCCTCCAAACCGCGTCAGATTGAGCGTTTGGGGATGTGTTTCGTTCGTGCCGCGTTTGGGGGACGTCGCTTCCTAGCCGCGTCCCCCAAACGCCGCCTCCAAACATTAAAAATACTTTTTTTGGCATTGTTATTTCAATTTCCACAAACTAATACATAATTGGAAACGTGGTTTACACGAATACATAATTAGGAACATGGTTTTCCACAAACTAATACATAGTTTGAACCATGGTGGACAGAAATATAAAATATTGCAAAAAAACTAAACCTAACTAGGCCGTGCATCGAAGGTTTCGTGTGTTCGCTGCCAAGAAAGAACACTCGAGGGCACACCCAGTCACCCAAACTGGAAAATCCAGCTGGTGATGGTGCCCTTGTTGGTTCTACCGAGGAAGAACAGACAGAGACCTTTGTGCACGTATTCGCTACGAAGAACCAACATTCTTCTTCAGTCGTCCTCCTCGTCGGTGTTGTCGCCGTGGTAGTCCCGGCGGCAGCGCGTCTCGTCGAAGACCTTGACGCTCATGTCCCTGTCGCCAAAGCAGGAGAACAGGAGGACGAAGCCGGCTTCGAGGCTGTGGTGGCGCGCGAACTTCTCCCAGCCGATGTGGAGGTACATCTTGCCGCGCGCGTCGTAGAGCACGTCGACGATCCACCGGTAGTAGCCACACGCAGCCTCCCGCAGATGCAGCGTGCCCGGGCGATCGTCGCCGGCGACGTAGGCGGCGAAGGAGTCAGGGAGCCTCTGGATGCCGCATGGGTCGCCCTTGAGGACGAGGACGAACTCGAACTTCACGGGGCCCTCCACGTCCATCTCCGACGATGAAGACAACGGCGTGGCAGGCGACGGCGAGCGTGCACCTCTGCCGCGGCCACGACCACGACCACGAGCTCGGCCTCCGCCTCTCCCAGCCATGGCGTCGACTCTTGTTGAGATGGTGTCGGCTAGGGTTGGGGAGAGAGGTGCTAGGGTTTGTGTGTGAGAGGGACGATGAGAGGCGGCCCTTTTTATAGGCCGGAGGGAGGCGGGGGAGCGGTGGCGCTCATTAACGCCGGCACGCAGAGCTAGGCGCGACGAGACGCGCCGCCGCGCCTCGCGGGAATCGCACCGTCGGCTGCGCGCTAATAACTTTCGTCGCGAGGTAGGCGACGGTTAGGTTAAAATTTATTGTGCCACTGACGGGTCGGGCCCGTGTCGCTTCGCCTCGCTTTTCGTTGTGTCTGACATCCCCGGTGCGTCCCCTGTGGGGCGGGGACGGGCTCGGAACGCCGGACACCGTATCGGGGCGCGCCGGACAAAAAACGGGTTTAGGGGACGCGGCTGGAAACGTTTTTTTTATCCGGCGCGCCCCAAATAGCTTTGGGGACGCTTTGGGGGACGCGACCGGAGATGCTCTCTTTGGTCGGCATGGCGGGGGGGGGGGGTGGTAGTTGGGTCAACTCGAAATTCCAGCCAGTTCACCATGTGGAGGTGGTACATTTGACATCTCGTGGTGGTGTCGTGGCAAAAAGTCTGCTCTGAGTCTCTGACCGATCCGAACACGCATTAAGAATGGTCAATTTGGGAAGAGTTCAGGTTCCAAAAGAATGGTCAACTTGAGCAAAGTTCAGGTTGCAAACTTGCAATAACGAGTTTGTGCAGCGGTGTCTTCGCAAGAATCCTGATATGATTGTCCTTTGAAGTCAAAATTCTAGAGCATCATGCCTACTCCAATTGTTATACAAACCTTGCTTAGAAAGTGATGAAAGCACCAGGCCGCACTGAATAAGCATTAAGAATGCGTCCCATCTTAGAGCATCCGATGTCCGATTTCTTATGTCTGGATGGAGTATTGGACACCAGGTATGAGAAAACCACCCCCTACTACCTTTTCAGAAACGAAAGGGGTATATAACACAGTCAACTTATGAAGCCATCTGCACGCGGATCTCCTGCCCTGCATCATATGGTCCTTATCCGGGAAATGGAGCCTCCCGTGACAATCCATCAAAAAGCATGTTCTTGTTCCCCGATTAAGCCTCACCATCCAGTTTGTTGATTCCTTGTGATGCCATGTAAGTGGAGCAAGTGTGTGTTGATGTCATGATTTCACCAAATGCAGATATTGATGGGGGTTACGGCTTAGGTGTCTAGATTATGATGCGTGGTCATTGATTGACATGCATTGCCAAACAAACACGAACAACAGCTGATAAAAACAAAAGTAAAAGTTACATCTAGTTCATCACAAATCGCCCTCTCTAGCTTTTAAATTTTTCACAAAGAAAATGCACCATTTTGCCTGATTTTAAATTAATAAAACCCCATAAACCAGAGTCTTGCGCCACAGTACTTAACACATCAGTTACATCACATGATTTTTTTTTTGATAAAGGGAATATATTAATCCTTTACCTACACTTAGGAGGTAATCAGTGAAACAACTGCCATTTTGCGCCCTTATGTTCTTGACGAGCCTTAGCTGGCGCACGCCCTACGAGAGGATCGAGCTCCGTAGACTTGCTTCGATTATCTGACCTCGTGACCCTTTCCGCACTACCAAAATCACAAGTTCCCACTGAACACGACAGTCTTGCCTCCGAAAGGTTGGTCTCAGCATTCCATGATGTCGCGCATGATTCTATCCCGCATCTCAATTTCCTGCCGTTTTGTCATGGTTGTCTCATCACATAGTAGTGTTGAAGCCCTTTTCAAGAGCCTGGCTATCCGAGTCTGCTTAATTGGTGAAGCTCCATGATTTCATTCTTCAAGATTTAGTGGGATCGTAAACCTCGAGTGAGTTATCCTACCTCCTAGCATGATCGAAGCGGCGACTCCCGATGTCGTTGTGGCCAACACGATCTTTCTCTTGCCTCAAACCCTAGCGAGCAGTGTCTCTAAAGGTTGGTCTTCTGAGTGCCTCCTGTGTCATCCACGAAGAATACGCCCCCATCACCACCATCAACTGTCGCTAGGGTATCTCGTCGTAGGGAAGTCGTTGCTCGTGGTTTAGTGAGGATGCTAGAGAAACGTATTCCTTGTCTACATTGATATTGGTCTCTTGAATGACCTCCCTGGTCTTGACATCTGTGTTGTCATAAGTCTCATCGATGTCTAGGAGAGGGAAGGTATTTATGTCTTTGCCCATGGACTGCAACATGCCCCTGATATCATACAACACCTTCTGCTCCATTGCTTTTAGACATGTATGTTTGCGCCAGTAGTCATTATACATCGCCTCGTGGTGCCTATTCTGAAGATCGCACACATCTCCAGGCTCGCAGAATACCAAAATTGTTGCGAAGAGCCTCCTGAGTGAGGCATAAAGAACTGCTCTAACTCGGTAAGACACTCTTATAGCATGTCGTCGGCCTCAATGAGACCCTTCCTCTCCGCGGCCTCAAGAAAGATTTCACATAGCACACCATCCAAAGTTTATGGATCTTTCGGAAATTCTTTGTAAACAATATCTTGATCCCATGTGTGCTTCTGGTTAGCCACCCAATACATTGCCAGCATGGTTGCATTATCTCGGGCTGCAACATCGTTCAGGTTTTCTCCCGCTTTGAACGTGACCATTTGCATATCTGAGAGATGAAGGGGCAGCGGTAGGACCGACAGGTGGTTCTCACACATCTTGAAGCCAAATATCGTCCACGTGGCCTCTAGTGGAGTAACCCACCGCGTGTCAACAAATCTCTTGATCTCGCTTATGTTACCATCTGTGTCGGACTTCTCAATATTGGACAAAGTTTGAACGTGGCTCTTGTACACATACTTATATAGGTACTTGGCGGACTTTATGCTGGAGCACACCTCCACATTGATGTGGAAGACAAACATCTGCAAAAGATACGGGTTGTAAGGCACAACCATCTATTGTCCAGCGTCTGGCCTTAGACCTTCACAGAAAGGGCGTCCTTCTATCTCCAATAAATGGTGTATGGGTCCTTTCCCTATACGGTGGCCCTGTTGAACGTATGTGGGTACCTACACTTGCACAACCCATCTTGCAGCACACATTGTTTCGCTTGAGGAAACCACATGGTTAGTGCATCATATGCTTTGCGGCCATGGTGTATAGCTCCAGGTATTTATTATTGTTCGGAAGCTTGGAGGATATGATGGGGCCGTACTTCTCTAGCACAATGAGCTTATGTTTTTGAATCCATGATCAGCAGGAAATGGGCATATGGGAGGCCCCTCTTGTGTAACTCTACCACGTATACATAGGACTTCACAACACCCAATATATTCTTCTTGGTGAGCATCTCTTTCATTGTCTCCAGCTTGTCCCTAAACACACAGACCACAATGCCTGGTCGGTCTTACAGGTTTGTCCTAAAAGCAGTGCATCATGTATCTCCTGACAGTTTGGGTTGCAGATCATCATTAAGAAGATGCAAGGTTGTCCATACTCTGCACCAATTCCCTGGGATCCATATGTTTGATTCATGTCTCAAAATCCCCCTGGAACTTCCAGGGAGAGAACAATCCTTGTGCCAATAGTGCTTGCACGATCTTTCCGACAATGATACTATCTAAAAAGCCTTTACATAGATCGGCATGTATCTTCTGTTGGTTGTCCCTTATCCAATTCAACGTGTAGCCCTCAGTCTTTTTGTACATGTCAACCGCAAAATGTTGGAACAAATGCCCATCATGTAGTATGGGGTTGAATATAGCTGGACACGTCTGTAGTCGGTAACAATAGTAGTCTCTGATGTAGACACATCGAAATTCAGCACACACTTCTCCCCCTAGTCCCTATCTCTTTCTACAGTAATTGAGAGAGGCGACATGAGGGCGAAAACTTTTTCGGCTCTGGATTCGGCCTTTCCTCTCCCCCGGCGGCCTTGTGCTCGTCGGTGTGGAGGGGATTGCCGGATCTGGAGCTTGGATTTGTATAGTTGTAGGTTTAGAACCTAGTAGCTTAGGTTTCTCCCATCGGTCGGTGTCATTTTCGGCGCCGACGTGGATGGGGATGAATAAAGATGCTGCGGATTCGTCGCCGGCGGCCTGTCCTCAGGTGGTAGTCGACGGATCTGGGAGCTACTGTACCTATCGTGGTTGTTGCAGCGGCGGTGACGGCTTCGAGATGGATTTTGTTCTCTGGCTTCTCCGTGGCATCGACAGATGCTCCGCCGTCGATGTGGAGCCAAGGAGCTTCTACAGGAGCGAGTTGCCGACAAGATTGCGGAGTTTTGTTCCACGTCTTTTGCTCTAGCCTTGTTTCCTCTTATCTCTGGATCTTTGTGCTGCTGTTGAAGAGTTGGTCGGTGACGCCGGGGACGGAGTCCCGGCCGATGCTCTGGAATCGGATCTCAGATCCTGTCTGCCGAGACAGGCGCTTTTGCAGCTCTTAAATCATTTCTTTGGAGATGGCGTTCGCAGTTTGGACGCGTTGTAGTGGATCGAGGGATGGAGGAGCACAGCGGACTGGGGGCCGTGGTTGAAGACGACGAACAGTGCAAGTTCGGACCCTGAGGGGCTTCTTTGTATTTTCTTTATTTCTAGGGTTCGTTTGTGCATTTGTGCTCGGCAGCTGTAGTAGTTTGTTTCAGTGGTGTGTGCACGTGTCGGTTTCAGTTGTTGTATTTTCAATACATGTACAATTTCGCAAAAAAAAAATATGTAGACACATAGATGGCACACTCCGTCTTTGTGAAGGGCATTAAACAAAGGTTAGGAAAAATACAAAAAGGATAGAAAAGTGCATAAGTATCTTGAACAACCAAACCTTTGCCCTTACAGTCCTTTTTTGATAGTTGTGCAATGTGCCAAGGTGCATCACATTTAAGAAAATTTGGATGCCAACCGAGATCCCTCTTGGGGAAAAAGAGGGGGTATGAGAGCGGGTCATCGTATCCTTGTGTAGCCTGTATATTATACCTCTCGTTGTTATCATTGTAGAGGGTAATGGTGCGCTTGAATCTATTTGCCAGGTCGCTTCCCTCAATCTAGATCACAACAACCTCGAACGACACTGGTATATTGTATCTCCATTGGTCTAGCTTCTTGTCGGTGTTCAATTCTATACAATATTCCTTGTAGGTGCCTAGACTCCTAAACTGCTCGGATTAGGGGTCTCCTCTTAGTATATCCACAACCTTGTGGACAACCTCTTGGTCTAGGTCACTCGCGGCTTCCTTGCGATGTTTCAGGCTAGGATCATCATTGTGGAAGAAAAGTTGTATATGTTCTGCGCGAGAGTTTGTCCCGAAAGAATTCATGTTGTGGTAATACTTGCCTTGCAACCTGAAATGTGTATACCCTTGTTGACGCGTAAAGCACACGCCCGTTGGGAACCCCAAGTGGAAGGTGTGATACGTACAACAGCAAATTTCCCTCAGTAAGAAACCAAGGTTTATCGAACCAGTAGGAGATGAAGGCCACGTGAAGGTTGTTGGCGGAGGAGTGTAGTGCGGCGCAACACCAGGGATTGCGGCACCAACGTGGAACCTGCACAACACAATCAAAATACTTTGCCCCAACGTAACAGTGAGGTTGTCAATCTCACCGGCTTGCTGTAAACAAAGGATTAAATGTATGGTGTGGAAAATGATGTTTGTTTGCAATCAGCAGCAGAGAATAATGATTGCAGTAGATTGTATTCAGATGTAAAAGAATGGACCGGGGTCCACAGTTCACTAGTGGTGTCTCTCCAATAAGATAAATAGCATGTTGGGGGGACAAATTACAGTTGGGCAATTGACAAATAGAGAGGGCATAACAATGCACATACATATCATGATGACTAATATGAGATTTACTTAGGGCATTACGACAAATTACATAGACCGCTATCCAGCATGCATTTATGCCTAAAAAGTCCACCTTCGGGTTAGCATCCGCACCCCTTCCAGTATTAAGTTGCAAACAACAGACAATTGCATTAAGTATGGTGCGTAATGTAATCAACACAAATATCCTTAGACAAAACATTAATGTTTTATCCCTAGTGGCAACAACACATCCACAACCTTAGAACTTTCTCATCACTGCCCTGCATTCAATGGAGGCATGAACCCACTATCGAGCATAAATACTCCCTCTTGGAGTCACAAGTATCAACTTGGCCGGAGCCTCTACTAGCAACGGAGAGCATGCAAGATCATAAACAACACATATATGATAGATCAATAATCAACTTGACATAATATTCCATATTCATCGGATCCCAACAAACACAACATGTAGCATTACAAATAGACGATCTTGATCATGATAGGCAGCTCACAAGATCTACACATGATAGCACATGAGGAGAAGACAACCATCCACTACTAGGAAAAAGCTATTCAGTGGCGCACCACTATCCCCCATCAGTGGCGCACTGCTGGTGCGCCACTACTATCACGCCACTGCTAAGTTTTAGTAGTGGCGCACTACTGGTGTGCCACAACTACCCTAAGTAACGATGGCGCACTGCGCCGTGCGCCATTGATAGGTACACCGGTGCGCCACTACTACTCCAAAGGGGTGCGCCATCGTTGTTCAGCGAGCGATGCGCCACTCATCGTCCGCCGTCCGGTGCGCCACTGCTGCCTCCTTGGGTGCGCCACTGTTACGGCGAGCTGGTGCGCCATTGCTGCTTGTTTAGGTGCGCCACTGTTGCATCTCAGACGTGCGCCACTGCTGGCAGCTTTGGTGCGCCACTGGTAGTTTCGAAGGTGATCAGAGGGTTGTGCGCCACTGGGTCCAGGCTGGTGCGCCACTGTTACTTGGTGGTCGTGCGCCACTCATGATCCAGTAGTGCGCCACTACTAGTAGTTCGTTTTCATTTTTTGTATTTCTGGCATGTATTTGTACAGGTTGTATAGCACAGTATAACAGCACAGATACGGAATATATAACACATATATACAACAAGACACAGTATACCAATACATAGTCCTTCACATTAGCCTCCATGATTCACAAGATTTCAAATATTAGACAAGTGTTACGGTGTTACAAGTCAAATGAGCTAGTGGTTACACAAGGTCGATCATCTAAACTAGCATCACATAGAAGAGAGCTAGAGTCACTACTAGCACCATCCCGATGATAGTGGTCTTCATCCGGTTCCTCCTCCGCTCCCTCCTCTCTCCCGCCAAATAGCGTGCGTATCTATCTTCGGCCTCCGCTCTAGTGGTGTACCCTTTGTAGCTCGTTACCGCTAAAACGGTGAACCTATCTCCGACACTCCTCCCGATCGTTGTAGACTCCGGGAACCTTGCCCTTGTACACGACATACCACGTCATATCCGCACATATATGAACAAGCCAAAGAAACATTAGTGCACGCTCATAGATGTTTGCAACGAATAAGAGCAAACTCAAAAACGATCCAAGTAGTATGAACTAAATAGAATGCCTCATACATTGTTGGTCGAAACAAATATGAACATCCCGGGATGGCGTTAGTGAGGCCAGGTAGGATGCACAAGAGATTGATATTTGTGCCATCACACCAGGCTCATCGGCGTCACCCCGGAGTGTACAGATTGACCAAACATTCTAATCATTGGCACTAAAATGGAAGAAAGGCCAATGCAATTAAGAAGTGCCAACTCAAATAAGAGACAAGTAGCTATTATGAACTAAATGGAATGCCTCATATTTTGTTGGTCGGAACAAATATTAACATTTAGAGAAGGGGTAAGCGAAACCAAGTAGGATGCACAAGAGATTGATATTTGTGTCATCGCACCGGGTTCACTGGCCCCTCCTCCAAGTGTATAGGTGACCAAACATTCTAATCATCGGCATTCTGAAAAACCAAAGCAAATGGAATGACGATGGCCTCATACATTGTTGGTCGAAACAAATATGAACATCCCGGGATGGCATAAGTGAGGCCAGGTAGGATGCACAAGAGATTGATACTTGTGCCATCACACCAGGCTCACTTGCGTCACCCCGGAGTCCTCTGTTGACCGAACATTCTAATCATCGGCACTAAAATGGAAGAAAGGGCAATGCAATTAAGAAGTGCCAACTCAAAATAAGAGACAAGTAGCTATTATGAACTAAATGGAATGCCTCATATTTTGTTGGTCGGAACAAATATGAACATTTAGAGAAGGCGTCAGTGAAACCAAGTAGGATGCACAAGAGATTGATACTTGTGTCATCGCACCAGGTTCACTGGCCCCTCCTCCAAGTGTATAGGTGACCAAACATTCTAATCATCGGCATTTTAAAATACGAAAGCAAATGGAAGAATGACAAGGGCCTCATACTTTGTCGGTCGAAACAAATATGAACATCCCGGGATGGCGTTAGTGAGGCCAGGTAGGATGCACAAGAGATTGATATTTGTGCCATCACACCAGGCTCACTAGCGACACCCGGAGTGTACAGATTGACCGAACATTCTAATCATCGGCATTTTAAAATACGAAAGCAAATGGAAGAATGACAAGGGCCTCATACTTTGTCGGTCAAAACAAATATTAACATTCCGTGATGGCGTCAGCGAGGCCAGGTAGGATGCACAAGACATGGATATTTGTGCCATCACACCAGGCTCGCTTACGTCACCACGGAGTGTACAAGTGACCAACCATTCTAATCATCGGCCAAATGCAATTAAGAAGTGCCAACTCAAACAAGAGATAAGTAGCTACTATGAACTAAATGGAATGCCTCATACATTGTTGGTCAAAACAAATTTTAACATTCGGGGATGGAGTGAGCGAGGCCGGGTAGGATGCACAAGACATGGATATTTGTGCCATCACACCGAGCTCGCTCGCTCCACCCCCAGTGTACAAGTGACCAACCATTCTAATCATCGGCATATGCAAACAAAATTAACGACCAAATCAAGTGCGGAAAACGACAGAGCCATATATATAAGTTCACAAACATAGCCGAACTAGTAATTAATAGCAAGTAAAGTGCTTGGATAAAGTTTATTACAACGAAGCTCATCTTTAGTTCACAACTACATAACTAGGCTCGCACATCAAGACTTTCTCGGAGCGTGGATAAAACCGCCGCCTTTCTTCAAGCACATCCATGAGCGGTAGTCGTCACCCTGCATTTGGAGCTTTGTGTCTATGTCATCGTTTGACGGTCGATAGCCGGCGAAGAACTCCCGCGCTTCTAACGACATCTTGATGGATGATTTCACAAAACTCTACTTGGATGCGGAAGAAGTCTTGCTTGATGCCGTCGTCGGGGACCCGCGCCAATTTTTTGGCCCGGTCTACGAGATGCTCGGGTAGCGTAAGCTGCTGCTCGGTCCCGTATGAACTTATCCATGTGATAGAGGGCGTAGTAGGCATCCTTGTTACTAGAAGGCGGCTTCTTGATGCAGGGAAACTTTGTTTGGTGCTTGAACACATGCTTCCCGTACCTAACATTTGGCCTCTGCATGTTGCCTTTCGCTTTGACATAGCCATTGAGAGCATCATCAAGTACGGCCTTGACATTCATGTAGTCCGTGGTTGACTTACCGTCCGCATCGAGGTATGTGGCCACGGAATGCTTCGGGGTTATGGAGATGAGTGTGCAGGTTTTGTCTCTGCGTAGAACACATAATGTTTAAGAACATGACGATTGAAATCTAAAAAAATCACGAGTTAAGACCGGTACGGTGAGGGGTGACTTACTCGGGAAATACGAGGCAGGAGGATGTTACACTTCTTCCGGTTCGCTAGAAAGAAGTCTTTGAGGTATCCACTCGCGATCGCCCGGTCTCCGGCGGTGGCCAAGTGGACGGCACGCATGTAGAAGGGGTCGGCTATCGCGATGTCCGGGATGTTGTTTATAATGATCCGCATCGCCTTGCTGAGCGAGTATAGGCGAATGAAGGTGTAGTGCAGCGGATAACCGTTCAGCATGGCGAAGATGTCATCATACCGCAGGAAGATATTCTCCGCGAAGCCACTATCGACAAAGCCATGGCCCGAGGGCACCTTGGCAACATACACTGGGTATCCATGATCTTTCTCCCTGAGACGCCGCTCCTCCATAAACATAACACCATCAACCAGAGATCGCATAGGACCGGGTGCAGCATCGTACAATCTTTGAATTAGCATCCGCTCACCCGACACATGCACCCTCGCCTCTATATTCTTGGGCACTGGTGGCCCGTCCTGAGCACGGATAGGTGCCGGCTGGCTAGCAGACTTGTCATCCTTCTTCTTTCTTTTCCGTCCCTTCGGCTTCATTTTTACTGGGACTGCATTCTCCTCTTCGCAAGCCTTCTTCAGTGTGTTAGGACTGATAACACTTCTCACCTCGGCTATCGGCTGAGTCTCGGTGAAATCGGCAGCTGGAGGCGTCTCCGAGAACAGAATAGGCGCCGCTTGTTGCAATAGGTTTTCCCCTCGGCGGCAGCTTGAGAGGGTTGGCTACCGAGATCGTAGTCCATCACCCCAAAATCGAAGTTGCAGTCCAGGTTGGCGAACGTACTGTCCTCGTCCGAACCATCGTTCGGATCCTGTGCCATCTGCATGTCCACATCAGCTGATGGCGGCACCGTTGGGGTGGTCTTGCCATGGTTTGGCACCGGCACGGCTGGGGGTGCTGTCTGTGGGGTGGTGTCCCTCGCCCCCAAATGAATCTGGCTCTTTGGCCAAACCATGGACCAATTGAAGCAATGCTGGAGGGTAAGGACCTCATCTTCGTCGGCACCATGGGGTTGAAAGGGAGGTAGCACGTCGTCGTAGCCGCTAAGCACCCAAACCAGTTGAATCCTATACACGTCGGGTTGCATGGGTGTACCGTGTAACTGACGGTTGCTCGGTTGAACTATTTTGGCCTTGGCAACATCGATCAACTCGCCGTTCACAAACTGCGGGGAGAGTGCATGGGACGTCGACGGCGGAGCTCTGCGGAAAACATGTAGGGCGTTAGGGATGGCTAGCTAGTCAAAGGCAAGGATATGGAAGTCATTGGCCAAGGGTTGGTTACCGTGATGGCGTCCAGCTCGGCTAAGGTCGAGGCACCACCGGCGGCGGGCGTGCAACTGATGGAGTGGCCGCTTGTTGGCGCGGTGCCGGCGGCGTATTATCCGCGGCGACGGGTGCATTGAGCTGAAGTAATGGCGCCGCGGGAGACACCAAGGTTGGCGCCGCGGGAGCCACCACGGTTGGCGCCGCGGGAGCCACCAAGGTTGGCGCCGCCGGAGCCACCAATGTTGGCGCCGCCGGAGACACCATTGTTGCCGCTTGCGGACTCACCGATGGCTCCACGCTGTGGGAGTTGCTGCCCGTGGAACCGGGAACCGGGGAGGCCCCTTTTTCCTCCCTCATACCACGCGTCCGGACCGGCAACCAAGGTAGGGATGAGGGAGCTAAGCGTCGTGCCCACTTGGTCCTCCACTTGCTGTCTTTGTGTCCTCTCGTTGGGTCTCCACGATTTGTTGCACTTGTTGCCGCACTTGCTCCTCGACCAATGTCGGGATCTGCGCAACTTGTGCCTTGAGCTGTGCGACCTCCTTCTCATCGATGGTGGCCTTTCTCTCCTTTTTCCCCGACTTATAGTATTCGACCATTTCATAGAGCATCCTTCGCCGACCACACGACCAGCCGACGTCGGCTTACTCAATGGATCCCTCTTCTTGTGGGCATTCAACGCCCTATTTAAAGGGTTGTCCCAAGGGGCACACTCGCGAGGAGCTCGTGGACCCCGCGCCGCTACTAGCTTCCTTTTCACTTTCCGTAGCGACCTCCTTAGCCTACGGGAGGAACATGCATGAACCATTTAGAAATTTGGATTCATCAATAAGAATGCAACCATAAAGGAGCTAATTAAGCGGGTGCATTCCTTACCAGAAGAGCCTCAAACTCCTTCACATCCGGAGTGGTGGTGAGCTCCTTTGTTTCGGGGTCAATACGGTACCGGGCTAGGAGAAAGTTCCTGGTTTGCTTGTTTTTGTATTGCGGGAAGAGGGGCTCGAGGCCGTTCTTCACACGCTCCTCATCCGCGGCGTCCCATTTCGGTTGCGCCACCCTAAAACCGCCAGGACCAAGTTTGTGGGTGCCTAAGTTCAGTTTTCGCATGTCCTTCCCCCACTGACTAGAATCCGACGTTGACTCGCTCTCGCACTTGATCTTGAAATCAGCGTAGTCTTGCTCGGTGATCGAGGGATTTGACTCCTTGATCTTCTCGTAACTCTCACCATTATTAATCATTTTCTTCACTCGGTTCCTCCAACTAGCGAGGGCGGTGCTCATCTTCGTGAGGGCGGCATTGTGCACTTTGTTCCGCATGAGACGCTTTTCTGAGCAGTCCACCGGGAACTCGTATCGTTCGTGTAGCTTCTTGAAGAGGAGGGTGCGCAAATTCGCTCGGTCAGGATGCCTGAGGTTCTCGGTGTTGATCGAGACCGTGCTCCGGAGGATGCACCCGAGTTGGGCAGAGTACCCTTTGACTAAATCAGGGGGCGCCATTGGATGCCCACTGGCGTTCACTTCGGTGAATGCTTGCTTCACGGTGCTGAGCACATTCGGGCGGCGCTCCCTCTGTACCTTCTTCGGTGCGCCGGTGTCATCCTCGGCGGCACCATCCGTGGTGTCATCCTCGGCGGCACCATCAGTGGTGTCATCCTCGGCGGAATTGTCCGCTCGGTACTCTGGATCGGTGCCATCATCCTCGCCGTCGTCGCGGCGAGGTTGTGACTCCATCACCTCAATTTAATCGGTTAGCATCCAGAACGGCTTGCTGCCGCTGCCGCCGGCCTCTTCGTTGTTGGCCATGTTCGAACTAAGTAGGAAAAAATGCATAAAATTAGCGCAAGATTTCACGGAAAAATTGGGCATGACCTATGCTAATTTATGGACATATGAGTGCCCCATTTTCGCCGAAACGGAAATGAATCAACATTTCGGCGATAATGGGCAACTCTGTCGATCCCTGCACAAGAATATGACACCATATAGACATGCAAAACAATCCACCAGCAAGCATCATCAAGCAGAAAGCAGCAAGCAGCAAGCAGCTAGCAGCTAGCAGCCAGCAGCAGTAGCAAGCAGTAGCAAGCAGCAACAAGCACCATCAGCACCAACAGCAAGCACCATCAGCACTAGTAGCACCAGCAGCAAGCACTAGTAGCACCAGCAGCAAGCACCAGGGGCACCAACAGCAAGCACCATCAGCACCGGTAGCAAGCACTAGTAGCAGCAAGCACTAGCAGCACCAGCAACAAGCACCATCAGCACCATCAGGACCAGGAGAGGTGAGGTGTTGCTCACCGTGAGTCGCGTGGAGTTGCCGAGAGGTGAGGTGTTGCTCCGGGTCGAGGAAGATGCGGCAGCAACGGTCAGGTGCTCAAGTTCCAGGAAGTAGCAGCAACATACACACCTAGCAGCATTAAAATCAGCATTAAAAAGGAATCAAATAAATGGAAACTTTACATAGGAAAATGACACTACAGACTATGGCCAGAATCAGATAGCATCAAGCAGTGTTCAGTATGCCAATTTTCCCTTTTCTGTATGTCGACTAATAAATGGAAACTGAAGAGAAACAAACAAAATGTTCATGGTACTGTGGAGTTCAAACAGAGAAGCTTTCTTTTTTTCACCTTTAGGGAAACAGAGATATGATATCCTAATTTTGACACCACATGTTGTAGGATAACGTTGCATAGAAAACAAAAATTTTCCTACCGCGAACACGCAATCCAAGCCAAGATGCAATCTAGAAGACGGTAGCAACGAGGGGGTATCGAGTCTCACCCTTGAAGAGATTCCAAAGCCTACAAGATGAGGCTCTTGTTGCTGCGGTAGACGATCACTTGCCGCTTGCAAAAGCGCGTAGAAGATCTTGATCACGATCGGTTCCGGCGCCACGAACGGGCAGCACCTCCGTACTCGGTCACACGTTCGGTTGTTGATGAAGACGACGTCCACCTCCCCGTTCCAGCGGGCAGCGGAAGTAGTAGCTCCTCTTGAATCCGACAGCACGACGGCGTGGTGTCGGTGGCGATGTAGAAGTCCGGCGGAGCTTCGCTAAGCTACGCGGGAAATATGAAGTGGAGGAGCAAAGCTAGGGTTTGGGAGGGGTGGCCGGCCACTCAAGGGGGCGGCCAAGCTATGGTCTTTGGGGTGGCCGGCCCCCTCCCTTGGCCCCTCATTATATAGGTGGATCCCAAGTGTTGGTGTCCAAGTCTTCGAATAAGACCCGAAACCAAAACCTTCCATAGGAGGGGGCAAACCTAGCCCAACTAGGACTCCCACCCAAAGGTGGGATTCCCACCTCCCATGTGGGGGTGGCCGGCCCCCTATGGTGGAGTCCACTTGGGACTCCACCCCCACTAGGGCTGGCCGGCCATGGAGGTGGAGTCCCTTGTGGACTCCACCTTCCTAGGTGGTTTCTTCCGGACTTTTCTAGAACCTTCTAGAACCTTCCATAGAACCTTCCGCGACATTTTATTTCACATAAAATGACATCCTATATATGAATCTTATTCTCCGGACCATTCGGAACTCCTCGTGATGTCCGGGATCTCATCCGGGACTCCGAACAAATATTCGAACTCCATTCCATAATTCAAGAACTACCATTTCAACATCCAACTTTAAGTGTGTCACCCTACGGTTCGAGAACTATGCGGACATGGTTGAGTACTCACTCCGACCAATAACCAATAGCGGGATCTGGAGATCCATAATGGCTCCCACATATTCAACGATGACTTTAGTGATCGAAGGAACCATACACATATATTACCAATTCCCTTTGTCTCGCGATATTTTACTTGTCCGAGGTTTGATCTTCGGTATCACTCTATACCTTGTTCAACCTCGTCTCCGACAAGTACTCTTTACTCGTACCGTGGTATGTGGTCTCTTATGAACTCATTCATATGCTTGCAAGACATTAGACGACATTCCACCGAGAGGGCCCAGAGTATATCTATCCAGTCATCGGGATGGACAAATCCCATCGTTGATCCATATGCCTCAACTCATACTTTCCGGATACTTAATCCCACCTTTATAGCCACCCATTTACGCGAGTGGTGTTTGATGTAATCAAAGTACCTTTCCGGTATAAGTGATTTACATGATCTCATGGTCATAAGGACTAGGTAACTATGTATCGAAAGCTTATAGCAAATAACTTAATGACGAGATCTTATGCTACGCTTAATTGGGTGTGTCCATTATATCATTCACACAATGACATAACCTTGTTATTAATAACATCCAATGTTCATGATTATGAAACTAATCATCTATTAATCAACAAGCTAGTTTAAGAGGCATACTAGGGACTTCTTGTTTGTCTACATATCACACATGTACTAATGTTTCGGTTAATACAATTCTAGCATGATATATAAACATTTATCATAAACATAAAGATATAAATAATAACCACTTTATTATTGCCTCTAGGGCATATCTCCTTCGATCTCCCACTTGCACTAGAGTCAATAATCTAGATTACATTGTAATATACCTAACACCCATGGCATACTGGTGTTGGTCATGCTTTGCCCTAGGGAGAGCTTTAGTCAACGGATCTGCTACATTCAGATCAGTGTGTACTTTGCAAATCTTTACTTCTCCATCTTCGATGTACTCGCGAATCGAGTGGTAACGCAGCTTGATATGCTTCAGCCTCTTGTGTGACCTTGGCTCTTGTGCATTGGCGATGGCACCCATGTTATCACGAGTAAATGATTAATGGGTCCAATGCACTAGGAACCACACCGAGCTCTACAATGAACCTCTTCATCCATACCGCTTCGATGAAGCCTCCGAAGCCGCTATGTACTCGATTCCGTTGAAGACTTCGCCACCGTGCATCGCTTCGAGCTTGCCCAGCTTACTGCAGCACCATTCAATATAAACACGTACCCGGATTGTGACTTAGAGTCATCGGGATCGGTGTTCCAACTTGCATCGGTGTAACCGTTTACAACGAGCTCTTGGTCACCTCCATAACAAAGAAACATATCCTTAGTTCTTTTCAAGTACTTCAGGATATTCTTGACCGCTGTCCGAGTGTTCCATTCCCGGATCACTTTGATATCTCGCTAGTCAAACTAACGGCATGTGCTATATCCGGTCTAGTACATAGCATGGCATACATGATAGATCCTATCGCCGAGGCATAGGGGATGTTACACATCCTTTCTCTTTCTTCTGCCGTAGCCGGTCCTTGAGTTTTACTCAATACCTTGCCCGGTAACATAGGTAAGAACCCTTTCTTACTTTCGTCCATTCTAAACTTCTTTAGAATCTTGTCCAGATATGTACTCTGTGATAGCCCTATTAGGCGTCTTGATCTATCTCTATAAATCTTGATGCCTAATATATACGATGCTTCACCAAGGTCTTTCATTGAAAAACTATTATTCAAATAACCCTTAACACTGCTTAATAGTTCTATATCATTCCCGATCAATAATATGTCATCTACATATAATATCAGGAATGCTACAGAGCTCCCACTCACTTTCTTGTAAATACGAGGCCTCTCCATGACACTCGTATAAACCCGAAGTCTTTGATCACCTTATCAAAGCGTCGGTTCCAACTTCTTGATGCTTGCTTCAGTCCATAGATTGAACGCTGAAGTTTGCATACTTTGTCAGCATTTTTAGGATCGACAAAACCTTTGGGTTGTACCATATACAACTCTTCCTCAATGTCTCCATTAAGGAACGCCGTTTTGACATCCATCTGCCAAATCTCATAATCGAAAAATGCAGCTATTGCTAACAAAATCCTCACAGATTTTAGCTTCGCTACGAGTGAGAAAGTCTCATCGTAGTCAACTCCTTGAATTTGTCGGAAACCCTTTGCGACAAGTCGAGCTTTATAGACGGTAATATTACCATCGGCATCTATTTTTCTCTTGAAGATCCATTTATTCTCGACAGCCTTTCGGCTATCGAGTAAGTCTACCAAAGTCCATACTTTGTTATCATACATGGATCCCATTTCGGATTTCATGGCTTCTTGCCATTTGTTGGAATCTAGGCTCATCATCGCTTCTTCATACGTCGCAGGGTCCTCATCATTGTTATCTACAATCATGACATTTAGACAAGGATCATACCAATCGGGAGTGGCACGTTCCCTTGTCGATCTGCGAGGTTCGATGAGTTTCCTCGTTCGAAGTTTCATGATCATTATCATTAGCTTCCTCTCGTTGCCGGTGTAGGCGGTACAGGTACAACTTCCGGTCATTGCGCTACTCCGATCAACGAGTATAGATTCATCAATCTCATCGAGTTCTACTTTTCTTCCGAGTCACTTCTTTAGTGAGAAATTCTTTCTCAAGAAAGGTTCCGTTCTTAGCAACAAAGATTTTGCCTTCGGATCTGTGATAGAAAGTGTACCCTATAGTTTCCTTAGGGTATCCTATGAAGACGCATTTCTCCGCTTTGGGTTCTAGCTTGTCCGGTTGTAACTTCTTTACATAGGCTTCGCAACCCCAAACTTTCGGGAACGACTGACTTAGGTTTCTTATTAAACCATAATTCATACGGTGTCGTTTCTACGGATTTTGATGGTGCTCTATTTAAAGTGAATGCGGCTGTCTCTAATGCATAACTCCAAAATGATAACGGTAAATCGGTAAGAGACATCATACTACGAACCATATCTAAGAGAGTTCGATTACGACGTTCGGACACACCGTTTCGTTGAGGTGTTCCGGCGGTGTCAATTGTGAAAGTATTCCGCATTTCTTTAAATGCATGCCAAACTCATAACTCGAGATATTCACCTCCACGATCGGATCGTAGAAATTTGATCTTCTTGTTACGTTGATTTTCTACTTCACTTTGAAATTCCTTAAACTTCTCGAAAGTTTCGGATTTATGTTTCATGAAATAGATATACCCATATCTACTCGGATCATCTCGTGAAGGTTAGAACATAACGATAACCACCGCGCGATGCTACGCTCATTGGTCCACATACATCGGTATGTATGATTTCTAATAAGTCGGTAGCTCGCTCCATCATACCGAAAATGGAGTCTTTGTCATTTTTCCCATTAGACATGCTTCGCATCTATCAAGTGATTCAAAGTCAAGTGATTCAAGCAATCCATCGAGTATGGAGTTTCTTCATGCGTTTCACTCCAATATGACCAAGACGACGATTGCCACATATAAGTAGAATTATCATTAAGTTTAATTCGCTTAGCATCAATGTTATGTATGTGCGTATCACTACTATCGAGATCTAACAGAAATAAGCCATTCTTTTGTGGTGCTCGACCATAAAAGATATTATTCATAAAAATGGAACAACCATTATTCTCAGACTTGAATGAATAACCGTCTTGCATTAAACAAGATCCAGATATAATGTTCATGCTCAACGCAGGTGCATAATAGCAATTATTTAGGCTTAAAACTAATCCCGAAGGTAGATGTAGAGGAAGTGTGCCGACTAGCGATCACATTGACCTTGGATCCATTTCCAACGCGCATCGTCACTTCATCTTTCAGCGAGTTGTCGTTTATTCTTTAGTTCTCTGTTTCGAGTTACAAATATGAGCAACCGAACCGAGTATCAAATACCCAGGTACTAGAACGAGAACTAGTGAGATAAACATCTATAACATGTATATCGGATATACCTTCTTTCTTCTTCTTGACAAGGCCGCTCTTCGGATCAGCCGAGATACTTGGAGCAATTACGCTTCCGAGTGTCCCTTCTCCTTGCGATAATAGCACTCGAGCATCGGGCTTAGGGCCGTTCTTAGGTTTCATAGGAGGCGTGGCAGCTTTCTTGCCACCCTTCTTGAATTTTCCCTTAGACTTGCCCTGTTTCTTGAAGCTGGTGGTCTTGTTGACCATCAACACTTGGTGCTCTTTCTTGATCTCAATCTCAGCAGCTTTTAGCATGCCAAAAAGTTCAGGTAACTCCTTGTTCATGTTACGCATATTGTAGTTCATCACAAAGTTCTTGTAACTTGGTGGCGGTGATTGAAGGACACGATTAATCCCCGATCTGTTAGGAATCACTATTCCCAAGTCACCGAGTTTCTTCGCATGCCCGGTCATGGCGAGCATGTGCTCACTAACGGAGCTGCCTTCTTCCATCATACAGTTGAAGAAATGTTTCGATGCTTCATAGCATTCCATTGCCGCATGAGTCTCGAATATAGCTTTCAGCTCATTCATCAACTCATGAGGATCATGGTGCTCAAAACGTTTTTGAAGATCGGATTCCAGACTGCACAGGATGGCACACTGAACTTGAGAGTACCGAGTTTTCCGAGTCGCGTAAACAGCTTTTACTTCATCGGATTCATCTTCTGCAGGAGGGTCACCTAGCGGTGCATCAAGCACAAATTGCAGATTTCCGCCAGAGAGGAAGATCCTCACATGACGGAACCAGGTCGAGTGAAGTTGCTACCGTTGCTCTTAAGTTTCTCTTTCTCTAGGAACTGATTAAAATTGATTGGGGACGCCATCTCTACAACATATATTTGCAATAGTTTAGACTAAGTTTATGACATATTGAGTTCAAATTTTAATTCAACATAATTAAAAACCTAAGTGAACTCCCACTCAAAACAATATCCCTCGCATTGTCTTAGTGATCACACGAACCAAATCCACCGCACCTAAACCCGATCATCACGAGAAAAGGTGTGATTTCAATGGCGAACACTCAAAGTGTTCATCATATCAACCATATGATTCATGCTCTACCTTTCGGTATCACGTGTTCCGAGACCATGTCTGTACATGCTAGGCTCGTCAAGGCCACCTTAGTATCCGCATGTGCAAAACTGTCTTGCACCCGTTGTATGTACTTATCGAATCTATCACATCCGATCATCACGAGATGCTTCGAAACGATAAGACTTGATAACGGTGCTACTAAGGATGAACACTTTATTATCTTGAGATTTTAGTGAGGGATCATCTTATAATGCTACCGTCGCGATCTAAGCAAAATAAGATGCATAAAAGGATTAACATCACATGCAGTTCATATGTGATATGATATGGCCCTTTTGTCTTTGCGCCTTTGATCTTCATCTCCAAAGCACGGACATGATCTCCATCATCTTCGGGCATGATCTCCATCATCGTCGGCGAAGCACCAAGGTCAATGGCACCATCTTCATGATAGTCCTCCATGTAGCAACTATTACAACTACTTTGAAATACTACTCAACATGAAATTTAAACACAACCATAAGGCTCCTGCCGGTTGCCACAATACAATAATGATCATCTCATACATATTCATCATCACATTATGGCCATATCACATCACCAAACCCTGCAAAAACAAGTTAGACGCTCTCTAATTTGGTTTGCATATTTTACGTGGTTTAGGGTTTTCGTTATAGATCTAATCTACCTACGAACATGAACCACAACGTTGATACTAATGTTGTCAATAGAAGAGTAAATTGAATCTTGACTATAGTAGGAGAGACAGACACCCGCAAAGCCTCTTATGCAATACAAGTTGCATGTCGAACGAGGAACAAGTCTCATGAACGCGGTCATGTAAAGTTAGTCCGAGCCGCTTCATCCCACTATGCCATAAAGATGCAAAGTACTCAAACTAAAGATAACAAGAGCATCAACGCCCACAAACCATTGTGTTCTACTCGTACAACCATCTATGCATAGACACGGCTCGATACCACCTGTAGGATAACGTTGCATAGAAAACAAAAAATTTCCTACCGCGAACACGCAATCCAAGCCAAGATGCAATCTAGAAGACGGTAGCAACGAGGGGGTATCGAGTCTCACCCTTGAAGAGATTCCAAAGCCTACAAGATGAGGCTCTTGTTGCTGCGGTAGACGATCACTTGCCGCTTGCAAAAGCGCGTAGAAGATCTTGATCACGATCGGTTCCGGCGCCACGAACGGGCAGCACCTCCGTACTCGGTCACACGTTCGGTTGTTGATGAAGACGACGTCCACCTCCCCGTTCCAGCGGGCAGCGGAAGTAGTAGCTCCTCTTGAATCCGACAGACACGACGGCGTGGTGTCGGTGGCGGTGTAGAAGTCCGGCGGAGCTTCGCTAAGCTACGCGGGAAATATGAAGTGGAGGAGCAAAGCTAGGGTTTGGGAGGGGGTGGCCGGCCACTCAAGGGGGGCGGCCAAGCTATGGTCTTTGGGGTGGCCGGCCCCCTCCCTTGGCCCCTCATTATATAGGTGGATCCCAAGTGTTGGTGTCCAAGTCTTCGAATAAGACCCGAAACCAAAACCTTCCATAGGAGGGGGCAAACCTAGCCCAACTAGGACTCCCACCCAAAGGTGGGATTCCCACCTCCCATGTGGGGGGTGGCCGGCCCCCTATGGTGGAGTCCACTTGGGACTCCACCCCCACTAGGGCTGGCCGGCCATGGAGGTGGAGTCCACAAGGGACTCCACCTTCCTAGGTGGTTTCTTCCGGACTTTTCTAGAACCTTCTAGAACCTTCCATAGAACCTTCCGCGACATTTTATTTCACATAAAATGACATCCTATATATGAATCTTATTCTCCGGACCATTCCGGAACTCCTCGTGATGTCCGGGATCTCATCCGGGACTCCGAACAAATATTCGAACTCCATTCCATAATTCAAGAACTACCATTTCAACATCCAACTTTAAGTGTGTCACCCTACGGTTCGAGAACTATGCGGACATGGTTGAGTACTCACTCCGACCAATAACCAATAGCGGGATCTGGAGATCCATAATGGCTCCCACATATTCAACGATGACTTTAGTGATCGAAGGAACCATACACATATATTACCAATTCCCTTTGTCTCGCGATATTTTACTTGTCCGAGGTTTGATCTTCGGTATCACTCTATACCTTGTTCAACCTCGTCTCCTGACAAGTACTCTTTACTCGTACCGTGGTATGTGGTCTCTTATGAACTCATTCATATGCTTGCAAGACATTAGATGACATTCCACCGAGAGGGCCCAGAGTATATCTATCCGTCATCGGGATGGACAAATCCCACTGTTGATCCATATGCCTCAACTCATACTTTCCGGATACTTAATCCCACCTTTATAGCCACCCATTTACGCAGTGGTGTTTGATGTAATCAAAGTACCTTTCCGGTATAAGTGATTTACATGATCTCATGGTCATAAGGACTAGGTAACTATGTATCGAAAGCTTATAGCAAATAACTTAATGACGAGATCTTATGCTACGCTTAATTGGGTGTGTCCATTATATCATTCACACAATGACATAACCTTGTTATTAATAACATCCAATGTTCATGATTATGAAACTAATCATCTATTAATCAACAAGCTAGTTTAAGAGGCATACTAGGGACTTCTTGTTTGTCTACATATCACACATGTACTAATGTTTCGGTTAATACAATTCTAGCATGATATATAAACATTTATCATAAACATAAAGATATAAATAATAACCACTTTATTATTGCCTCTAGGGCATATCTCCTTCACATGTACTTCTAATTTGACACTTGAGCCATCAGATCACATAGTTACTAGGCAAACCTGAAACACTGGCATGTCTTCACAGTTGAGACTGAACTCATGAAAAATAATAGCACATGTAAGTTGTTTAACTTAAATATCAATTGGTTTTACTGAAAATAGGCCGAAACAGAACATGGTGGTTTTACTGATTTTTTTTACACATGTTACAATAACTCTCTCTCACTCTCTACATACATCATACCCAATGTGACATCTAAACCATACAGTACATGATACAATCATCATGATCACAAACCACTTGGCATTTTGAAGGTTTGCCAATGGGCTCTATAACAAAATGAATGATTTTACAATGCATTTGTTCTAAAAAAATAGAGGATATGTAACCTAACAGCAGCAGCACCTAATAGCAGCAACCTATCTAGCAGCAGCAACCTATCTAGCAGCAGGAACAACACCAAGCAGCAGCAACCTATCTAGCAGCAGCAACAACACCTCAACATACATCATTTGTTCTAAAAAATAGTGAAGCATACAGAGCATCATTGCATTTGTTCTAAAAAATAGTGAAGCATACAGAGCATCATTGAATAGTTCATACAGAGCATCGAAAATCAGAGCCAAGACAAACATTCAGTTAACTGAAGAGCACCAAACCAGCAACAATGCTCCAACAGTGCTCCAATCCCCTTCTCTTCTATCCATGGCAATCAGAGGCCCATCGGGGTCCTGATAGAGAGGGAGGGAGGGGAGAGGGGCCTCACCTGCGGCGACGGCGATGGCGGCTGGAGGCGGTCGGGGTCCTCGGGGTCCTTGCGCAGGTTGACGTTGTTCTTGAGGTTGAGCGCCGACGAACTGGGGCCGATGAACTGAGCGCCGACGAACTGGGGCTGACGAGAGGGAGGGAGGGAGGGGAGACGGGCCTCACCTGCAGCGCGCGACGCGACGGCGGTAGATCGAGGTAGAGAGGGAATCTGGCCGCCGGTGTCTGTGGCCGCTCGCGTGAGAGGAGGGGTGGCGTCGCTCAGGGGAGGGGTGGCGGCCGCCGGTGGGAGAGGAGGGCGCAGAGCGTCGCAAGGAAGAAGGGCAGGTGGGATCTGGTCGCCGGAGATCAAGATCGAGGGGTCGTCGGTGACGATGCAGAGGAGGGCGTCGCCGGGGTGGCAAGGAGAGGAGGGCGTCGCCGGGGTGGTGAGGGCGTCGGAGAGGTGGCGAGGAGAGGAGGGCGTCGCCGGGGTCGCTCGCGTCTTTCGGTGGAGGGGCGGCCGCCGGCGTCGGAGAGGGTACTGGGGAAGAATGGGGAATGGAGGATGCGTGGTCGGGACGGGGGATTTTTGGCTAAGTCCCAGACACCCTTAGCAATAGCGCACCTCTAGTGGTGCGCCACTATGAGGCTTAGCAATAGCGCACCTCTAGGGGTGCGCCACTACCACTTTATGTCTAGGTCAAAAGCAAAACGCGTGGGGATTTGACGTATTCCGATTAGTACCGCACGGCTCTGTCCCTCGGTTGGTTTGTGCCAAACCCCGTCGGCCAGAGTTCGAACCTCGGCGGCCCCAATTTTTTTCCTTTTCTTTTTAAATTGATTTAACACTATAATAAACATCCAAAATAGCATAATACACCAAAATAAAAGGCATAAATAATTATAATTATGTAGAATATTTAAAATACTATAGAATCTAGAAAATATCCAAAAATATAAATTATGTAGAATATATGTCTATTTTGATCGGTACAATGTGTAGATTAACAATATGACATCCATTATTCATACAAGAAAATGATACATAATTATCTTTTCACAATCTTCTTGCCCTTCTTTCTCGCGGTTGAATAATTTAGCCCCGGAACTCCTAGACTTCTTCTCTTGAATGGACGGCCTTTAGGTAGGGTGGTCCTCGCTTCTTCTTGTTGTGTATGGTTCTTCATCATCGTCGTCGTCATCTTCCATCTTCGGATCGCCGTACTCGGTCAAAGTCTAGCTCGTTGGCGGCTCCATCCATTCCGATGATGCTCCTTTTGCCTCTCCTCACGACAACACGGGCTGGGCTTTTGCGGGTCGGTAATGAAGAAGCATTGGTCCACTTGGGAAGCTAGTACCCATGGCTCATATTTCGCGGTGACCTTTGCGCCCGCTGTCTTGGATTTGGCTTCGGGTATAACCATGGTGGTGAAATGCCGGTCTTCTTTTATGACGTTCTTGGCCCACCGACACGGAACATCGGCACATTCTCTCCGGCGTAGCTCAGCTCCCGGATCTCCTCGATCTTTCCGTAGTATCTCTGCTTGACATCACCGGTGTAGGACTCCATCGTTACCCCGGAGTTCTGATAATCGCTCTTCATGTCCTTTTCCTCGGTGTAGAATGTGTAGCCGTTGATATCGTCTCTAAAGGGGCGCCACTGCTAAGTGGTGCGCCACTGCTACGCCTCTCATCTCTAAAGGGGCTCTGGCCACCCCCTAGCAGTGGCGCACCTAATGACATGCGCCATAGGTAACCTATGTAGCAGTGGCGCACCACAGCAGTGCGCCATTGCTAAGCCTATCATCTCTAAACGGTCTCTGGACACCTCCTAGCAGTGGCGCACCTCTACAACGTGCGCCATAGGTAAGGAATGTAGCAGTGGCACACCCCGGAGACGTGCGCCACTACTAGGTTGGGGGAGGACCTGGCCTCCTGTCACCACTTACTTATGGCGCACCAGAATCAAGGTGCGCCACTACTACTTTTGTAACAGTGGCCCACCGTTTCGTGGTGCGCCACTGCTAAGTAGTAGTGGCGCACGGCATCCATGGTGCGCCACTGATGGCAGTCTTACGGCTAGGCCTTTTCCTAGTAGTGATCTAGCTACTGCTATGGACCCATAGTCCAAGGATGAACTACTCACACATCAGTCCGGAGGCGATCATGGTGATGTAGAGTCCTCCGGGTGATGATTCCCCTCTCTGGCAGGGTGCCGGAGGCGATCTCCTGAATCCCCCGAGATGGGATTGGCGGCGGCGGCGTCTCTGGAACTTTTTCCGTATCGTGGCTCTCGGTAATAGGGTTTTCGCGACGGAGAGTTTAAGTAGGCGGAAGGGCAGAGTTGGGAGAGGCACAGGGGCCCCACACCATAGGCCGGCGCGGGCCCCTCCTTGGCCGCGCCGCCCTATGGTTAGGGCGCCTCGTGGCCCCACTTTGTATCCTCTTCGGTCTTCTGGAAGCTCCGTGGAAAAATAAGACCCTGGGCGTTCGTTTCGTCCAATTCCGAGAATATTTCCTGTGTAAGATTTCTGAAACAAAAAACAACACAAAACAGGAACTGTCGCTTCGGCATCTCGTTAATAGGTTAGTGTCGGAAAATGCATAATAATGACATAAAGTGTGTATAAAACATGTGAGTATTGTCATAAAACTAACATGGAACATAAGAAATTATAGATACGTTTGAGACGTATCAAGCATCCCCAAGCTTAGTTCCTACTCGCCCTCGAGTAGGTAAACGATAACAAGGATAATTTCTGAAGTGACATGCTACTATCATAATCTTGATCAATACTATTGTAAAGCATATGAGATGAATGAAGTGATTCGAAGCAATGGTAAAGACAATGACTAAACAACTGAATCATATAGCAATGACTTTTCATGAATAGTACTTTCAAGACAAGCATCAATAAGACTTGCATAGGAGTTAACTCATAAAGCAATAATTTCTTAGTAGAAAGTTTTGAAGCAACACAAAGGAAGATATAAGTTTCAGCGGTTGCTTTCAACTTCAACATGTATATCTCATGGATAATTGTCAACACAAAGTAATATGATGAATGCAAATAAGCAAGTATGTAGGAATCAATGCACGCAATTCACACAAGTGTTTGCTTCTAAGATAGAAAGAAGTAGGTAAACGGACTCAACATAAAGTAAAAGAAAGGCCCTTCGCAGAGGGAAGCATGGATTACTATTTTTGTGCTAGAGCTTTTACTTTGAAAAAATAGAAACAATTTTGTCAACGGTAGTAATAATTCATATGTGTTATGCATAAGACATCCTATAAGTTGCAAGCCTCATGCATAGAATACCAATAGTGCTCGCACCTTGTCCTAATTAGCTTGGATTTACATGGATTATCATTGCATAACATATGTTTCAACCAAGTGTCACAAAGGGGTACCTCTATGCCGCCTCGTACAAAGGTCCAAGGAGATAGATCGCATTTGATTTCTCGTTTTTGATAGATCTCAACTAAGGACATCCATACCGGGACAACATAGAAAACAGATAATGGACTCCTATTTAATGCATAAGCATTCAACAACAGATAATATTCTCATAAGAGATTGAGGATTAATGTCCAAACTGAAACTTCCACCATTATACATGGCTTTGGTTAGCGGCCCAATGTTCTTCTCTAACAATATGCATACTCAAACCATTTGATCATGATAAATCATCCTTACTTCAGACAAGACGAACATGCATAGCAACTCACATGATATTCAACAAAGGTGTAATAGTTGATGGCGTCCCCAGAAACATGGTTACCGCTCAACAAGCAACTTATAAGAAATAAGATGCATAAGCTACATATTCTTTACCACAATAGTTTTTAAGCTATTTTCCCATGAGCTATATATTGCAAAGACAAAGAATGGAATTTTAAAGGTAGCACTCAAGCAATTTACTTTGGAATGGCAGAGAAATACCACATAGTAGGTAGGTATGGTGGACACAAATGGCATAGTTTTGGCTCAAGAATTTGGATGTACGAGAAGAATTCCCTCTCAGTACAAGGCTTTGGCTAGCAATGTTGTTTGAAGCAAACACAAGTATGAACCGGTACAGCAAAACTTACATAAGAACATATTGCAAGCATTATAAGACTCTACACTGTCTTCCTTGTTGTTCAAATACCTCACCAGAAAATATCTAGACTTTAGAGAGACCAATCATGCAAACCAAATTTCAACAAGCTCTATGGTAGTTCTTCATTAATAGGTGCAAAGTACATGATACAAGAGCTTAAACATGATCTATTGAGCAAAACAATTGCCAAGTATCAAATTATTCAAGACAATATACCAATTACCACATGAAGAATTTTCTGTTTCCAACCAAATAACAATGAACGAAGCAGTTTCAACCTTCACCATGAACATTAAAAGTAAAGCTAAGAACACCAGTGTTCATATGAACGAGTGGAGCGTGTCTTTCTCCCAAACAAAGAATGCTAGGATCCAATTTTATTCAAACAAAAACAAAAATAAAAACATACAGACGCTCCAAGTAAAGCATATAAGATGTGACAGAATAAAAATATAGTTTCACTAGAGGTGACCTGATAAGTTGTCGATGAAGAAGGGGATGCCTTGGGCATCCCCAAGCTTAGATGCTTGAGTCTTCTTGAAATATGCAGGGATGAACCATGGGGGCATACCCAAGCTTAGACTTTTCACTCTTCTTGATCATATTGTATCATCCTCCTCTCTTGACCCTTGAAAACTTCCTTCACACCAAACTCGAAACAAACTCATTAGAGGGTTAGTGCATAATCAAAAATTCACATATTCAGAGGTGACATAATCATTCTTAACACTTCTGGACATTGCACAAAGCTACTGGAAGTTAATGGAACAAAGAAATCCATTCTACATAGCAAAAGAGGCAATGCGAAATAAAAGGCAGAATCTATCAAAACAGAATAGTCCGTAAAGACGAATTTTTTAGAGGCACTTAACTTACTCAGATGAAAAATCTCAAATTGAATGAAAGTTGCGTACATATCTGAGGATCACACACAAAAATTGGCCGATTTTTCTGAGTTACCTATAGAGAAGCCTACTCAAATTCGTGACAGCAAGAAATCTGTTTCTGCGCAGTAATCCAAATCTAGTATCAACCTTACTATCAAAGACTTTACTTGGCACAACAATGCAATAAAATAAAGATAAGGAGAGGTTGCTACAGTAGTAACAACTTCCAAGACTCAAATATAAAATAAAAGTGCAGAAGTAAAATAATGGGTTGTCTCCCATAAGCGCTTTTCTTTAACGCCTTTCAGCTAGGCGCAGAAAGTGTGAATCAAGTATTATCGAGAGATGGAGCATCAACATTATTACCAGGGGAGTTGGGAGTTTTCTCAACAATGTATTGTATCTTGTTTATGTAAGTAACTCCTCTTTCGTTGCTCTTAGGCTTACTATCCTCATCAAACAAATTTTCAGGAACAAGCCAAGCATAGTTATTTTCTAGAGCTTCATGCATTCCTAGGAACTTACTAGGTATCGGTACTTTAATCTCCCCCTCACCATTGACGTTATTAGTGTACTTTAATCTATCCATGTCCATCTTTTCAAGTGTTTTTGCAAAATCAGTACAAAAGCCAAGCCTCTTATGCTTAATAAAAACTTTTCTAGCTTCTTTAGCTATATCACCAAATTCTCTAAGAAGGACCTCTAAAACAAAATCTCTCTTTTCTCCCATTTCCATATCAGAGAGTGTAAGAAACATATGTTGCATTATAGGATTGAGATTAACAAATCTAGTTTCCAACATGTGTACTAAAGAGGCAGTAGCACTTTCATAAGTAGGAACAACTTTTACCAAGTGTCTATCTTCAAAATCTTCAACCATACTAACATGAGTGAAAAATTCTTCTATATTATCTCTTCCAATGATAGACCCTTGCCCTACCGGTATATCTTTCAGAGTGAACTTAGAAGGAAGCATGATGAAATAAACAAAAGGTAAATAAAGTAAATGCAAGTAACTAATTTTTTGTGTTTTTAATATAGAGAACGCAAACAAGACAGTAAATAAAGTAAAGCAAGTAACTACTTTTTTGTATTTTTGATATAGAAAGCAAACAAAGCAGTAAATAAAATAAAGTAAAGCTAGACAATAACAAAGTAAAGAGATTGGATGTGAGAGACTCCCCTTGCAGCGTGTCTTGATCTCCCCGGCAACGGCGCCAGAAATTTAGCTTGTTGACGCGTAAAGCACACGCCCGTTGGGAACCCCAAGTGGAAGGTGTGATGCGTACAGCAGCAAGTTTCCCTCGTAAGAAACCAAGGTTTATCGAACCAGTAGGGAGATGAAGGCCACGTGAAGGTTGTTGGCGGAGGAGTGTAGTGCGGCGCAACACCAGGGATTCCGACGCCAACGTGGAACCCGCACAACACAATCAAAATACTTTGCCCCAACGTAACAAGTGAGGTTGTCAATCTCACCGGCTTGCTCGTAAACAAAGGATTAAATGTATGGTGTGGAAAATGATGTTTGTTTGCAATGAGCAGCAGAGAACAATGATTGCGATAGATTGTATTCAGATGTAAAAGAATGGACCGGGGTCCACAGTTCACTAGTGGTGTCTCTCCAATAAGATAAATAGCATGTTGGGTGAACAAATTACAGTTGGGCAATTGACAAATAGAGAGGGCCTAACAATGCACATACATATCATGATGACTAATATGAGATTTACTTAGGGCATTACGACAAATTACATAGACCGCTATCCAACGATGCATCTATGCCTAAAAAGTCCACCTTCGGGTTAGCATCCGCACCCCTTCCAAGTATTAAGTTGCAAACAACAGACAATTGCATTAAGTATGGTGCGTAATGTAATCAACACAAATATCCTTAGACAAAGCATTGATGTTTTATCCCTAGTGGCAACAGCGCATCCACAACCTTAGAACTTTTTGTCATTGTCCCAGATTCAATGGAGGCATGAACCCACTATCGAGCATAAATACTCCCTCTTGGAGTCACAAGTATCAACTTGGCCAGAGCCTCTACTAGCAACGGAGAGCATGCAAGATTATAAACAACACATATATGATAGATCAATAATCAACTTGACATACTATTCCATATTCATCGGATCCCAACAAACACAACATGTAGCATTACAAATAGACGATCTTGATCATGATAGGCAGCTCACAAGATCTAAACATGATAGCACATGAGGAGAAGACAACCATCTAGCTACTGTTATGGACCCATAGTCCAAGGATGAACTACTCACACATCAGTCCGGAGGCGATCAAGGTGATGTAGAGTCCTCCGGGTGATGATTCCCCTCTCCGACAGGGTGCCGGAGGCGATCTCCTGAATCCCCCAAGATGGGATTGGCGGCGGCGGCGTCTCTGGAACTTTTTCCGTATCGTGGCTCTCGGTAATAGGGTTTTCGCGACGGAGAGTTTAAGTAGGCGGAAGGGCAGAGTCGGGAGAGGCACAGGGGCCCCACACCATAGGCCGGCGTGGGCCCCTCCTTGGCCGCGCCACCCTATGGTTAGGGCGCATTGTGGCCCCACTTCGTATCCTCTTCGGTCTTCTGGAAGCTCCGTGGAAAAATAAGACCCTGTGCGTTCGTTACGTCCAATTCCGAGAATATTTCCTGTGTAAGATTTCTGAAACCAAAAACAACACAAAACAGGAACTGGCGCTTCGGCATCTCGTTAATAGGTTAGTGCCGGAAAATGCATAATAATGACATAAAGTGTGTATAAAACATGTGAGTATTGTCATAAAACTAGCATGGAACATAAGAAATTATAGATACGTTTGAGACGTATCAACCCTGGATCACATGTTCGTGCAGTTGTTGACTAGGTGATGCCCACAAGTATAGGGGATCGCTGAAATCTTCGATGGGAAGTATTACCCAAATTTATAGTTTGACTCAAGGGGAACACAAGAATACCAATAAGACTTTTGCAATTGAGATGCCACTCTCAACCACACCTGTATATCAATAAACTCACAAAGCAAGTGGTGATTTATAACAATTGATTCAAATAGTAAACAGCAGCAGCAAATTTCCAGTTTTCATCGGAAGTAGTATTTGTGTAACTTCTAGTGGCTAAAAGCGTAGGCATGAGGTAGTAGTGGGGTGTTATATGAATGATATTGATCATATAATGTAATGCAACTAACGTAGCACACATCTCTAATTCAGTTGTGTGTAGGTATGTGCTCCAAATATTGCTATGCATACTAATAAAGAGAATTTGCATAACATATTTTATCCTGCTTGCCCATTTTACCGGGGCCAACTTGGAACTAAAAGAAATTAAGGTCTATCCTTTTGAATAGCCCGGAACAAAGCATTAAGATTCATGAACACACAACATCCTTGAACTATCACATATTCCCCTTGTTTTTCCTTATTTGTCACCTTAGGGATTCACGAGGTCAACATAATAATAAGCAATACACCTTACAAATATATATCAACCTCATATATATGACAAAGAAATATAGGTTCAGTACTGAAATCATGTCACTCGGGCCCTAGTAACAAGCATTAAACATAGAAAATGTGTACCAACACTCATACATGAATATCTTCAAGACAAACACCTCAAATCTCGATACATATGGATGATGTAGGGATTCGTTGCATAGAAAACAAAAAATTCCTACCGCGAGAACGCAATCCAAGCCAAGATGCAATCTAGAAGATGGGAGCAACGAGGAGATGATCGAGACTCACCCTTGAAGATTTCCAAAGCCTACAAGATGAGGCTCTTATTGCTGCGGTAGACGATCACTTGCCGCTTGCAAAAGCGCGTAGAAGATCTTGATCACGGTGCCACGATCGGGCAGCACCTCCGTACTCGATCACACGTTCGGTGTTGATGAAGACGATGTCCTTATCCCCGTTCCAGTGGGCAGCGGAAGTAGTAGCTCCTCCTTGAATCCGGCAGCACGACGGCGTGGTGGCGGTGGTGGTGGACAACTTCGGCGGAGCTTCGCTAAGCGTGCGGGAGAGGTGGAGGAGAGAGGGGCGGCTAGGGTTTGGGAGAGGGGGGCTCCGGCCACTATAGGGTGCGGCCACCTTGTGGTCTTGGGGTTGGCCGGCCCCCTCCCCTATGCCCCTCATTATATAGGTGGATCCCCAAGTGTTGGACTACAAGTCTTCGAATAAGACCCCTACACAAGAACCTTCCATGTAGTAGGGAAACCTACCCAAGGTGGGACTCCCACTTGAGGTGGGATTCACCCTTCCATGTGGGGGTGGCCGGCCCCTTAGGTGGAGTCCACCTTGGACTCCCCCACTAGGGTTGGCCGGCCATGGGGAGGTGGAGTCCCTCCGGGACTCCTCCTTCCTTAGTGATTCCTTCCGGACTTTTCTAGAACCTTCTAGAACCTTCCATAAAATCACCGGATCATTTTCAAACTTATAAAATGACTTCCTATATATGAATCTTATTCTCCGGACCATTCCAGAACTCCTCGTGATGTCCGGGATCCCATCCGAGACTTCGAACAATACTTCGAACTCCATTCCATATTCAAGTTCTACCATTTCAACATCAAACCTCAAGTGTGTCACCCTACGGTTCGTGAACTATGTGGACATGGTTGAGTACTCTCTCCAACCAATAACCAATAGCGGGATCTGGAGATCCATAATGGCTCCCACATATTCAACGATGACTTTAGTGATCGAATGAACCATTCACATATGATACCAATTCCCTTTGTCACGCGATATTTTACTTGTCCGAGGTTTGATCATCGGTATCACTCTATACCTTGTTCAACCTCGTCTCCTGACAAGTACTCTTTACTCATACCGTGGTATATGGTCTCTTATGAACTTATTCATATGCTTGCAAGACATTAGACGACATTCCACCGAGAGGGCCCAGAATATATCTATCCGTCATCGGGATGGACAAATCCCCCCTGTTGATCCATATGCCTCAACTCATACTTTCCGGATACTTAATCCCACCTTTATAACCACCCATTTACGCAGTGGCGTTTGATGTAATCAAAGTACCTTTCCGGTATAAGTGATTTACATGATCTCATGGTCATAAGGACTAGGTAACTATGTATCGAAAGCTTATAGCAAATAACTTAATGACGTGATCTTATGCTACGCTTAATTGGGTGTGTCCATTACATCATTCATATAATGATATAACCTTGTTATTAATAACATCCAATGTTCATGATTATGAAACTAATCATCCATTAATCAACAATTTAGTTAAGAGGCATACTAGGGACTCTTTGTTGTTTACATATCACACATGTATCAATGTTTCGATTAATACAATTATAGCATGGTATATAAACATTTATCATAAACATAAAGATATATAATAACCACTTTTATTATTGCCTCTTGGGCATATCTCCAACAGTCTCCCACTTGCACTAGAGTCAATAATCTAGATTACATTGTAAGGTACCTAACACCCATGGCATTCTGGTGTTGGCCATGCTTTGACCTAGGGAGAGCTTTAGTCAACGGATCTGCTACATTCAGATCAGTGTGTACTTTGCAAATCTTTACTTCTCCATCTTCGATGTACTCGCGTACAACACGCTGATGGCGTGTACAGCACACGTCCGTTGGGAACCCCAAGAGGAAGGTGTGATGCGTACAGCGGCAAGTTTTCCCTCAGTATGAAACCAAGGTTTATCGAACCAGTAGGAGCCAAGAAGCACGTTGAAGGTTGATGGCGGCGGGATGTAGTGCGGCGCAACACCAGGGATTCCGGCGCCAACGTGGAACCTGCACAACACAAACCAAGTACTTTGCCCCAACGAAACAGCGAGGTTGTCAATCTCACCGGCTTGCTGTAACAAAGGATTAGATGTATAGTGTGGAAAATGATTGTTTGCAGAAAACAGTAGAACAGTATTGCAAGTAGATTGTATTTCAAGTATAGAGAATTGGACCGGGGTCCACGAGTTCACTAGAGGTGTCTCTCCCATAAAATAAACAGCATGTTGGGTGAACAAATTACAGTTGGGCAATTGACAAATAAAGAGGGCATGACCATGCATATACATATTATGATGAGTATAGTGAGATTTAATTGGGCATTACGACAAAGTACATAGACCGCTATCCGAAGCATGCATCTATGCCTAAAAAGTCCACCTTCGAGGTTATCATCCGAACCCCTCCGAGTATTAAGTTGCTAACAACGGACAATTGCATTAAGTATTGCGCGTAATGTAATCAGTAACTACATCCTCGAACATAGCACCAATGTTTTATCCCTAGTGGCAACAGCACATCCATAATCTTAGAGGTTTCTGTCACTCCCCCAGATTCACGGAGACATGAACCCACTATCGAGCATAAATACTCCCTCTTGGAGTTACAAGCATCTACTTGGCCAGAGCATCTACTAGTAACGGAGAGCATGCAAGATCATAAACAACACATAGATATAAATTGATAATCAACATAACAAGTATTCTTTATTCATCGGATCCCAACAAACACAACATATAGAATTACAGATAGATGATCTTGATCATGTTCGGCAGCTCACAAGACCCGACAATTAAGCACAATGAGGAGAAGACAACCATCTAGCTACTGCTATGGACCCATAGTCCAGGGGTAGACTACTCACTCATCACTCCGGAGGCGACCATGGCGGCGTAGAGTCCTCCGGGAGATGATTCCCCTCTCCGGCAGGGTGCCGGAGGCGATCTCCTGAATCCCCCGAGATGGGATTGGCGGCGGCGGCGTCTCTGGAAGGTTTTCCGTATCGTGGCTCTCGGTACTGGGGGTTTCGCGATGAAGGCTATTTGTAGGCGGAAGGGCAGGTCAAGGGGCATCACGAGGGGCCCAGATGATAGGGCCGCGCGGCCAAGACCTAGGCCGCGCCGCCCTGTAGTCTGGCCGCCTCGTGGCCCCACTTCGTTGACTCTTCGGTCTTCTGGAAGCTTCGTGGCAAAATAGGACCCTGGGCGTTGATTTCGTCCAATTCCGAGAATATTTCCTTACTAGGATTTCTGAAACCAAAAACAGCAGAAAACGAGCAAGCGGCACTTCGGCATCTTGTTAATAGGTTAGTTCCGGAAAATGCACGAATATGACATAAAGTGTGCATAAAACATGTAGATATCATCAATAATGTGGCATGGAACATAAGAAATTATCGATACGTCGGAGACGTATCAGCATCCCCAAGCTTAGTTCCTGCTCGTCCCGAGCAGGTAAACAATAAACAAAGATAATTTCTGGAGTGACATGCCATGATAACCTTGATCATACTATTTGTAAGCATATGTAGTGAATGCAGCGATCAAAACAATGTATATGACATGAGTAAACAAGTGAATCATATAGCAAAGACTTTTCATGAATAGTACTTCAAGACAAGCATCAATAAGTCTTGCATAAGAGTTAACTCATAAAGCAATAATTCATAGTAGAAGCATTGAAGCAACACAAAGGAAGATGAAGTTTCAGCGGTTGCTTTCAACTTATAACATGTATATCTCATGGATATTGTCAACATAGAGTAATATAATAAGTGCAATATGCAAGTATGTAGGAATCAATGCACAGTTCACACAAGTGTTTGCTTCTTGAGGTGGAGAGAGATAGGTGAACTGACTCAACAATAAAAGTAAAAGAAAGGTCCTTCAAAGAGGAAAGCATCGATTGCTATATTTGTGCTAGAGCTTTGATTTTGAAAACAAGAAACAATTTTGTCAACGGTAGTAATAAAGCATATGTATCATGTAAATTATATCTTACAAGTTGCAAGCCTCATGCATAGTATACTAATAGTGCCCGCACCTTGTCCTAATTAGCTTGGACTACCGGGATTATCGCAATGCACATGTTTTAACCAAGTGTCACAAAGGGGTACCTCTATGCCGCTCTGTACAAAGGTCTAAGGAGAAAGCTCGCATTGGATTTCTCGCTATTGATTATTCTCAACTTAGACATCCATACCGGGACAACATAGACAACGAGATAATGGACTCCTCTTTTATGTATAAACCGAAACTTCCACCATGGATCATGGCTTTAGTTAGCGGCCCAATGTTCTTCTCTAACAATATGCACGCTCTAACCATAAGGTGGTAGATCGCCCTTACTTCGGACAAGACGAACATGCATAGCAACTCACATGATATTCAACAAAGAGTAGTTGATGGCGTCCCCGGGAACATGGTTATCGCACAACGAGCAACTTAATAAGAGATAAAGTGCATAAGTACATATTCAATACCACAATAGTTTTTAAGCTATTTGTCCCATGAGCTATATATTGTAAAGGTGAAGAATGGAAATTTAAAGGTAGCACTCAAGCAATTTACTTTGGAATGGCGGAGAAATACCATGTAGTAGGTAGGTATGGTGGACACAAATGGCATAGTGGTTGGCTCAAGTATTTGGATGCATCAGAAGTATTCCCTCTCGATACAAGGTTTAGGCTAGCAAGGCTTATTTGAAACAAACACAAGGATGAAGCGGTGCAGCAAAACTTACATAAAAGACATATTGTAAACATTATAAGACTCTACACCGTCTTCCTCGTTGTTCAAACTCAATACTAGAAATTATCTAGACCTTAGAGAGACCAAATATGCAAACCAAATTTTAGCATGCTCTATGTATTTCTTCATTAATGGGTGCAAAGTATATTATGCAAGAGCTTAAACATGAGCACAAAAATTGCCAAGTATCACATTATCCAAGACATTTTAGCAATTACTACATGTATCATTTTCCAATTCCAACCATATAACAATTTAACGAAGATGAAACTTCGCCATGAATACTATGAGTAAAGCCTAAGGACATACTTGTCCATATGCAACAGCGGAGCGTGTCTCTCTCCCACACAAAGAATGCTAGGATCCATTTTATTCAAACAAAACAAAAACAAAAACAAACCGACGCTCCAAGAAAAAAGCACATAAGATGTGATGGAATAAAAATATAGTTTCAGGGGAGGAACCTGATAATGTTTTCGATGAAGAAGGGGATGCCTTGGGCATCCCCAAGCTTAGACGCTTGAGTCTCCTTGATATATGCAGGGGTGAACCACCGGGGCATCCCCAAGCTTAGAGCTTTCACTCTCCTTGATCATGTTGTAACATCTCCCTCTCTTGATCCTTGAAAACTTCCTCCACACCAAACTTAGAACAACTCATTAGAGGGTTAGTGCACAATCAAAATATACATGTTCAGAGGTGACATAATCATTCTTAACACTTCTGGACATTGCACAAAGCTACTGAAAGTCAATGGAATCGAAATATCCATCGAACATAACAAAACAGGCAATGCGAAATAAAAGGCAGAATCTGTCAAAACAGAACAGTTCGTATTGACAAATTTTATTGGGGCACCAGACTTGCTCAAATGAAAATTCTCAAATTGAATGAAAGTTGCGTACATATCTGAGGATCACTCACGTAAATTGGCATAATTTTCTGAGTTACCTACAGAGAATTTTGCCCAGATTCGTGACAGCAAAGAAATCTGTTTCTGCGCAGTAATCCAAATCTAGTATGAACTTTACTATCAACGACTTTACTTGGCACAACAAAACACTAAACTAAGATAAGGAGAGGTTGCTACAGTAGTAAACAACTTCCAAGACACAAAATAAAAACAAAGTACTGTAGTAAAAACATGGGTTGTCTCCCATAAGCGCTTTTCTTTAACGCCTTTCAGCTAGGCGCAGAAAGTGTATATCAAGTGTTATCAAGAGACGAAGTGTCAACATCATAATTTGTTCTAATAATAGAATCAAAAGGTAACTTCATTATCTTTCTAGGGAAGTGTTCCATACCTTTCTTGAGAGGAAATTGATATTTAATATTACCTTCCTTCATATCAATGATAGCACCAACAGTTCGAAGAAAAGGTCTTCCCAATATGATGGGACAAGATGCATTGCATTCAATATCCAAGACAACAAAATCAACGGAGACAAGGTTATTGTTAACGGTAATGCGAACATTATCAACTTTCCCCAAAGGTTTCTTTGTAGAATGATCACCAAGATTAACATCCAAATAACAATTTTTCAGCGGTGGCAAGTCAAGCATATTATAAATTTTCTTAGGCATAACAGAAATACTTGTACCAAGATCACATAAAGCATTACAATCAAAGTCATTTACCTTCATCTTAATGATGGGTTCCCAACCATCCTCTAGCTTTCTAGGAATAGAAGCTTCACGCTCTAATTTCTCTTCTCTAGCTTTTATGAGAGCATTTGTAATACTAGATGACCTGTTGCGCTATCGCGCAAATGGCAGAATTTAATCAGAATTTGAACCATAAATTTTGGCTTATTTTGATACTGGGCCTCAGAGGGTAGGAGTGGAGCTCTGCTCTTCCTGCCGCCGCCGTCACCATAGTGGTAAAGGGAGGGCATTCGGGCTGGGTGGCCATCTAGGCGAGCTATAACGTCAAGCATATATGTGGAGATAATAAACGGAGCTCAAATCAAACCCAAAACCAAGCAAACATGTAGCGATGATAACCAGTGGTAACCATCTGGTAATTAGCAACTGCCCATGCCGACGAGTATTTTCAAAGAGCAATGATGGGTTTAATAAAATAAGAACCCCAAAACATCGCCGATGAACCACACAATAACAATTGTTAAATATGAAGCCTCCAACCGACCCACGCTTGCAAATTCACACAAAAGAAGAGAAGAAAATTGTGGAATAAGCAAGGCCTCGCCTCCGGTTGAAGCGAGCTCGCAGGTGCCGATGATCATTCACCGACTAAATAACTACTAAACAACCGAAGAATTCTCGGGCAACATCCTCAATATGATGGGATTATAGCAGAGCAACATATGCAATTTCCCCCAATAACCATATATCCTGCAACATTACTACCAGAGAAAACTTACATTCAGGAACAAAATCTGAGAAAAACTTCTTTTGTCGTCGTTCGATGAGCACTGTCTCCGAAGCCATGCTTCATGCTTGTGGTCTTAACAACACTTCGCTCGCTTATCAAGCCGCTGCACCGCACGCTTTTCTCATCGTCATCCCGCATCACTCGAGCTGGCTTAGCGCTCGATTTCACACATGATCCAGGCCTGCAGCCAGTGCTCGAGTTATTTTGAATGAACAACACTACTCTGTGGTACCCATCTTCCCCAGGGCAACAAATAAAGTACAAAACCATGTCAACCAGGAAATGTATCGAAAACAGCCAGATAGAAGTTACTTTGAAAATAAAAGAACAACATCCCAGCAATCAGCCCCTGGTAACAACACTAAAAAGTACCGTACTTAAATGTAAGAATTCACCAAGCACTTTTAATCATACAACAAAAGTGAACATATAGTTATCACTCCAAAATTTAATCCGGCTTGACTACGTTTGAACGGTTAATTTTTAATTTGGGGACAAACTGATCAAGTCTAAAATAAATTTAAGTACTTGTTTTTTGATGAGTAAAGATCCCAGTAAGGCATTTCATCAACCACCAGCTCCACACCCCCGGTATGAAAAAATGCACACTGAAAGCAAAAGCCCATGTACTCAAGTTTCACTTAGGGTGCACCTCTGCAAAGTTAAAGTTCAAAGGGGAAACCAATAATTACTTGGGGTAAACCTGCACCAAATGGGTATCCTTTTAGAGATATAAAGTCTGACAATTTTAGAGATAGCTACTTGTTTCACAAAAGAAGTTTTGCATTCGAAGAATAGTACCTCGACAGCATCCTTCTTGGCGAAGCAGGGGTTTTGCGAGTAGATTATGCAGTTATCTAACTGGAGAAATATTGTTTTACTCGTAAGCAATATATGGGGAACAGCTTTGCGATCAAGTAACACATGGTACCTTCAATAGAAGATGAGTGTATTATTATATTGTAACAAAGGAAACAACAGTATTCATGTTGGACCTACCTACATGCCCAATCATGTAAATATCAGGAAGCACAAAATATACAATTCTGGTGTAGCAAGTGTATTATAAATAAGATACTTATGCTTGCCCAAAAAGCGACTTCCTCACCTATCAGTTTTAAGAAAATCTCAATTCAGGCTCCTAAAAAAACCACAATCATTTCAACTTTGCTCCTGTTTTCACAAGGCAAGTAACTCGTTACCTTTGACTATACGCCAACTCCTGGACATCCAAAGCCTGGCTGCAAAATAGAATTAAATTAGTGAGGAAGGAATAAGATGGACATATGTACTCTAAAACAGGAAATATTCAGACAAAATATCATCTAAATTCAGTTTTCAGCTTCCTTTTCACATGCCATCATAGGTGGCAACGTGGCGTCTCGCTTCATCCCAAAAAACGAAATTAAATCAAAAATATAGAAATGGATCTCAGGGGGAAATAGGAAGGAGCTAGGTGAAAATGAGTAAATTTTGTCCCACATTTTGTCCGGCGTTGCAGCCCTATGCCATCAACTCGATTGTTGTTCGGACTTTTGACTTTTATCTCGTCAAAGCAACTAAATGAGAATAACAAAGTTCAAAAGCTAGTAAAATAATGCATCGAAATGAAATGAGGATGCAAAATCTTGGGTTTACATTCGCAAATAACACTAACATACCAATATTCATATGCGCAGCAGAGAGTAGTAGCTCACTGGCGTAATATGCAAAATCAATGACCCATAATTTATTATTATTTTGTCATCCATGATGACCAATGTATTAAATCGAAAGTACATAAGATGTAGAATCTTAGTACACGTAAAACGAAACATTGCTCACTATGCATTACAATCTGCTGGCCACTTTCTAGCATAATTCAACTTCGCCTAAAGTGACAATCAAGAGACAATATGACACCAGTACCATAATTTAGGCCAAGACTACTGAATGTACAATAGGCATACACTAAAAATAATGAAATAACTGAAATAAAATAGCACAATCAAATGGTAGATATTTTACAGCCTCCTCCAAAACTGCAGGACTTGTGCCTGTTCGAGTCGATTCCATCCAATTAAGTAGGTACCGCCTCTCCCAAAACTCGTCAATTCAAAACACGTTATCAATGCTCCATAAAAAATATTACATGCAAACGAGATACGGTATACTTTAAAAATGAAAGAGCATGGGGTCAAAACCTCGTTATCCTTGGAGCTTATTGCATCTCTAGTGCTTTAACCTAGTACATGAGGAAGCTCAATGACATCATTGCCGTCTTCACTGGAGCTTCGGTGCTTGGAACATTCGTTTTCTCTTCAGGTCGTACTTCGGCAAGCATCCGTCGGAGACTCAAGAGAAAGCTGCAAAAAACAGCGAAAATTAAGATTTAGAAGAGAAACAAGTGTTCATTTCAGTTCGTAACTCGAAGTCTATCATGTTGGTAATTTCCCTCGTCTCCTTTTAAATATGTCTAGCCTTTTAGTAGAAAACTAAATCAGAGTGAGAGGATGCATGAGGTGAGAGAGGATCAGCTAACAAATATTTGTGGCTGCGCCAAATGGCAAGAATCACCTGGGGTATAGTAAGCAAGGAGACGGATCAGCGACGGTGCTCGCCTCTCTTAGGCGCTCCACTTGAGCTGCCCTGGTTAGCCAAATCAACAACTCTCGGAACCGGCTAACTCAGTACCTACATCATGTATAGCATGTGGATCAGGAGAGCCAATATCTTATCAAGACATATAAAAGGAAACAGTAGGAGGAAAAAAGTAATACAACAAAGTCCTACGGATCGGGCATCATAGAGTAAATGACAAACTCGATACATTGATCCGGAATAACCTCTAACTCGGAATCGACAAAGCATCTACAGTGCAAGAGAAGACAACAACGTCAAGGGGAAGTAACAAATTAAGGTCCTACATACTACCTTGTGGATGCAGCCACTTAGTTCACTGGAACCTGATTTCATTGGGGAAACAGGGCTGCAGGCGCCTGTTGTAAGCCAGACGTAATCCATCGGAACATGAGCCAGCACAAACACCCATGGAAGCGAAGGTACTGAGAAGAAAATCCAATCGTGAATGCCATGCCAGAATCCGCCTTCTCCTCATCCCGTTGAGGCCATGCCACTGGTCCTTCTTCCTTCCTTCTAGGCATCCAGTAGTCCACCAACGTCCTCAACCCACCGCACCCTTTCCTCCGAAGCATCTGGCCGCCGTTCCCTGTATTTGTGCCCTCGTCCACCAGAAAAGAAGAGAGAAACGAAAAAGAGAGATGAGAGAGAGATAGACAAAGAGGAAGAGACAGAGAAAGAGAGGAGGGAGAAGCCGAACCTCAGCCCCGTGGTGCCGCTTTACCCGCATCTCCTAGGCATGCCGGCCGTCCGGCAAGCCTCCACCGCGCTCCGAAATCAAGACCTTCCCTTGCATGAGGCAAACACAGAGTTGAGAGAACTCGACAACTAAAACAGATCTACACTTTTAATATAGTTCCACAATAAGGTAAGTAATCAAACTTTTGTAAATAATCTTATACGAGATCAAACTATGAATATGCAAGTATTCAAACATAATCATCAAGTAAATTATGAATATTAAAATCCTTAAAAATGCAATGGGCATCTTAACTTCCGCTAACATCTCCACATCTACCAGATAATTAGGTATGGATTCTTAATTTTTCCATCAATCTTTAAATCATATAGAGCATGAAGCTTGGCAAGGTTGCATACGCACCATTTTACTGGTCCAAAGCAGCACCTAAATTGTGTATTCTGACCACACCAACAGGCAACAAACCCTAGGAATAATAATGAAGTAGTAAAGCAGAAAGCAACTCAACAAGAGATAACCAAGATAGACCAAACCTTGATTTGGGACCTTGAATTCAGAGCTAGCAAAATGGGAAAGAAGGGATGCTGTTTCGGAATGCTTATCCATAATGAAGTGCACAAAAACCTCAGAACGAATTTTTGGCATTGTTTATTCCAACCAATAACTGTATGCTAAAAACTAAAAGAAAATAGCAATCTGCAGGCATAAAAAAGTACAGAATAAACTCATAATGCACCTCTGACTCTTGAATCCAACTATCTACATTCTGTCTGGATGAATTTGCCCTCGCAAGTGTCTCGTATGGCCTGGTATCCTAGCGGTCTTTAGAAGTAGAATGACAGCTATACATAACTCTTTTGCATCAGCTCGTAAGTAAACAAAATGATTGCGAGCGATCCGATAACATACCGAACAAATCAACTAAACGAGGAGGGATCGGAGATGGAGAGACATACACGGTCTAGAGGAAAAGAAGATGAATTGCAGCTCGCACTCAGCATCACCAAACCGGTTGATCAATTCCAATTGTAAAACAATAGCGGGCAGTGCTTATTGGCATCCAGTAACCGTGCCTAGTTAAACATGAACATTTTTTTACCCCGTAGAAGACCCATCGAATTAGCTTGACATTCCGTTCTGAAGCTAAAACTAAGCATTCGCCATTGAGCATTAGGTATAAAAACAGTCACCATATTTCTAATAAGATAAGCCACTGAGATTCCAAATAACCAAAAACAAATCATTTATGTAGAGTTGATAGACATGCCAAACACATGTTGAGAGAACTGACAACTAAAACAGATTTACACTTTTAATATAGTTCCGCAATAAGGTAAGTAATCAAACTTTTGTGAATAATCTTATACAGATCAAACTATTTACATATTGGCTAGGTAAATTCATGTTGTAAGGCCACAAATAATAGCCACATCCTCTACGGACTCCGTACCCTTCCCCGACCATTTCACCGCCGTGGCCCTAGTGCTGATTAGATAAACCTACCACATTTACATGTAATAAGCAATAATTAAGCACCAGCAAGAACCCGAAGCCCGACGGAGAAGCCGAGCCACTACTTGGAAAGAAAGAGACACGAAGCCCGTCGTAGCCGGGTAGAACAGCAGGAGGTTGGCATCTAAAACAGAAAACCAGTATCACCATCTCCATTAGAGAACAACAAGATTGACGATTCAGCTGGAGGCTTAACAAACCTCATATAATTTAGCTGCTACAGATCATATTCTAAATAGTTGTTCTACAAATTTAACTTGGGTGTATGCCTTCTTTCTTCAAAAAACATCATATTCCAAAAATTTATCCTACAAATTTCTACAAACTATGACTTGCACGCCAGCCTATGAGCTGACTACTTTTACTTGAGGGAAAATGAAAACCCTCTTAACTTCTTTAAACACAATTGGTACACTTCTGCAGCGAAGAACCCACGTTACAAAAGGAGCGTGCAGAGACATATCATATCAACAGTTCAGCACGAAAGATATCTGAAGTAACATAATTGTCTAAAAATGGCAATTGAACCAAAATACAAAAAACTAACATTTTGATGCCCTTTAGATCCGAAAACCGAGACTACAGAAGGAAAGCACATATTCAAAAAATTACCGAGCATTGGACATTTGACCATTACATATTAACAAAGATGTAAATCATACGAAAACTAAAATAAATTAATATGAATTAAAATATATGTTGCCAATTACCAAAATCTGTTGAAGATAGCAAATGTATTTTGAAGGAGAACTGTATATTTATTTTAATAAACAACTAAAACACTAACATTTGCTTATGGTGAAATGAACTTAATGACATATTAGGATTCAGGAAACATACTCGCAGAGATGACATCGAGTCAATTTAGCAAAATAAATTCATAACTTGGCAAGTTATGGGTTACATTACCCGGTCACCAAAGAAAACAATTGACTTGGACGCCATCCTAGACAAGTGTGAAGAGCGTTTCAGTTTTGAATACATCTTCCGGGTAGCCTAGTAGCATCTCCTTTCCAACTCACGAACCCTACGGATAACAGCCAACGTACAATCAAGCTTCGAGTCTAATTGCTTGCTATAATAACTTGAGCTTCGATGTTGGTGAGGTAACTAAACCAGCCGGAATTTCAAGGGTGATGCATGAGAAGTCCTCTCGACAGCTTACAAAAGCAACCGGACGCAAACAATGCAGCTTTGACCCGCCAACTTCAAAATTAATTCTAGCATATTACCTAGGACAGAGAAGAAATCATGAATCCAGCGAGATATTTGCATCACTCTCCTGCCAGCAACATGTGTATTGATGTTGCTCTCGTCCAATCGTCCGGGTACTCATCTTCATATGCTTGTTCTCCTCCATTCCTTCTTCCATTGGTTCCTGCAGAAATTAGAGAAACCAAAGGGTTAGAGATGAAGCGAGAAAGAGGAGGGTCTGCCAAAGAACGAAAGGATGCACGACATCACATACCTAGGCCTATAGCAAAAGGGTGCCACAAGCTCCAGCTTCTTCATGGATTCTTGGGAAGCAGGTCACCACCTCCCAGCCATCCTCCCCATCTGTCGTGTGTCGTTGAAGACCAGGAGGAGAGAGAGAGCAGGAGATCCGGATCTTGATCCGCCGCCCACTGCCACGCAGCCTCCTCCCACCCGACCTCGGCCAGGCGCGCCTCCTCCTTCGCGTCCGCCGGCGGTGGCCGCACCCGTGCGTGCCTCCGCGAGCTCGCCGGCCGCGGCCTGCTCTCCCACGCCCACCAGCGGCACCGCGTTGCGCCTTCTCCAACCGCCCGTCGCCCTCGACTTCCCCGTGGCCAGCTGCTCCGCCCACATCATTATCTTCATTTTGGGGAGAAATGTTCTAAATAAATAATATCATATTTGACTGAACTTGAGAAAACCTAAAAAATTCATGAACAACAGCCTAAGACCATAATAATCAGCAAATGTAAACACCCAACATGATGAAAATGAGTCACTTTACCTTGACTGTCAAGGTCACCACAACCATTATAATTCAGTCAATGAGAAGTTGAGAATCCAAGTTTATCCATGAATGTCTGCACTAAATAATGGTACTGTATTGGGATTGAGAATGTCTGCAATTAAGTGATGGATTGTTTTACCACAGAAGCAAAAGCTTCAAGTGCGGGAGATCGAAGGTGATAATCTGAAAATAATCTTCCAGAATTTATATATATGCATGCCTCCACGTAAAAGTTCAAGCCAGTTTTCAGAAGAACGAATTTCTACGATCAAAAAATTCCTCCTGTAAATGGTCATATAAAATAACAATAATTATGCCTAGCTAGAATAGATATCTAACAAATTCACCAGAGAAAGTTTATGCTACCATTTTTCAATGGAGAGATAAACTAAAATATAAAATATAGATAGCGACAAAATAGGCTAGCGTTTCCAATGCTGACATAAACTAAATGCAAAAAATAGAATGACAAATTCACTCAAAGTAGAAAATAAATCTTAGTCTGAGCAAGGCAATACATATTGCAAACCAAGATTAATTTATCAATAGACATAAAGAGAGGTGAGATGGGGATAAGTGAGTAAACTTGTACTACTACACCCGTAATTAGCGAAGGAAATGACATCCTAAGAAAAAAAGAACAAAATCACAAAGTGCGAGTATGAATCTGTAGCTCTTGACGAACAAAAAATCACGATATTTCGCATGAAGGATAAAAATGGAAAGAGGAGCATCTGTACTATATATACTGTATATTTAAAACTGCACATATTCACATTAATTAGTTGTATTATATGTTCACGCTTGAGTAAAACTATGAAAGACAAGAGTCAAGAACCTCTGTATTATATGCTTACAAAGAAACCAAACACCTCTTGTTCTTGAAGTTCCCCGAGATTGAAGGCAATGTGGAAGCGGGTAAACTGGAGGGAATGAGAGGCAGCCGACGACTCCGTACGGGGCATGGCGGAGTAGAGAGGTGATGGCAAGTGCTGCATAACGCAGCGACAACGACGACAAGGGGTGGCAATGTGGTCATTAAGGATTAGGAGCAGCAGGCTGTTGAGAGCTCGACCATGAAACCATGAAGAGGCCCTCTGCGCAAATCTTCTCGATTCCTATAAAATGAATTGTTAGGAACATATTGAGATACATTATCAAGGTAATTATAGATTACCCTTAATTCACCGCTATTGATATTTACATTATAATTTCTTTAGAAATGCAATACTGTATTCCTTTTTCCAATAATTGTATAAATGAACTTGAAACATCGAGTACACAAGAACCAAGAATAAAGTTTGCATGACCAAGAAAATTGGTACATTTGCAGAATTTCAGCCAACAAAGTTGTCTCCAAGTTGATAAGCCAATATGATGGTATAACTATTATTGTTCTTCTCTCGAATAAAATTACAGAAGGTTACCACCTTCAAACGTATATAAACCTACTCCTCGATTAGTAGCATCCATCTCGCATGATTTATTATGAAATCAGAAATATAGATGAGGATAAGGGAAAAGAATACCAAGCAAGACGAGTGTAAACACGAGATCAGAATAGAAAGAAGGGGCAGTTTTTGACAGACTATATACCTGGGCGATGTGGAGCACCAGAATTGCAATCAATTGAATCGTTTCCGGCCGGCCGCACTGCTCTTCCTCCCCGGGCGTTTGCACTTTTCCTCTCTCTTTTCCCTCGTGGTGCTGCTCGCCATGACCTCTCGTGCTGCTGAACCTCCAAGCAAGAAACATAAGAAACTTCGCAGTAGCAGTATAGGAAGGCACATGTCAACAAATCGTACCACGCTGAGGAGGTGCCAGAATACTCGCCCTGGCCGACGACGCGCAGCTTCCGCTCCTCTTGGACTGCTTCGGCCGACCGGATCCTGACTGACGACGAGCAAGATCCGTGAGGTCGAGGTGGCGCCATGGAAGAAGGATTGAAGGCTTCATCTCGCTGCCTCCCGATCTGTTGCCTCCTCGCCCAAACAACATGGCCGGGCCGTCATCGTCGGGTGCAGAGGCATGGAAGGATGAGGCGGGGGATCTCGAGCCCCGCCAGGCGTGGAGGTGGTGGCGACCGGAGATCGCGAGCCTCGCCGCCGTTGCTTCATCCGGTCTCCCCCGCGCCAGTTCGAGCGGATGTCCCGCACCAAGGACCGCCGACGCATCCTCCTCTCCTGAGGCAGCCGCTGCCGTTGTGCCCGCATACACGGCCGGGAGAGTGAGACGGCGCGAGCTCAACCTCCGAGCCGGTCTCCTCGCCGCCCGCGCCGCTAGCCTCCTCCGGGAAGCCGCCCGCGCACGCCGCTCACCCTCCGCGACCAGCACAGTGGGAGAGAAAACGAGAGGAGGCGGCGGGGGGAGGAGGAGAGGAGGCGGCGGCTGATTGGGGGACGAGAGGTGGTCTGGAACCAATCGTGGTAGTCTAGGTTTCCACTGTATCGGAAAAAACGAGCAACGCGAATCATTTGCCCTCTTCTCTTAGCCACGGGACCCCATTCACAAGAGGGCCCAACCGTCATAGACTCATCCAGAGAAGCAACTGGTGAGAAAAAATTCACCACATCGGACGGCTGTGGAAGAAAGTGGGAGGTGGGTTTCACAAACGTGCGACCAGGATTGATGTGCCCCTCTCAGATGGCTTGCATGGCCGGGTAGTATTTGAACATTTATAGGAGAAATGTTGCGTGAAAGCCAAATTTATAGCACTAGCATTAGGACTTTTAGCAAGTTTTTGTAAGAACTTTATAAATTCAGAGATGTGGCAATCATCAAAATTCAAACCATTATAATCTAAAGCAATGGGATCATCATCCCCAATGTTGGAAAAAAATTCAGCAGTTTTATCACAGGCAATTTCAGCAGTTTTAGCAGTTTCAGGCAGTTTCTCGCGCTTTGCATTAGAAGTGGAAACATTGCCAACACGAATTATTTTACCATTAATAGTAGGAGGTGCAGCAACATGTGTAGCATTAGCATTACTAGTGGTGGTAATAGTCCAAACTTTAGCTATATTATCTTCTTTTTCATTTTCTTCTCTTTCCCACCTAGCACGCAATTCGGCCATCAATCTTATATTCTCATTAATTCTAACTTGGATGGCATTTGCTGTAGTAACAATTTTATTATGATGTCATTAGGCATAACTTTCGATTTCAAAAGATCAACATCAGCAGCAAGACTATCGACTTTAGAAGCAAGTATATCAATTTTCCCAAGCTTTTCTTCAACAGATTTGTTAAAAGCAGTTTGTGTACTAATAAATTCTTTAAGCATGGCTTCAAGTCCAGGGGTGTGTTCCTATTATTGTTGTAAGAATTTCCATAAGAATTACCATAGCCGTTGCCATTATTATAAGGATATGGCCTATAGTTGTTACTAGAATTGTTCCGGTAAGCATTGTTGTTGAAATTATTATTTTTAATGAAGTTTACATCAACATGTTCTTCTTGAGCAACCAATGAAGCTAACGGAACATTATTAGGATCAACATTAGTCCTATCATTCACAAGCATAGACATAATAGCATCAATCTTATCACTCAAGGAAGAGGTTTCTTCGACGAATTTACCTTCTTACCTTGTGGAGCTCTTTCGGTGTGCCATTCGAGTAATTGATCATCATATTATCAAGAAGCTTTGTTGCTTCACCAAGAGTGATGGACATAAAGGTACCTCCAGCAGCTGAATCCAATAGGTTCCGTGAAGAAAAATTCAGTCCCGCATAAAAGGTTTGGATGATCATCCAAGTAGTCGATCCATGGGTTGGGCAATTTTTAACCAAAGATTTCATTCTTTCCCATGCTTGTGCAACATGCTCAGTATCTAATTGTTTAAAATTCATTATGCTACTCCTCAAAGATATAATTTTAGCAGGGGGATAATATCTACCAATAAAAGCATCCTTGCATTTAGTCCATGAATCAATACTATTCTTAGGCGAGAGATAGCAACCAATCTTTAGCTCTTCCTCTTAATGAGAAAGGGAACAATTTTAATTTTATAATGTCACCATCTACATCTTTATATTTTTGCATTTCACACAATTCAACAAAATTATTGAGATGGGCAGCAGCATCATCATAACTAACACCAGAAAATTGCTCTCGCATAACAAGATTTAGTAAAGCAGGTTTAATTTCAAAGAATTCTGCCGTAGTAGCAGGTGGAGCAATAGGTGTGCATAAGAAATCATTATTATTTGTGGTTGTGAAGTCACACAACTTAGTATTTTCAGGAGTACCCATTTTAGCAACAATAAATAAAGCAAACTAGATAAAGTAAATGCAAGTAACTAATTTTTTTGTGTTTTTGATATAGCAAACAAGATAGCAAATAAAGTAAAACTAGCAACTAATTTTTTTGTATTTTGATTTAGTGCAGCAAACAAAGTAGTAAATAAAACTAAGCAAGACAAAAACAAAGTAAAGAGATTGGGATGTGGAGACTCCCTTGCGGCGTGTCTTGATCTCCCCGAGCAACGGCGCCGTGAAAAATTGCTTGATGGCGTGTACAGCACACGTCCGTTGGGAACCCCAAGAGGAAGGTGTGATGCGTACAGCGGCAAGTTTTCCCTCAGTATGAAACCAAGGTTTATCGAACCAGTAGGAGCCAAGAAGCACGTTGAAGGTTGATGGCGGCGGGATGTAGTGCGGCGCAACACCAGGGAGTCCGGCGCCAACGTGGAACCTGCACAACACAAACCAAGTACTTTGCCCCAACGAAACAGCGAGGTTGTCAATATCACCGGCTTGCTGTAACAAAGGATTAGATGTATAGTGTGGAAAATGATTGTTTGCAGAAAATTGTAGAACAGTATTGCAGTAGATTGTATTTCAGTATAGAGAATTGGACCGGGGTCCACAGTTCACTAGAGGTGTCTCTCCCATAAAATAAACAGCATGTTGGGTGAACAAATTACAGTTGGGCAATTGACAAATAAAGAGGGCATGACCATGCACATACATATTATGATGAGTATAGTGAGATTTAATTGGGCATTACGACAAAGTACATAGACCGCTATCCAGCATGCATCTATGCCTAAAAAGTCCACCTTCAGGTTATCATCCGAACCCCCTCCAAGTATTAAGTTGCTAACAACAGACAATTGCATTAAGTATTGCGCGTAATGTAATCAGTAACTACATCCTCGAACATAGCACCAATGTTTTATCCCTAGTGGCAACAGCACATCCATAATCTTAGAGGTTTCTGTCACTCCCCTGCATTCACGGAGACATGAACCCACTATCGAGCATAAATACTCCCTCTTGGAGTTACAAGCATCTACTTGGCCGGAGCATCTACTAGTAACGGAGAGCATGCAAGATCATAAACAACACATAGATATAAATTGATAATCAACATAACAAGTATTCTCTATTCATCGGATCCCAACAAACACAACATATAGAATTACGGATAGATGATCTTGATCATGTTCGGCAGCTCACAAGACCCGACAATTAAGCACAATGAGGAGAAGACAACCATCTAGCTACTGCTATGGACCCATAGTCCAGGGGTAGACTACTCACTCATCACTCCGGAGGCGACCATGGCGGCGTAGAGTCCTCCGGGAGATGATTCCCCTCTCCGGCAGGGTGCCGGAGGCGATCTCCCGAATCCCCCGAGATGGGATTGGCGGCGGCGGCGTCTCCGGAAGGTTTTCCGTATCGTGGCTCTCGGCATCGGGGGTTCCGCGACGAAGGCTATTTGTAGGCGGAAGGGCAGGTCAAGGGGCGTCACGAGGGGCCCAGATGACAGGGCCGCGCGGCCAAGACCTAGGCCGCGCCGCCCTGTAGTCTGGCCGCCTCGTGGCCCCACTTCGTTGACTCTTCGGTCTTCTGGAAGCTTCGTGGCAAAATAGGACCCTGGGCGTTGATTTCGTCCAATTCCGAGAATATTTCCTTACAAGGATTTCTGAAACCAAAAACAGCAGAAAACAACAACTGGCACTTCGGCATCTTGTTAATAGGTTAGTTCCAGAAAATGCACGAATATGACATAAAGTGTGCATAAAACATGTAGATATCATCAATAATGTGGCATGGAACATAAGAAATTATCGATACGTCGGAGACGTATCACACGCGTCCGTTGGGAACCCCAAGAGGAAGGTGTGATGCGTACAGCGGCAAGTTTTCCCTCAGTATGAAACCAAGGTTTATCGAACCAGTAGGAGCCAAGAAGCACGTTGAAGGTTGATGGCGGCGAGATGTAGTGCGGCGCAACACCGGGGATTCCGGTGCCAACGTGGAACCCGCACAACACAACCAAAGTACTTTGCCCCAACGAAACAAGTGAGGTTGTCAATCTCACCGGCTTGCTGTAACAAAGGATTAGATGTATAGTGTGGATGATGATTGTTTGCAGAGAACAGTATAACAATTGCAGTAGATTGTATTTCAGATGTAAAGAATGGACCGGGGTCCACAGTTCACTAGTGGTGTCTCTCCCATAAGATAAATAGCATGTTGGGTGAACAAATTACAGTCGGGCAATTGACAAATAGAGAGGGCATGCCCATACACATACATGATATGATGAGTATTGTGATATTTAATTGGGAATTACGACAAAGTACATAGACCGCTATCCAGCATGCATCTATGCCTAAAAAGTCCACCTTCAGGTTATCATCCGAACCCCTTCCAGTATTAAGTTGCAAACAACAGACAATTGCATTAAGTATGGTGCGTAATGTAATCAATAACTACATCCTCGGACATAGCATCAATGTTTTATCCCTAGTGGCAACAGCAAATCCATAATCTTAGAGGTTTCTCTCACTCCCCCAGATTCACGGAGACATGAACCCACTATCGAGCATAAATACTCCCTCTTGGAGTTAAGAGTAAAAACTTGGCCAGAGCCTCTACTAATAACGGAGAGCATACAAGATCATAAACAACACATAGATATAAATTGATAATCAACATAACATAGTATTCTCTATTCATCGGATCCCAACAAACACAACATATAGTATTACAGATAGATGATCTTGATCATGTTAGGCAGCTCACAAGATCCGACAATGAAGCACATAAGGAGAAGACAACCATCTAGCTACTGCTATGGACCCATAGTCCAGGGGTAGACTACTCACTCATCACTCCGGAGGCGACCATGGCGGTGTAGAGTCCTCCGGGAGATGAATCCCCTCTCCGGCAGGGTGCCGGAGGCGATCTCCTGAATCTGTCAACACCCGGATTTTTAAGTCCAGATGCCTATTATGCCATTCCTCGCAATCCCAGGAATATTGTTTTTGCGAGACATAATAGATTGATATCACAACACATCATTCATTACAACACATAATCGTCTTACAAATAAAGGATCACATGATCCAGTCTCATTACAATAATAGAAGTTCTATTTATTCATTACATAACACATAGCGGAAGCGAAAGTAGCGTAGTAGTAGTCCATCTATTCCACATGCAACTGTTGACGTCAGGAGTGATCCTAGTTGTCGTAGACGTCCTGGTGTCCTTCTTCCGGGTTCTGGTACTCCTCTTCATAGTCTGGCCATTTGAATAGCCAGGGACACAGCCATGAGTACTTTAAAGTACTCGCAAACTAATACTAAGGTAAATACTATCAACTATAGTAAGGGGGTTCTAAGCTCTAGTTTCATTTGCATAATGCCAGTTTTATTTCATAAGCACTTTAATAAACCAAAACCTCTTCATTTAACTAACTCAAGTGGGAACATTAGTGTCATTCCCACAACTCAGTTGTGATTCAAAGTCAAAGTCACCTTTCAATTCAAGTCACAAGTCATCATTCATATTTTTGGAAAAGTTCTGATGACGGAACAGTATGGCCTTTCCAACTGTCCATAACCGCGGACGCGGCTATTCGAATAGGTTTAACTCTGCAGAGGTTGTACACTTGTGCCACAACAATTGCAATAGTTTGTCGTGGGTAATCGGCCCTGATTTATCGTACGCGAGTACGCGAACTACCAATCCTAACCTTTCATTTACATACTCTAGTATAGGCACCTCTCCCCATGAGCTTGGCCTCCCAGTGAAGACACGCGGTCAGCCTGGGAACTGCACAGGGCTTGGGCCGGACATTCACCTCATTTCACGTCATTTCACATCACTTCACCAGTACGGAGGCAGCCTCGGCATAACCCCTATGACGCTTGTTTAGAGGGAACCCATACTAAAATACATAAGTTTCCAGCTAAGCCTTACCCAGATTCAGGTATTGTGGGGGTACTTGTAAAATTGGAATGGTATCGTATCCAAACCCAACCATCAGTGTTTTTGTAAAATTTCACCAAGTCATTCACCAATCATATTCACCTTCAAAATCTTTCAATAGAATGACTCATCATTCCAAGGTTTTCAAAGTCATTTCAATTCACAAGTCCCCAACTATAATAGTCACTTTTCATATTGAGCACTAGCAACTAGTTATGAGGGGTGCTAAGTATCTTGGAGCTTGCTAGGCTAAGTGTGATGCTCTTGTACTACTCTATAATTCAACCAAGTGGATCATAAACCAAAAAGTAACTTTGATAAATAAAATCAAGTAAAGCTGGATAAGTAAAAACTTGGGATAGGTTCATAAAGTAAAATGTAATGGTGCCTTGCTCTTGTAGAGCCTTGCACTTTGCAAGAATATAAACTTGCAACCAAAATAGTTTGCATTAGTCTAGCTTGCATTGGTAATAGCTTGCCTTGGTTGGTGATGTGATCAAAGTTCTCTTGCTCTTCCTCTTGGTAGAAGACCTCTTCCTCTTGATAGTCTCCGTACTAGCGTCTATAAACGAATACGAGGATACAATCACCAAACAACACTTAAGTAGTCTTAATTAGCCTTAATGGCTCACACAATGGATCTTAGCATCATTACTTAACATTTATCAACCAATTATTCTAGGGTTTCCCTTTTTAATATTAGGAGAAATAATTTCCTCTCATTGAAAATTTAAATTAAGGTTTCTCTTTGGTTTGGAGAAATAATTTCCTCTCATTGAATTCTTCTTAAGATTTAATTTCTCTTATGAATAATATATGACCTGGGTTGACCAAAGTCAACCTCTTCATACTTATCATTTGAGAAAAATGATTTAAAGGAGGTTCCATACCTCATGCAATTTAATACTCACATGGTAGTGATTTAATGCCACCAAATAACTCAATATGAGATTATATAGACCATGGTCACTACCTCATGTTGAATTACTTGAGAACAAGATTTAAATGAGAGGAATACCTCTCATATGAGTTAACACATAGTTGTAACTAATTTAATAAAAACTACTATTGAGGTGATTTAATATTCTCAAATAACCAGGGATGATCCCATGTTGACCAAGGTCAACACTTCATACTTAGTATTTGAGAAAAGTGATTTAAATGAGATTCATCATCTCATGTGATTTAAATAACTAGGGCAATTTAAATACTATGTTGATTTAAATTCTACAAGTGAGCAAGTATGAGCCTAAGCATTTAAAGGTCAACACATTACTCCATATCACTTGTGAGAATGATTTAAATGAGGTGCTACACCTCATAGATTTAAATTCCTAAAATTTGAAATAGTTTAAATGGGCTAGTATTGACTACATAGCCAATATTCTGCTTCTAGCCCATGATCATATACAGAACCCATATCATATTTTTACATAGTAAATTAGGGTTTGTTAAATGTGAATTATTGCAATTGGATTCACTTCAAAATTCACAATGGTTGATTTTTAAGATTTATTTGAATACTGAAAAGTATCTGTTTTGTTATTTTTTCTATTCAAAAACTACACAACATATGGGGTTGAATCCAGTGAGGTTAGCTAGATAATTTCATAAGCTTTCTATAGCATTTTGAATCACCAGATTTGGATTTGTAGATTTAAAGCTATTCAATTTTGAACTTGGCAGCAGTATTGGATTCGAACTAAATGGATTAAATCATATTTGAATTATTGGGCCACGCGGGAAAACAGAATGGGCCGAAACGAATTTAAACGGCGCAGCGTGGCCCAACAAGCATTTGGTGCTAGTGGGCTGCCTGACGAGCTGGGGGCCACTCGTCAGCGGCTCCTAAACGCGCGAAGCGGTACGCAGGATATGATCCGTTGGATCAGACGCGCATCGGATGGTCGAGAATCGTCGTCGTCTCCGACGGGATTCCAGCGAGCTGGCGGCGTACCTAGGGGGTCGGAGGGCGCTGTAGGCCGCCGGCGGTCGATGGAGAGGTGCGCGGTGACGTTGACGTCGATGAGGAAGCGTCTGGCACCGTCGGCGAGGCTTGGGGAGGCGTCAATCGGCGGCGCTGATCTCCGGGTACTGGCGGCCTTCTTCTTCAAATTCGAGCTACTCCGGCGAGGTGTTGTCAAATTGGGTGGTCGGGAGGAAGCAAGGATGGGAGGAGAATGAGTGAGTGTGAAGAGATGGTGCTCGGGGTCGCTCTATTTATAGAGGGATATGTGACCGGCGGGTGCTGTGAGAGGGTGTCCATGGCGCGGCCGCTCCGGCGTGCGAAAGGTCGTGGCGAGGACAGCATCTTGTAGGCGGCATCACGACGATGCTCTAGGTGCAGCTAGCTCGTCCAGGGCGTGATGGAATGGCTCGGGCGCATGCGGTCTCTGTCACGGCGTGCGCGGCCAAAAGCGGAGGAGGACGGCGATGATGGTGCATGCGCGGGCTAAGGAGCTTGTCTACGGGGTAGAGGCGAGGGAGGTGGTGCTCGACGCAGGCGTAGGGATGCAGGGATGGGCTGAGACGACGGCACAGCGAGCCGCTCTGGCGCGTCCAGTACGCGGTGATCATGTCGGCTGGCATGATCTGGGCGTGCTGGGCACGGCCTGGCTCGACCAATGCTGGCGTCGCGCGAGTTCCAGCTGGGCAGGGTGATGATCAACAACGTCTGGGGCATGTACTGGACAAGTTTTGAGTGAGAGAGAGAGGCCAGAGAAAGGGAGAGCAAAGGTGGCCGGCTTGGGCATGGCAAGGTGAAGAATGATCATCTCCTCGCTTTAACCAGTACTGGCAAGGACATGGCTCGATGCAGAGGGTGCAGAGGAGCAACATCATCACCAGATAAAGATGGTTTAGCCCATAATCCACTGGGTAATGAAGTGTATTGCCATTCTGGATTAATGCCTGCAA
>NC_061511.1:257686409-257807400 GCF_022539505.1 Lolium rigidum
AATACTTCCGCTGCCCGCTAGAACGGGGAGAAGGACATCGTCTTCATCAACACCGAACGTGTGACCGAGTACGAAGGTGCTGCCCGATTGTGGCACCGTCAAGATCTTCTACGCGCTTTTGAAAGCGGCAAGTGATCATCTTCTGCAACAAGGAGAGCCTCCTCTCGTAGGCTTTGGAAATCTTCAAGGGTTAGTCTCGTTCATCCCCTCGTTGCTCCCGTCTTCTAGATTGCATCTTGGCTTGGATTGCGTTCTCGCGGTAGGAATTTTTTTGTTTTCTATGCTACGAATCCCTACAAATGTATGCACAAATTTTGTCATATAAGTGATAGGCTCAATGAATGCTTACAAGTTCATGAAGATGTTTTTGAAGAGATAATAGTACTGTCTCGAGTGTAATGATCTCCCTTGAAGTCCCATCAGCTATCATTACAAGCCCCATCACTTTACGGTCGAGTGTAACTATTGGGCATCCTGAGTTGCCACGTATAGTATCACAAGTGCCAAGAGTCTTGAGAATGCTTTTAAATTTGGTATCTTGGAATGGCTCAGACCTACACATTGCAAAAGAATACAAGAACTCAATAGTGCATAGAAAGAACTCTAACAAATGAATGTGTACTTTTTGGATGAATCTGCACTTACATTATCGTTGATGGGATGATTGTGGGAGCATTGATGACACCACGAAACTCTGTACCTGGAATATGGAATGGAGAGAATCCTATTGCTACTACCCTAGCCTCTGGCTACACTAGATCTGAAGAGAAAGGTAAAATTCTGCCTTCGGGTATATTCTTAACTCTAAAGAGCAATACACCCCTCTCTGTATCTTTAAAAAGGAGTTCTAGGGGGTAATCCTCCATGAAGTGTTGAAACCTGACCCTAAAGCCTTTCTAATCATCCTCTATATTATGGGCATAGCTTAGAAAGTAGCCGGTACAAGTGTTGCTATCATTATCTGTGGCCACCAGAAATGTTGTACCATTTGAACTTTCATCATCCCCTCGAGCATCCTTACCATCCTAAATCATACTGACCACACTTCCTTCTCGGCATATTTACTGGCCAACATCAGCAAGTTATTTGAACTCTCCTGCTGTGAGTTCTGTGGTGTTTGCATAAAAAACTAGATTATGACTTGTGGTGTTTGCAAAAATACCTAGATTATGACAAAAATGAGTGATATACAATAAGCATAGGCCAACACCAATCACCAACATACCTTTCATTGAAAGAGAAGAAGTTGTTTGTGAAAGAGAAGTTGCCCGTGTAGCAGCTCCTTGCTCACTAAACAATAACATATGGAATTATTAGGTTGCTTGCCGCACAAAATCTCTGGAATGGATCGCTTGGTGTTTATGCATGGATTTTCTGTGGCATGTTCATGTTCACAGTGTACAACAACCCTAGTGTACAACAGCCCTGGCCTACTAAAATCCTGGTAGAGAATCGCTTGGCTGTAAGAGGCAAAACATGAAATTGGAATTCACTTTTTTGTTGTGCACAGAGCAATATTAGCTTTGATTGGTCTTAAAAACCAGATCTAATAGACATTAGAACTACACTTCAATGAGGACCCACAAATAAGTGGTCACCATGTTTGACACTCAAAATAAACTAAGAGGAAATCTATTTGTGAGAAAAGCAGGGGCCTCAACAAACACGAAGAGCAACGACATCACAAAGCCTGCTAACGCACTCTCTTTAGAAACTCATACTCAAACAAACAACCACTAAGAGAAACCGCATGACAGAGCGAGCTAACACACTTGCTTTAGCAACTCATACTCTAAACAAGCACTAGTAAGAAGAGAATTTACATGGATTAGACCATCCACACGGTGCTCATCCACCTCTCGTCCAAGCTCTCATGGAAGTTCTCTGGAAGTGAATGTACTGAATGTGAATGTGGAGAGGTTGAGGGAGGGAGATGTAAATGTAAAGATATAGACAAGCTTGGGAGCTAGGTTGTGAGCATTCATGAATTGACTCTATTTTTCGATTTGGCAATCCCAGAATTTGTGGCACCTCTTTGCAGGTGGTGGGAAATAGGAAGTGGGTTAGAGTTAAATGTGTTTTGAATTTGCTTCTTGATGCTTCTTCACTTGATAATACTTGATGCTACCTCTTTTTCTACGCCTAGCTGAAATGCGTTAAGAAAAGCACTCTTGGGAGATAATCCATGTTTATTTACTGTAATTTTTCTTTTTGTTGAGTCTTGGAAGTTATTACCTCTGTAATAACCTCTCCTTATCATTTTTATTTCGCTTTTGTGCCAAAAATAGCCTCTAATAGGAAGAAAGTAAGATTTGGGGAAATTGTTGTTCTGAAAACAGATTCTATTTTGTTACCATACAAATTCGTAAAAATATCCAGAGAGGAATTTTGAGCTGTTGTTTTTTATGCATATGCCCCAGGTTATTATCTAACTTCCGTTAGTTGACCACTTTTCGAGATGAGAAACAGAGTATTATCCAAAAAATCGATCTTTACCTATTGTTCTGCGTTGACAGATTTCTGCACTATTTGCATTTGCCTCATAAATCTCTTTCTTTTTGAGTTCTTTTGATCAAAGAGATTTTTGAAGAGTTGCTACAGTAGTTAATTCTTTAATGGGATTTCTATTTTTGTGCCCTCGCTTCCTTAGTTGTGCTCAGTTTTCCCCAGCTCCTTAGTTTTTCCCGCTTTTCCCCAAATCCTTGTTTGAAACCCGCAGAAGCAGCTCCGACGGCAGGAATCCGTTAAGTTGACCGTTCCGTGCTGACGAGTGGGGTCGTGTTGTTTGTGGGGTCGCGTCGTGTGGGGCTAGTAGGAAGGAACCGCGTGGGACAGGACGAGACCATGTTTGTGTGGCCGTAGCGTGTGGAGCCGTAGCGTGTGGAGCCGTGTGGGTCCGGGACGTGGGCACGAGTGGTTTCGTCTCTTTCGCCCGGATTAGCAGTTTTCAATGTACCTTTTTCCTCTCTCTCGCTCGATCTCATTCCTATTTGATAGCTCAAATTGGTAGCAAATCTAGAGCAGACTTCTCCTTCGTTTTTTAACGCCATTCATTTCTTTATGCCTTCGTTTTTACCCAATCAGGTAGGAAATCTAGGGCACAAATCCGGAGAAAATATAGGATAAGCTTGCATAGAGCAGCCAACATATCATAGATATATTCACGACAGATCCAACAGTAGTACCGATAGAACCCTACAACATAAGCTACATTTTACATGAATTTAAGCTGCTCTACAGATAGAGCAGTCACATACAGAGAGTGCAGTAGGCATGTTCAACGCCTCCAGGTTGCGCATGTGACTCGCCTGGAGGTTGCGCAGGTGAATCTCAAGTGCTTTGTGTTTGGCCATGAACGCATGCACGTTCACCGTCGTTCCAACTCTAGCGCCGCATCTGCCAATGGATTCAGCATGGTTCACCAGGCAGTTGAAGTCGGTGGCGCAGAGCTTCCTGTTGCAGAAGGGGCACTTGTAAATGCCTCGAGCAAAGGGGCCATCGTAATGGCCGGACTGCAGCCTCCTGAGGATGTGACGAGTCTTGGTGTGGAAGGACTCATCATCGCTGTCGACGTCGCTGCTCTGCACCTGTCACGTAGCACCAAAGATCATGCAAAAAACATGGAGTCAGTTGCAACGATGATGGAACAGAGAGTGAACAAAGATCATGCATGATAATATGGGCTCGAAAAAAAGAGGTAGCCTCAGTTACATTGGACACACTTATATCCAGGATTTGAGTAAGTAAACCAAAGATCATGCACAACAAATTTGAACACACCAATTGTTTACTTACCAAACCCTGAATCAATTTGTGCCCAAATATTCATCATCATCGGCACAAATCTTAAACAAAAGCAAATCACAAGCACTAATAATGCAAGATCTAACACAAAAGGATTGAACTAGGAACGGACGCACCCTAATAACGCTAGATCTAACACAAATGGATTGAACTAGGAACAGACGAACCCTAATAACGCTAGATCTAACACAAAAGGATTGAAATGGGATAAGAACAAGGGAGCAAAGGGTTACCTCCGGCTCGTCGTCGACGATGCTGGTGTCGTAGGGGTTCTCCGGCGCGACGTACGGCACTGGTTCGTACGGGTCCCAAGCGACGGGGGCCTGGACGGTGGCGGCGGCCGATGCGCCGGTGGCTGATGCGCCGACTACTACGTTCGAAGCAGCGACAGGGGCCTGGACGGGGGCAGCGGCCGATGCGCCGGCGGCTGATGCGCCGACAATGGGCATCTCATTCTTCGGGGTTTTTTCTTCGGTTCTGGAGAAGATGATGGGACAGGAGAGGCGGTTGCAGTGAGAACGTGCATCGAGGGAGAGGAAAAGGGCTCTATAAAGACGAAGGTGGCGTGTACCACAACACGCGTCCGCTATGCACGGCTGCAGCGTGCACCGCGACACGAGTCTAACCCTGGGACGTTTGGTGTACTCAGTTATAACCTCGGGCCTTATACGGAAATTTTATCCGTACTCGGTTTTCCCCTCGAGTACTTAGACTGGCAAGTGCAATATACTCAGTTTTACCCTCAAGTAGCTAGTCAACAGAGAGTCAACAAATGAGATTAACATATCTAACTGAGGCATTTCATGCTCAAAAAAATTCAAAAAAAATAAAAACATAGTGGCACCTACTCATGGAGTCTTCCTACGCAACCTGCCACCAAGAAAACCTTAACAAACATATATAAATCAAGTTTTACCACAAATTGCCACTTCTCAGAATCACTAGTGTAGCTATGAAGATGCATGGTTTTCCACTCGGACCCCTTTGCAAAACATCTTCCCCAAAAACATAGTTTGTCTAAATGATGCCATAATTGTCACACTCATGTATATTTGAATTGCAAATAATTTGATGTAGCCCAATATGAATTATATTGTACAAAACATGCATTTTTCATTTTGTACTTCTTTTTGTTTGAATCCCTTAGTCTATTTACTATTTATGTGCCCTTGGATTGTTAGTACTACTCAGTTTTGCCCTCAAGTTCTGTCACAAATGCTCTCAGAAGCCCAAACTTATCCTGATTGGTTGAGCCGTTGTCACACGGATTGACTCCACGAACCGTTGATCAACTGATCTAACGGGCAGTATACCCCTCCCCGTCTCTTCGTGGCCACCCCTCTCTCTCTCTTCGTGGCCACCCCTCTCTCTCTGTCGGTGGATATAGTTTTGGCTTTGGCTTTCCTTTTTCTTTTAGGGGATATAGTTTTGGCATATAGTTTCGGTAATTTGAAACGGCCCAAAAGTGGTATAATTTTGGTATAAATATGAGGCATACATATTTGCGGATTTCGGTGAATGCATTATTGTCACCCCCCTAACAATTATAAACTATCTTTCGCTTTCCTTTTTCTTTTAGGGGATATAGTTTTGGCATATAGTTTCGGTAATTTGAAACGGCCCAAAAATGGTATAATTTCGGTATAAACATGAGGCATACATATTTGCGGATTTCGGTGAATGCATTATTTTCACCCCTCTAACAATTATCAACTATCTTTCGCTTTCCTTTTTCTTTTAGGGGATATAGTTTTGGCATATAGTTTCGGTAATTTGAAACGACCCAAAAGTGGTATAATTTCGGTATAAACATGAGGCATACATATTTGCGGATTTTGGTGAATGCATTATTGTCACCCCTCTAACAATTATCAACTATCTTTCGCTTTCTTTTTTCTTTTAGGGGATATAGTTTTGGCATATAGCTTCGGTAATTTGAAACGACACACACTAATATAGTTCGGTGAGCAATGATAAGAATCCCTTGTATAAACATGAGGCATACATAAAGCATTCCAATATAGTTGGTAATTTCGGTGAATGCACACACTAACCATGAAAACAACTACAAGTACATGTAACCGAATAATGAATTTGTAACAAGGTATCCCTTGTAACAACTTCTAGCGCACGGTGAGCAATGATAAGAATCCGATCGCAATTATACAACGAAAAAACAACCAGCCTATCGATTAGCTTGCTTCTTCAACTCGATCAGCTGCCTTAACCGCTTGTTCATTTTCTTCAGTTCTCCCTTCACTTCCACCGAGTCCTACATTGGGAGCATTAGGCATAATCGGAACGGCTCCTCTCTCCGCCGCATTCTCTACAGCAAGTCCCCCCTCCCAAATTGTGCTCCCCAATAGCGCCAATTGATTCCTGCAATTGAAGCCTCTGAACGTACACATCGATCCACTCGAAATGCCTGCATTTCTTCAGGATCTGAAAACAACAACGGGAACCCTAAATCCCAAATTCGAGGGAATAGAAAGAAAATCGAGAGAAAATAGAGAAATCGGAGCGAGATCTAACCTTATCCCCCTCTCTATATGGCAAGCTCTCGCATGCAAGGAACTCACGTCCACGGTTGCCGTTCTCATCCATCTTACAGATCGACCGCTTCAGAGGCTCCTGGCGTGGGTAGTCAGGGCATCTTGTCAAAGGCACGGGTCCATACTGCGGCCATGAAGAACGGGAGGTCGAAGAGAAACTAGACATCACCCGCCTGCCGGAGAAGGGCTGCCGCTGCCGGAGAAGAAGAACAATGGGGCGCGGGGAAAGAAAGGGGAAGCAATGGCACGGGCACGGGCACGGGGCTGGCTCGGGCTCCCATTTTGCAACGGTCACCTGGGTAAGCTGTGGGTCCGGCGCACTTAACGTGGACAAGTTGTGGGTCCCACGATGATCTAGATAAGTGAAGATGTGTCCACTGCGGGGCACCAACAGCGGCCCCACTTGTCAGCACCAACCAACGTCAACTAAACGGGATTCCTTCCGTCCGAGCTCCTTCTGCGGGTTTCAGACAAGGTCTTGGGGAAAACTGAGGAAAAACTAAGGGGCTGGGGAAAACTGAGCACAACTAAGGAGCCAGGGGCACGAAAATAGAAATCCCTTCTTTAATAGATGTTTGATATATGTTAGTACTGAAACCAAGTAGATCTATTTATTTTGATTGTACTATTGCTGCTAATAGAGAATTGTGTGAAGTTTTGTATGCAAGAAGTTTTCAAGTGTAGGGAGATAATAATGATGTGATGAGATGAAGAATGGACAAAAACTCAAGCTTGGGGATGCCCTGCACCCCAAAACATATTCAAGAGGTACAAGCGTCAAAGCTTGGGGATGCCTGTCGTGGTATCATCACAGCATATGCCATAGGATGGATAAAGAGAGGTAGCTCCTACTAAGATCTACGGCGGTATCTGGATGCGGGTATGAGCACAAGAAGCGACACAGCGATGTACCCAGGTTCGGGGCCCTCGTATGGAAAATGCGAAGCGACACAGCGAGAGTGTATATGAGATATCACATTACAATGGTGCTCCTTGAGCTATATCCGGCTGCGAAGGGAGGCTAGAGGTAGAGGAAGGTCTCTCTCCCCGAGCAGCTCTAAGTAAGGAAAATGCGAAGTGATCGATCGCCCCCCCCCGCACAGGAGGGGTAGCGCAGCTTATATAGACGCTGGCACTTTACAAAGAAGTCCTTATGACCTACTGGCCGGCTCCGGCTTTATTGCTCCTCCCCGAGGCACCGCGTCAGCGGCCGTTGAGGCCTGTCCAACGTGGGGCACTGTTGCTCCACAGTGCCCCTTACTTTACGGGAGATGAGATCAGCATGGACTTCTACACCCGGATTACCTTTCCGGTTCCTTCTCCTGCAAGGCTCACCAGCCTCGAGCCGGTCAGGGGAGAGACAAACCAAGCCGGACATGGCACGTAGAAGCCGGCCCAGCCACAGCGCAGACGGTCGTGGCCAAACCAGCATAGACCTGGGGCTACCCGGCTCGCAAGGTAGCCAGCAACGGCTCCAGCCGGCTGCTCCTCATCCGGCCTTTTCCGCGGGCTAGCCGGCCTCGAGCCAACTGTTTCCAGTCTTTTGCCATACTCGGGGTCTTCCCCCGACAATGCCCAAGGCATCCCCTCTTCATCAACAAAGCAACAGGTCATCTCTCTATGCGCTATATTTTTATTGCTTCATACGCTATGTGTTGTTCTTGGAGCATCTTTGTTTTTATTTTTTGTTTTGTTTTATTTTGTTTGTTGTAGCATATGTTGGATCCCGGCACATTTGTTTTGAATAAAGACCCGCTCCGTTTTAATTGCATAGAACGCTCTAGTTTTCACTGTTATTATTCTAGTACCGCGTTTAGCTCTTGTTCTTTCACTTGAATTTTGTTCAGACCTCGTTAGTATTCTTTATTTATGTATGATTAGCTCTCTAGTCTATAATGTATTTCATCTCTGAGAGCTATCTCAAATAAGTTGATTGGTGTTGGATACGAGTAAAATATTTCATGACTATAGTGATGCAAAAGGAAGCCTGTCTAGAATGTGGCATAGACTTTGGCATGTCATGTTGGATGTTATTCTTTTCATATGTTTAGTATTTATTGATGTAGAATGACTTGTCTCAAATGGCTGAGAGTGCATAATGTGTGTTTTCATCATAAAAGTATAATATTGTGGTATTCTCCTTTGATGCTTTATTGGGTTGACTTGGCGCATGCTCATACCATGTTATAACTATAACCAGAAACTAAAGCATCTATGATCATTTAGCTTTCGACTTGTAATATCACTTTATGCTTTGATTTATAATGTTTTGTCGCTATGCATGATTATGATCATTACTGCTCTCTTAGTTGGTCGCTCCCAGTCTTTTGCTAGCCTTCGCTTGTGCTGAGTATGATCTCTACTCGTGCATCCAACCACCATGAAACAAAGTTTGCCAATTGTGTCCACCATATCTAGCTAGTAGCATTATTTCTATTCCAAGTAATTCATCATATTTTTATTTATCTTCCAAATTAAATTTTGGCATGAGAAAATTAGTCAGTAAAGCTCTCACGAACTTGATGGCACATTTACTTTCTTGCACTTAATAAATTTGATCATTGTGTCTATCTTATGAAGTTTATATGTTTGCAAATTGCAAGTTGGGAATTAGTAGAACCATGCTTTCATGGGGAACACTTTCGACATTGCACTTATATTTAGTTGATGTCATGTTCTTTTGTTTATGGATGCCCAGCGGTGCGAAATAAAATGGAAACTTGTAAGTCCATGGAGTTTGTATATGAGTTAGAGAAACGCCTGGACCGCCAATCTAAACCATGCATCATTATTGGTGGAAATTTACAGCTAAGCCATAGTGAACATTCTATGAAGCATGGCAAAACATGCCATGACCTCCCACATGTGCTCTTTGGACCATGTAAGAGCAGACTATCGGAAAATGGCAAAGCGAGCTTGCAGCACACCAAATGCCCTCTCCACATTTTTTCTGGCAGCCTCCTTCATTTTAGCAAACCAAGCTTTCTTCTCTCCAGGTACATGGTTCGAGATTGTCTTCACAAATGTCCACCATTTTGGATAGAGACCATCTGCAAGATAGTAACCCTTGTCATACTAGTGGCCATTGATCTCAAACTGCACCGGAGAGTCATTGCCTTCGACAAGATTCTGAAACACATCGGAGCACTGCAGCACATTTATATCAATGTGATTCTGCCATGCCAAAGAACGCATGAAAAATCCACAGGTCCTGGTCAGCCACTGCCTCAACCACCACACTACATGCACCCTTGTGCCCCTTATACATGTCAGGGTGTGCAAATAGACAGTTCTTCCATGCTCAGTGCATACAGTCGATGCTGTCAAGCATCCTAGGAAAACCCTTATCTGCATTTCGTGCCAAGATCCGAGCCGTGTCTGTCGCATTGGGTGTGCGCAGATAGGTCTTTCCAAACACCGCCATAGTTGCCCTACAGAATCTATATAGGCAATCAATGGCCATGGACTCTGCCATGCACCGATAGTCATCTTGTGTATCACCTGCAATTCCATAGGCAAGAATTCGAAGAGCCATGGTGCATTTATGAATTGCCAAGTAACCAAGATCGCCGACGGCGTCTCTCTTCAATTTGAAGTAGTCGATCTCCCTCAAATTCTTGACTATCTTCAGGAAGAGCTTCCTACTCATCCGGAAACGACGGTGGAATATGGTATCGCCGTGCAATGGATCATCGACGAAGTAGTCGGCGTAGAGCATGTAGTACCCTTCCATCCTCTGCCTAGGCTTGCTCTTGCGGTGCCCTGGCGCGGAGCCACAAATGGTCGGCTTATCCTCCTCGGCGATCATGGCCAAGAGGGAGATGAGGATTGCCAGATGTTCGTCGTCTCTAGCGGCGTCCCTGGTAGCAGCCGCGACAGCGAGCTCCTCGTCCATGAGCGTGGCCATGACGTCTTCGTCATCCGAGTCCATCGCCTTGGCAAATAGCCGAACACCTCACGTGCAAGGTGGGAGCACGGTGGGGATGGAGGTAGCAGTGGTGGCGGGAGTGGGGTGAACGACGATGGTGGGAAGGGCCGGCGAGGTGGCGAGGGTTGCGGCAGATTGTATGCGGCGCTGGAGTGGGTTCATACCGGCTGCAATGGACCGTCGCAGCTAGGGGTGGTTGCAGAGGCGACAATGGTCACGAGGTGAAGAGGAGGAAAATATTTGTGATTTTTTTTGGCTCTGGTCGCTGATAGGACTGGCCCGCGATGTTTTCTCGCTACGCCGGCGCCCCGCTAGCCCCCCCTGTAGATTGGGTTCGGCCTGGGGCGCCGGATAAAAAGTTAAACCGTGCCAGCGAAAAAATAAATTTGAGAGCCATATATGTGTATTTGTTTTCTCGCCGCCCCCTCCCCCCCCCCCCCCAAATCGGCTATTAGGGGCCTCTGGAGGGCGAGTGGAGATGCTCTTATCCGTGCGGATGTGAGTTTGCGCCTTGCTAATAAATTTTTGAAGCACCTTTTGCTGGCTCGTTGTCAAACAGGTTTTGCACGCACGTTTTTTTTATTAATGAACTATTTGATCAATTTCATTTGTCCATTGATGATCTCATGGTGTCTCATGCGTGTGCGTGTGTGACTTGTAAACCTTTTTTTTTTTTGGAACATGGTAATTTTATTAATTTAGCAGCATTTTACATAGAGTAGCATGCACTCAGGAACACTGAGCACTGATGATACATCCCTGTTTAGACAAACTTTAGTAGGAGAGTTTAGACATCTGAAGTACAAAGATCTACCCTGAAGCTTAAGAGCAAGCTTGGCCTGATGGTGAGCTTTGAAATTGAGACTTCTGGATATGTGAAAGATCTTGCTTGTATTGAAGGAAGAGCTGGCTATTATATCTGCCAGTTGTGGCCTAATTGTCCAGTGACCTGGAGCGTTGATAAGATCCTGGGATGCCACCGCTGTTGCCAACGTTGCATTGTCCGTCAGAAAGGTAGTACACTGGAGTCGAAGTACTTCTGCTGCCTTCGTTGCAAGCAGCAGGCCAAAAGCTTCAGCTTGAATTGCTGAAGAGACTGGAGGAGAGACTGCCGAGATGTAAACATGTGAGCAAGGTCTATCTTCACCCAACTGAATGAAGAGACCTAATCCGGCCGACATCGGTTGGCCATCACGTCCCGGTGACCATGCGAGCATCTGTAAAGACAATCGGTCCTGTAATGTTTGATGTGTCCTTGACTGTAGTTCCTGGAGAAGGTGCCATCTGCTGCGGAAGAATAGATTGCACCTGCAAACATGCATTTGGACCTGCAGGTAAAGAAGCAACAAATGGTGTGGTAATAGCTTCATGTATAGTTGTATGAGCAGCTAGATGGGATGCTTCCTGGTGCATTGCCTGGTCTTCTGTGCCATATAAAAGGAGAGCAGAAGCCGCGTGATGAACCTGCAATACTGACCAAATGTTTCTGTTGAACAGATAATCATTGCGTGCTTTCCAAATACACCACAGTAAGGTAAACATTTTTTCAAGAGACATGCTAGATTGAGCAGTATGTAACATAGATTGGATAATATTTGAAGGATAGAGAGTAGTATCAAAAGCATCGGTTTTAAACCCTACTGAAGAAGAAAACCATACTTGCTTTGGCAAAGGTGCAATGAAAAAATAAGTGAGAGTCAGTTTCTAGCATACCACACCTTGAACATTCTTTTGCAATGTGCTTTGAGAATTTCGAAGCTCTGGCTCCCGACGCAAGTGCCCTTCTAATTAATCTCCAAGCAAAGGTTTTGATCCTAGGAGCTAATTTTTTATTTGTCCACACATCCCACCAGATTTTCTTCTCGTCGCTAGATATTAATTCTCGAGAGTTGCCTCTAGCATCCTGCAAAAAACACTTGTATGCGCTCTTTGTTGTGCATTGAGCATTAGGTGTGTGTATCCAGCATACTTCATCGTCAAAATCGGCCTTTATAATGGGAATTTGTAAAACTTTGGTTTTGAAGTCATCACCAAAATGAGAAGCAATCTTTTGTTCATCCCAATGTTTTGTGTCAAGATGCCAAAGATCTTTGACGATAGCAGGACAAATGGAACCCGGTTGGGTTAAAAGATGATCATAAATATTCTTCCAGTCCGGGCACCAAGGCGAGGACCAAATACTTGAATTACCTTTGGCAAGTTGCATATGAATAGAAGTTTCCATAAGAGGAAGAACTTTTAAAACGGAAGACCAAAAGGCAGATTTTGGTAAATTGGTATTTGTCCTCCAAATAGAAGTCTGTGGGAAATATTTAGATTTCAACACAGCAGCAAGGAAAGAATTTGGTGCTTTGATAACACGCCAAACTGAAGAAGCAATAAGAGCCAAATTCATGGTGTAAATATTTCTAACACCCAACCCTCCCTCCTTAATGGGTTTGCAAATATCATCCCAGGAGCGAAGACAAAGAGGTTTAGAATTTTGATCACTTTGAATTCCGGTCCACCAAAATTTTCGAACAATGGAAGTAAGTTTGGCTATCAATTTTTTACTAAGCAAAATAGTGGACATGTAATAAACAGGTATGGAGGCAAAAACCGATTTAATCAGAGTTAACCTTGCTGCATGTGACAACCTGTTTGCCTTGTATCCAGTTAACTTCGATTTAAACTTGTCAACAATAAAGTCGTATGCAGCAGATCTATTTTTTCCAGGTAGAATAAGAGGATGCCCTAAATGGGCAGTGTGAAGATCCATATCAGGTGCAGGAAACATGTTCCGAATGAAAGTTTTTTCCGCATTATCAGTGTTTTTACTAAATAAGATTGCAGATTTATTCCAGTTTGGAGTTTGGCCTGAAAGATGATAGAATTGATTAATTACCTGGGCAATTGTAGGAGCATCATTGTTTGAGGCCGATCCACAAACAATTAAATCATCTGCAAACATTAACGAGTGGATAGGAGGACAAGCAGGGCCCAATTGTATCCCCCTTAAATTATTAGTCAACAAAGCATCTTGAAGAGAAAGCGATAATTCGTTAACAGCAAGGACAAAGAGATACGGCGATAAAGGACATCCTTGTCTGATACCTCGACTAGCACAAAAGCGACCAAAAGGTTGGCCATTAATGTTAACAGAAAAGGTGGCAGTGGAGATGCATTCGTAAATCAAATTTATAAAATGATTGGGTAGCCCTTTCCGCGCAAGAGCCCTGGCTATGAAATTCCATTCAATTCTGTCAAAAGCCTTAGCAAGATCAACTTTTAACATAAAGGCATGCTCTTTCCAAGATGATAACCGAAAAGAATGAGTAATTTCCTGAGAAATGGTGATATTATTAGAAATTCTACGTCCATGGATAAAAGCTTGTTGTGTTTCATGAATATGAGTGGGCAAAACATTCTTGAGCCTGTTGGCCAAAGTTTTAGCAACAATTTTATAAATCACATTGCACAGGCTAATGGGTCTAAAATCTTGTGGAGTCACAGCATTGAGCTTTTTGGGAACAAGAGTAATGAAAGTTTCATTGAGCTTGGGCGGGAGCTTACCAAGTGTGTAGAAACTTTGTATGACCTGAGTAACGTCATCTCCAATCCATTTCCAAGCAGCAGTGTAGAATGCAACATTTAACCCGTCTGGTCCAGGAGATGCATTCCTTTTCATTTCCTTTAGGACCTGTAAAATCTCATTTTTATCTGGTATTGAATTAAGGAAGGTATCATCCATCTGTTCGTCCACAATAGGAGTGCCTGCAAGCTGCAAATCTGGATTTTGAGAGGTGAAGATATTGGAAAAGTAATTGATAAAACAGTTAGCCATATCTTCAGGGTTAGTAAGCATATTATTATCAGAATCCTTAACAACAGAGATTTTGTTCTTCCTTCTTCTTTTAAGTACTGCATTGTGGAAGAAAGTAGTGTTCCTGTCACCATGTTGTGCCCAATGTTTTTTTGCTCGCTGCCTATAAAAATCGGTGAGTTTGGTAAGGGTCTGCTCGTATTGTTCAGTAAGATTTGCTTCCTTCGAATGGTCCTGCATATGAACCGGTTGGGTTTGAATCGCCTCAATTTCAGCATGTATATCATCTAGCTGATGCTGTAAAGGCCTTTTCTTTTTGCACCACCTCTTTAGAGAACCTGCCAGGTTAGCAGTACGGGCATGGAAAGGACGATGGACAGAATTTATCCAAGCATTATAAGCGGTTTCCTGAAAATCATTTTCCATCAACCACCAATTTTCGAACTTAAAGGAATTCTTAGTTTTCACAATAGTTGGTTGTGACAAAGTAAGAATTGGAGCATGATCACCGATAATAATAGGAAGATTGTAAACAGATGTATTAGGGTAAAAATTGCACCATTCAGCATTCGCTAAACAACGATCAAGGCGCTCATAAGTAGGAACAGAGGAGTAACGCTTGTTGCACCAAGTATACGCAGGTCCGTGATACCCCATATCTATCAAACCACATTGTTTTACAAGATGACAGAATTGGGCCATACGATGACGGTTAGCTTTATGAGAGCTAGTTGTCTCAAACGGAAACATAATATCATTGAGGTCGCCCATGCAGTAAACCGGCTTTCCAGGAGAAGAATCAATAAAAGCTTTAATCTGATCCCAGATTTCCCTAGTCGTACGATGATGGGGGTCACCATAAACACAGACCAACAAAAAACAGAAGCTATTACTAGTGTTAACAACCGATGCTAAAATAACATTTTGATTAGCTGAATTTATAGTAACCTGCATCTCATCAAACCACATGATCCAAAGACCACCGGCACGTTCTTTAGCCAGTAGAGCCGCGGGCCTTGTTCTTTCGGTTAGAGCCCCGCGGGCCTTGTTCTTTTATTTTTATGGAAAGGCCGTCGTTGGGCCATCGATACGGGACAAGCAGCTCATCTCCATGGGCCTGTAATGTGGAAGATTACGATCATGACGTATATCCTTGATCCCTTTCCTGATCCTTTTTATACACGGAGGTTGAGCAAAACTGCAGTGTTCCGCCATCCATGGTGCGCTCGACAGCTACAGTTGATCGCACAGGTGGAGACTTGGAGTGAACATACACCCGATGCGTTGGCCCTGCAGGACTGACCTAATTAACGAGAAGCATGCATCTTGCGTGCATCCCGCATGCTCATGTACGTACGTGAGCGTAGTGGAGTACTACTGGACTATCGAGTGTTTCTTGTAGATCTATGTGTTGTGCCTTCAGTTAGGGGTTTCTTCTTTGAGCTTGATGACATGTACGTAGAGTCGTAGACATGTTTGGAGTAACATACAGCAAAGCGTGGAAGGGGTTTGGCATCGGAAGACAAGTCCATGCACGAGACGGAAATTCCATGATTCGGACCACTCCACGCTCGAAGGCAATCCCTATTCCCTGCTTATAGCGGGAGCGATCCGCTCGAATCAGACTACCAGGTTTTTTTTTTTTTTAGGAAATCAGAGTATCAGACTACCAGGTGCTGAGGTGCGAACGGCCTCTGGATTGGGCTTAAATCGGGCCATTTCTGGCAGGCTTGGGCTTGCCGCATTGCCACCCATTTGCAACTTCAAAAGCTTCTCACAGGAGGTGCTGGCAACGGGGGTGGCCAGCGACAAATTGCAAGCTGAAGCAGGGATGCGCCGTCCCTTGGACGCCAAGCTGTTGCAAGGTCTATGGCCATGGCAATCACAGCACTCGGCACTCATCACAAAAGCCGCGTGCACGCCACCACCAAATTGTTAACAAGTATGCATGCAAGACTTGCACTTGAAGTCTTGAACATCCGATGATATCGATCGAGCGATCAATGGGTGCAGTGCTCCGACAGTCCGACGGAGTTGCGGATCCGTCCATATGGCGGGTAGCCAAGGTGGGGGCACCTGTGGACCGGTGCCCCACTTTGATACGAGCCAACTTGCAGGCAGCATAACCGACAGCAGCTCGATCTTGCTGGCAAAACAGCACCGCGCGCCTAAACTTTCACCGTCGGCGCGCCATGTTCCAACGACATAATTCCAATTAAACAACAGCTAGCACCGAGAGCAGCGGTGCAGGCTTTGACGTTGTTCTCGCGCGCTCGTGGTTTGACCTAACTCACACAACTGCACCCGGCCAGCCTCTCAAGTCTCAATCGCCATGACGCCATGAGAAACAAATTACAGCTCAGAAACCACGTCGTCCTCACGCACGGCCATGTCCTTGCTAGTACGTTGTTAATCACTATGTGTCCTACTACTGCTAGTACTTCGTCAAAAGTGGATCAGACATACACAAAACGCTCGGTACGCGCATGCAGCTGTCTGCTTAACAGCATGTCTAGCCTTACGCCTTGATCGAAAGAAAAAAAAAGTACTACCTGCGTCTTTTGTAGGGCTTGTGTTTATTTCTAGACTAATTAACGTAATATGAATTATACAACACAAAAATAATGTCATTAAAAAATAGAATATCTAAGCTTTGTAATATTTCTAGAGTAAGTTTTATATACATTTGCATTATCATAATCAAATTTACAACCTATGATAAACTGGGAGAGACGGAGTACATGTGCACACAGCCCATGCGCTCCATAAGGCAGGGCAACGGGGCGACCGCCCTGGGCCCTCGCGAAAAATAGAAGAGCACAAACATGGCCTAAGCCCACCACATAGCTAGCACAGAAGGACGAAATCAATGGATTGGTATGCGAAATCTAATCGATCAATTACTCCCAGCATGGCAGCACCCATCGTTCTCCTCTGTACTCGAGCGTTGTCGACTCGTCTTCTCCCCGGCTCCCCCAAGTTCTCCAATCCCAGAAGAGAACAGCGCCGACGTTTCTGTGCCTTTCCAATTCTGAGGTTGCCGGCTTGCCGCATCCATTAATCGAGACCAAACTGTGGTATTTTGTTCCCCAATCATCTCTCTAGTCGTTCTAGACGTTGGAGACATCACCGCATCAGAGATGAGAGATGGTACGTCTCCCTCCCTCCCCTTATCCTGCCTCATCGCTGTTAAATAGCACGGTTCTCAGATTGCTCCACATCTCCAATTCTTCTCTGCCTCGGTCCGTTCTTGAGTTCTTTCCTGATTGGATCTGAGCGCGAGCAGTGAGCACATTCGGAGAAGAGGGGACGACCGAGTGTTGTAGCCTGCAGATCAAGGAACCTACATCAACAAAATCGACATCGAGCTATATGCCCATATCCAGGTGCTTTTGTTCCCTCTATTAACTATTTTATGCAAATTGTTTTGGTGACATGTCTTCTAAAAATGTTTATCTGGCAATGAGAAAAGGAGCAGAAAAAAAACAGAGGCATGAACGGGTAGAATCCCCGATAGGTTCAATAGACAAGTTTTCTAGAACTGGTAGTTCTTCCAGGAACTCCCTGCAATTAGCCCTAGTAAATGTTGAAGAGCAGCAAACTGATAATTTAGGTGATGATTTTGATACCAACGAGGTTGATAATAATTTTAGTCAGCATGAAAACCGAGTTGATTCACCAAATTCGGAAATTCCAAGTGTCGATGAAGAGCAACCTTTTACTGTTGATATTATTGATCCACGACACCGAGGACAATCTTGATGATAAATCCAGGCATATTTTAATTGAAAAGGGAGCCGTAAGAAAAGAGAATAGTGTGTAGGCACAGTTTGTTTTGCAGATGAATTGATGGTCTCTTTGTGGCTCTTAGAAGATCGATCTTTTGTACACGTATATGTTTCCTTACTATCATGATGTAGTTCTCTGACCATTACAAATAAAAAAAATTGTGGTGTGAGTTCTGTAGTTCAAAGACGATGGATATATACTATGTTAGGTTGCTTTTGCAATACAATGCATTTAATTTTTTTTTGTCAACAAGGGCCCTTTTCGTTGTCTCGCCCCAGGGCCCTGGATATGTATGGACCGGCCCTTGATACGTCTCAAACGTATCTATAATTTCTGATGTTTCATGCTTGTTTTATATATCAATGTCACATGTTTTATATACACTTTATATCTTTTTTATGCATTTTCCGGGACTAACCTATTAACAAGATGCCGAAGTGCCGCTCTCGTTTTCTCGCTGTTTTTGGTTCCGAAAAATTACTTCGCGAATATTCTCGGAATTGCACGAAACAAAAGGCCAAGTCCTATTTTTCCAGCACCGTCACGGAGTCCGAAGGAGAGACGAAGAGGAGCCACGAGGTGGCCACCTCACCTGGCGGCGCGGCCCCACCTCCTACCGCGCCAGCCTATGAGGTGGGCCCCTCGGGCGCCCACCGACATCACCCTTTCGCCTATATAATCCTCCCGACGTGAAAACCCTAAAGGGATCGATCATATTCCAGAAGAACTCCCGAAGCGCCGCCGCCATCGAAACCTAGTTTCGGGGGTCAGAAGGTCCTGTTCCGGCACCCTGCCGGGACGGGGATTGACCCCCGGAGCCTTCTCCATCGACGCCACCGCCTCCATCATGCTCCGTGAGTAGTTCCCCCATGGACTACGGGTTCTAGCAGTAGCTAGTTGGTACTCTCTCTCTCTCTCATATACTTCAATACAATGATCTCATGAGCTGCCTTACATGATTGAGATCCATCTGATGTAATCGGTGTTGTGTTTGTTGGGATCCGATGAATTGTTACATTATGATCAGTCTATCTATATAAGTTTGTGAAGTTATTGTTGCTCGCAACCTTGTTGTGTTTAATGCTTGTCACTACCGCACGAGTGGCATGATCTTAGATTTGAGCTCTATAATTATTGCTTAGATTGTATCTACAAGTTGTTTGCACATGTCTCCGTCCGGAACCCGAGGCCCCGTAGTGACAATAATCGGTATAACCGGAGGGAAGGTTTAGATATGAGGATCACATGTTTTCACTAAGTGCTAATGCTTTGCTCCGTGCTCTATTAAAAGGAGTACCTTAATTACCGATAGATTCCCTTAATGCCCCGTCGCAAACGGGCTGGTAGGACAAAAGATGTTGTGCAAGTTTCTCATTGCGAGCACGTATGACTATATATGGAAAACATGCCTACGTATAATTAATAGATCGGATGTTCTGTCTTAATGCTATTTCAATCCTATCAATTGCCCAACCGTAATTTGTTCACCCAACACTTGTTATTGGAGAGTTACCACTAGTTTAGATAGTCGGGAACCCCGGTCCATCCGTCATCATCAAATACTCACTCGGTCCTATATGTCATTGGAAGTAGTATCAACTATTTTCTGGTGCCATCGCCTCGTGTTATCATTATCGCTGTCGTGTTATCGTTACTATTGCTCTCATATTACCGTCTGCTTTCACATCACCCCTGTTACTAGTGTTTTTCCGAGTGCAGCTGAATTGACAACTCGGTTGTTAAGGCTTATAAGTATTCTTTGTCTCCACTTGTGTCGAATCAATAAATTTGGGTTTTACTTCCCTCGAAGACTCGTTGCGATCCCCTATACTTGTGGGTCATCAAGACTATTTTCTCAAGTGCCGTTACCGGGAGCATAGCTCTACTCATAAGTTCACTCGGGGAGTACACTCTACCTCTCTCTCTGTTTTTATTTTATTTTGTCTTGTCTAGTTACTTTTGTCTAGTTTATTTTTGTCTTGTTTTATTTTTCTTATATACCTACAAATTCATAAAAATTTAAAAAAACCGAAAATCTAAAAAACTGTTGTTATGAAAGAACATGCTAGAACCTCTATGAAATTATTTATAGAGTATAGAGAATCATATAAGGGGAAAGTCATGAGAGGCGTGTTAAAAAAGTTGAATATAATTGCTGAAATTTTGCTTAAACGCCATGATGTAAATTGTTGCTCTGAACAGGATACTAAACATCTTAAATTCCAATGTGGCTTTAGTAAAGAAGTTTTAATTGCGAACTATCATTGGAATAACTATATTCATCTTGGATTTGAAGAAGTAGAACAATTTGTTTTATTTATGGGAGCTTCTGAAATAGAATCCTTCATGTCTAAAAATTATGAAACCTGTGTTGCTTGTAATGATCTTAAAGATTATGTCTCTTCTATCCTTGATTATTGCATAGAACATTACAGCAATAATTCTTATATCATTGATTATAAAGAGAGACTCATTCATGCATAAGAATGCACTCACAATTTGCAGGAACCTGTGGAAGAAGAAACTGCTGAACCAGAAAGCTCATTAGATGAAAAAGAGGAGGAGAGTGATGAACAAAAGGAGGAAGAATGGATTAGTGATACGTCTCCGACGTATCGATAATTTCTTGTGTTCCATGCCACATTATTGATGTTATCTACATGTTTTATGCACACTTTATGTCATATTCGTGCATTTTCTGGAACTAACCTATTAACAAGATGCCGAAGAGCCAGCTTGTCGTTTTCTGCTGTTTTTGGTTTCGTAAATCCTAGTAACGAAATATTCTCGGAATTGGACGAAATCAACGCCCGGGGTCCTATTTTGCCACGAAGCTTCCGGAAGACCGAAGAGGAGACGAAGTGGGGCCACGAGGTGGCCACACCATTGGGCGCCGCGGCCCAAGCCTTGGCCGCGCCGACCTGTAGTGTGGGGCCCTCGTGTGGCCCCCGACCTGCCCTTCCGCCTACTTAAAGCCTCCGTCGCGAAACCCCCGACACCGAGAGCCACGATACGGAAAACCTTCCGGAGACGCCGCCGCCGCCAATCCCATCTCGGGGATTCAGAGATCGCTCCGGCACCCTGCCGGAGAGGGGAATCATCTCCCGGAGGACTCTACGCCGCCATGGTCGCCTCCGGAGTGATGTGTGAGTAGTCTACCCCTGGACTATGGGTCCATAGCAGTAGCTAGATGGTTGTCTTCTCCCCATTGTGCTTAATTGTCGGGTCTTGTGAGCTGCCAAACATGATCAAGATCATCTATCTGTAATTCTATATGTTGTGTTTGTTGGGATCCGATGAATAGAGAATACTTGTTATGTTGATTATCAATTTATATCTATGTGTTGTTTATGATCTTGCATGCTCTCCGTTACTAGTAGCTGCTCTGGCCAAGTAGATGCTTGTAACTCCAAGAGGGTGTATTTATGCTCGATAGTGGGTTCATGTCTCCGTGAATCTGGGGAAGTGACATAAATCTCTAAGATTATGGATGTGCTGTTGCCACTAGGGATAAAACATTGGTGCTATGTTTGAAGATGTAGTTACTGATTACATTACGCGTAATACTTAATGCAATTGTCTGTTGTTAGCAACTTAATACTGGAGGGGGTTCGTATGATAACCTGAAGGTGGACTTTTTAGGCATAGATGCATGCTGGATAGCGGTCTATGTACTTTGTCGTAATGCCCAATTAAATCTCACTATACTCATCATAATATGTATGTGCATGGTCATGCCCTCTTTATTTGTCAATTGCCCAACCGTAATTTGTTCACCCAACATGCTCGTTTATCTTATGGGAGAGACACCTCTAGTGAACTGTGGACCCCGGTCCAATTCTCTATACTGAAATACAATCTACTGCAATACTGTTTTACTGTTTTCTGCAAACAATCATCTTCCACACAATACGGTTAATCCTTTATTACAGCAAGCCGGTGAGATTGACAACCTCATCTGTTTCGTTGGGGCAAAGTACTTTGGTTGTGTTGTGCGAGTTCCACGTTGGCGCCGGAATCTCCGGTGTTGCGCCGCACTACATCCCGCCGCCATCAACCTTCAACGTGCTTCTTGACTCCTACTGGTTCGATTAAACCTTGGTTTCTTACCGAGGGAAACTTGCCGCTGTGCGCATCACACCTTCCTCTTGGGGTTCCCAACGGACGTGTCAACTACACGCATCAAGCAAATTTCCGGCGCCGTTGCCGGGAGATCAAGACACGCCGCAAGGGGAGTCTCCACTTCCCAATCTCTTTACTTTGTTTTTGTCTTGCTTAGTTTTATTTACTACTTTGTTTGCTGCACTAAATCAAAATACAAAAAAATTAGTTGCTAGCTTTACTTTATTTGCTATCTTGTTTACTATATCAAAAACACAAAAAAAATTAGTTACTCGCATTTACTTTATCTAGTTTGCTTTATTTACTACTGCTAAAATGGCCACCCCTGAAAATACTAAGTTGTGTGACTTCACAACCACAAATAATAATGATTTCTTATGCACACCTATTGCTCCACCTGCTACTACAAGCAGAATTCTTTGAAATTAAACCTCGCTTTATCGAATCTTGTTATGCGAGAGCAATTTTCCGGTGTTAGTTCCGATGATGCTGCTGCCCATCTTAATAATTTTGTTGAACTATGTGAAATGCAAAAGTATAAGGATGTAGATGGTGATATTATTAAATTGAAATTGTTTCCTTTCTCATTAAGAGGAAGAGCTAAAGATTGGTTGCTATCTCTGCCTAAGAATAGTATTGATTCCTGGGCTAAATGCAAGGATGCTTTTATTGGTAGATATTACCCCCTGCTAAAATTATATCTTTGAGAAGTAGCATAATGAATTTTAAACAATTAGATACTGAGCATGTTGCACAAGCATGGGAAAGAATGAAATCTTTGGTTAAAAATTGCCCAACCCATGGATCGACTACTTGGATGATCATCCAAACCTTCTATGCAGGACTAAATTTTTCTTCGTGGAACTTATTGGATTCAGCTGCTGGAGGTACCTTTATGTCCATCACTCTTGGTGAAGCAACAAAGCTTCTCGATAATATGATGATCAATTACTCTGAATGGCACACGGAAAGAGCTCCACAAGGTAAGAAGGTAAATTCTTCGAAGAAACCTCTTCCTTGAGTGATAAGATTGATGCTATTATGTCTATGCTTGTGAATGATAGGACTAATGTTGATCCTAATAATATTCTGTTAGCTTCATTGGTTGCACAAGAAGAACATGTTGATGTAAACTTCATTAAAAATAATAATTTCAACAACAATGCTTATCGGAACAATTCTAGTAATAACTATAGGCCATATCCTTATAATAATGGTAACGGTTATGCTAATTCTTATGGGAATTCTTACAATAATAATAGGAACACACCCCTGGACTTGAAGCTATGCTTAAAGAATTTATTAGTACACAAACTGCCTTTAACAAATCTGTTGAGGAAAAACTCAATAAAATTGATATTCTCGCTTCTAAGGTTGATAGTCTTGCCTCGATGTTGATCTTTTGAAATCGAAAGTTATACCTAATAGGGATATTGAAAATAAAATTGTTACTACAGCAAATGCCATCCAAGTTAGAATTAATGAGAATATAAGATTAATGGCTGAATTGCGTGCTAGGTGGGATAGAGAAGAAAATGAAAAACTAGCTAAAGAGAAAAATATAGCTAAAGTTTGGACTATTACCACCACAAGCAATGTTGATTCTTCACATGTTGCTGCACCTCCTACTATTAATGGTAAAATAATTGGTGTTGGCAATGTTTCTACTCCTAGTGCAAAGCGTACAAAACTGCCTGAAATTGCTAAAACTGCTGAAACTGCCTGTGATAAAGCTGCTGAAATTTTTTTCCAACATTGGGGATGATGATCCCATTGATTTAGATTATAATGGTTTGAATTTTGATGATTGCCACATCTCTGAAGTTATAAAGTTCTTGCAAAAACTTGCTAAAAGTCCTAATGCTAGTGCTATAAATTTGGCTTTCACGCAACATATTACAAATGCTCTCATAAAAGCTAGAGAAGAGAAACTAGAGCGCGAAGCCTCTATTCCTAGAAAGCTAGAGGATGGTTGGGAGCCCATCATTAAGATGAAGGTTAAAGATTTTGATTGCAATGCCTTATGTGATCTTGGTGCAAGTATTTCCGTTATGCCTAAGAAAATCTATAATATGCTTGACTTGCCACCGCTGAAAAATTATTATTTGGATGTTAATCTTGCTGATCATTCTACAAAGAAACCTTTGGGGAAAGTTGATAATGTTCGCATTACCGTTAACAATAACCTTGTCCCCGTTGATTTTGTTGTCTTGGATATTGAATGCAATGCATCTTGTCCCATTATATTGGGAAGACCTTTTCTTCGAACTGTTGGTGCTATCATTGATATGAAGGAAGGTAATATAAAATATCAATTTCCTCTCAAGAAAGGTATGGAACACTTTCCTAGAAAGAGAATGAAGTTACATTTTGATTCTATTATTAGAACAAATTATGATGTTGACACTTCGTCTCTTGATAATACTTGATACACACTTTCTGCGCCTAGCTGAAAGGCGTTAAAGAAAAGCGCTTATGGGAGACAACCCATGGTTTTTACTACAGTACTTTGTTTTTATTTTGTGTCTTGGAAGTTGTTTACTACTGTAGCAACCTCTCCTTATCTTAGTTTAGTGTTTTGTTGTGCCAAGTAAAGTCGTTGATAGTAAAGTTCATACTAGATTTGGATTACTGCGCAGAAACAGATTTCTTTGCTGTCACGAATCTGGGCTGTTTTCTCTCGTAGGTAACTCAGAAAATTATGCCAATTTACGTGAGTGATCCTCAGATATGTACGCAACTTTCATTCAATTTGAGCATTTTCATTTGAGCAAGTCTGGTGCCTCGATAAAATTCGTCAATACGAACTGTTCTGTTTTGCTATGTTGGATGAATTTGTTTGATCCATTAATGTCCAGTAGCTTTATGCAATGTCCAGAAGTGTTAAGAATGATTGTGTCACCTCTTAACATGTTAATTTTTATTGTCCACTAACCCTCTAATGAGTTGTTTCGAGTTTGGTGTGGAGGAAGTTTTCAAGGATCAAGAGAGGAGTATGATGCAATATGATCAAGGAGAGTGAAAGCTCTAAGCTTGGGGATGCCCCGGTGGTTCACCCCTGCATATTCTAAGAAGACTCAAGCGTCTAAGCTTGGGGATGCCTTGGGCATCCCCTTCTTCATCGACAACATTATCAGGTTCCTCCCCTGAAACTATATTTTTATTCCATCACATCTTATGTGCTTTTCTTGGAGCGTCGGTTTGTTTTTGTTTTTATTTTGTTTGAATAAAATGGATCCTAGCATTCACCTTGTGGGAGAGAGACACGCTCCGCTGTAGCATATGGACAAGTATGTCCTTAGGCTTTACTCATAATATTCATGGCGAAGTTTCTTCTTCGTTAAATTGTTATATGGTTGGAATTGGAAAATGATACATGTAGTAATTGCTATAATGTCTTGGATAATGTGATACTTGGCAATTGTTGTGCTCATGTTTAAGCTCTTGCATCATATACTTTGCACCCATTAATGAAGAAATACATAGAGCATGCTAAAATTTGGTTTGCATATTTGGTCTCTCTAAAGTCTAGATAATTTCTAGTATTGAGTTTGAACAACAAGGAAGACGGTGTAGAGTCTTATAATATTTACAATATGTCTTTTATGTGAGTTTTGCTGCACCGTTCATCCTTGTGTTTGTTTCAAATAACCTTGCTAGCCTAAACCTTGTATCGAGAGGGAATCCTTCTCATGCATCCAAAATCCTTGAGCCAACCACTATGCCATTTGTGTCCACCATACCTACCTACTACATGGTATTTCTCCGCCATTCCAAAGTAAATTGCTTGAGTGCTACCTTTAAAATTCCATCATTCACCTTTGCAATATATAGCTCATGGGACAAATAGCTTAAAAACTATTGTGGTATTGAATATGTACTTATGCACTTTATCTCTTATTAAGTTGCTTGTTGTGCGATAACCATGTTTCGGGGACGCCATCAACTATTCTTTGTTGAATATCATGTGAGTTGCTATGCATGTCCGTCTTGTCCGAAGTAAGAGAGATCTACCACCTTAATGGTTGGAGCATACATATTGTTAGAGAAGAACATTGGGCCGCTAACTAAAGCCATGATTCATGGTGGAAGTTTCAGTTTTGGACATATATCCTCAATCTCATATGAGAATAATAATTGTTGCCACATGCTTATGCATTAAAGAGGAGTCCATTATCTCGTTGTCCATGTTGTCCCGGTATGGATGTCTAAGTTGAGAATAATCAAAAGCGAGAAATCCAAAATGCGAGCTTTCTCCTTAGACCTTTGTACGAAGCGGCACGGAGGTACCCCATTGTGACACTTGGTTAAAACATGTGTATTGCGATGATCCGGTAGTCCAAGCTAATTAGGACAAGGTGCGGGCACTATTAGTATACTATGCATGAGGCTTGCAACTTGTAAGATATAATTTACATAACTCATATGCTTTATTACTACCGTTGACAAAATTGTTTCATGTTTTCAAAATCAAAGCTCTAGCACAAATATAGCAATCGATGCTTTTCCTCTTTGGAGGACCATTCTTTTACTTTTATGTTGAGTCAGTTCACCTATTCCTCTCCATCTCAAGAAGCAAACACTTGTGTGAACTGTGCATTGATTCCTACATACTTGCATATTGCACTTATTATATTACTCTATGTTGACAATATCCATGAGATATACATGTTACAAGTTGAAAGCAACCGCTGAAACTTAATCTTCCTTTGTGTTGCTTCAATACTTTTACTATGAATTACTGCTTTATGAGTTAACTCTTATGCAAGACTTATTGATGCTTGTCTTGAAGTACTATTCATGAAAAGTCTTTGCTATATGATTCAGCTTGTTTACTCATGTCATATACATTGTTTTGATCGCTGCATTCACTACATATGCTTTACAAATAGTATGATCAAGGTTATGATGGCATGTCACTCCGAAATTATCTTTGTTATTGTTTTACCTCGCTCGGGACGAGCGTAACTAAGCTTGGGATGCGGATACGTCTCCGACGTATCGATAATTTCTTGTGTTCCATGCCACATTATTGATGTTATCTACATGTTTTATGCACACTTTATGTCATATTCGTGCATTTTCTCGGAACTAACCTATTAACAAGATGCCGAAGAGCCGATTGTCGTTTTCTGCTGTTTTTGGTTTCAGAAATCCTAGTAACGAAATATTCTCGGAATTGGACGAAATCAACGCCCAGGGTCCTATTTTGCCACGAAGCTTCCAGAAGACCGAAGAGGAGACGAAGTGGGGCCACGAGGTGGCCACACCATAGGGTGGCGCGGCCCAAGCCTTGGCCGCGCCGACCTGTAGTGTGGGGCCCTCGTGTGGCCCCCCGACCTGCCCTTCCGCCTACTTAAAGCCTCCGTCGCGAAACCCCCAGTACCGAGAGCCACGATACGGAAAACCTTCCAGAGACGCCGCCGCCGCCAATCCCATCTCGGGGGATTCAGGAGATCGCCTCCGGCACCATGCCGGAGAGGGGAATCATCTCCCGGAGGACTCTACGCCGCCATGGTCGCCTCCGGAGTGATGTGTGAGTAGTCTACCCCTGGACTATGGGTCCATAGCGGTAGCTAGATGGTTGTCTTCTCCCCATTGTGCTTAATTGTCGGGTCTTGTGAGCTGCCGAACATGATCAAGATCATCTATCCGTAATTCTATATGTTGTGTTTGTTGGGATCCGATGAATAGAGAATACTTGTTATGTTGATTATCAATTTATATCTATGTGTTGTTTATGATCTTGCATGCTCTCCGTTACTAGTAGATGCTCCGGCCAAGTAGATGCTTGTAACTCCAAGAGGGAGTATTTATGCTCGATAGTGGGTTCATGTCTCCGTGAATGCTGGGAAGTGACAGAAATCTCTAAGATTATGGATGTCTTGTTGCCACTAGGGATAAAACATTGGTGCTATGTTCGAGGATGTAGTTACTGATTACATTACGCGCAATACTTAATGCAATTGTCTGTTGTTAGCAACTTAATACCGGAGGGGGTTCGGATGATAACTCGAAGGTGGACTTTTTAGGCATAGATGCATGCTCGGATAGCGGTCTATGTACTTTGTCGTAATGCCCAATTAAATCTCACTATACTCATCATAATATGTATGTGCATGGTCATGCCCTCTTTATTTGTCAATTGCCCAACTGTAATTTGTTCACCCAACATGCTATTTATCTTATGGGAGAGACACCTCTAGTGAACTGTGGACCCCAGTCCAATTCTCTATACTGAAATACAATCTACTGCAATAATCGTTTTACTGTTTTCCGCAAACAATCATCTTCCACACAATACGGTTAATCCTTTGTTACGGCAAGCCGGTGAGATTGACAACCTCACTGTTTCGTTGGGGCAAAGTACTTTGGTTGTGTTGTGCAGGTTCCACGTTGGCGCCGGAATCTCCGGTGTTGCGCCGCACTACATCCCGCCGCCATCAACCTTCAACGTGCTTCTTGACTCCTACTGGTTCGATTAAACCTTGGTTTCTTACTGAGGGAAACTTGCCGCTGTGCGCATCACACCTTCCTCTTGGGGTTCCCAACGGACGTGTCAACTACACGCATCAATTAGCTACCCATGCCTACCTTCCAATGAGAGTAACTCTTTATCTCTTAAACTATATGATTTCCCTCCATGCTTACCAAAGGAGGATGAATATTATATTCATGTGGATTCTCTTGAAATATTCCCTATGAGTAAAACTTGTGAAAATGATTATGCTACTGTTATTTATGATAATCTATGCTATTTCGAAAAATGTTATGATAATCCTTTATTTGTGGCTGATATCGAAATGCATGGTACTAAAGAGTTTCGCTTAGAAAATGTTTATGATAAAGCTCTAGATGATGGTCCTATGTTACTTGATAATATTAATTGTACCACTAATGAAAATGGGATTGGAAAGGTCTTGACTTCATCTAATAGTCCCATATCTTTTGAGATTGATCAATCATCTTGTTATATTATTAATAAAAGTGGGTTTGAAAGTTTTAATCCCATTATTTTTGAGCTTGATAAAAATTATGTGTTTGTGGATCATGAAAAACATGCTTTATGTGATAGTTATATTGTTGAGTTTATTCATGAAGCTACTGAAAATTATTATGGGAGAGGAAAATATGGTTGTAGAAATTTTCATGGTACTAAAACACCTCTCTATATGCTGAAACTTTTGAAGTTGCTCTTGTTTTATCTTCCTATGCTTGTCACTTTGTTCTTTTTGAATTTATTTGTGTACAAGATTCCTATGCATAGGAAGTGGGTTATGCTCAAATGTGTTTTGAATTTTCTTCTTGATGCTCCTTTTGCTTCATTTTCTATTTTCATGTGAGCATCATTAAAATCTTCTGCGCCTAGCTGAAAGGCGTTAAAGAAAAGCGTTTATGGGAGACAACCCATTATTTTATTTCTGCAATTTTTCTTTTATTTTTGAGTCAAGGTGCTGTTTACTTATGTAGAAATGCCTTTGTATCTTTATTTTATCGCATTGTTGTGCCAAGTAAAGTCTCTAATAGAAAGTTGATGCTAGATTTGGATTTCTGCGCAGGGATAGATTTTTGCTGTCAACTGTTTTGAGCTATACTAATTCCAGAAAAATGGAAACATTCTGAAAAAAGTTCATGCGTTATCCTCAGATATGTACGCAACTTTCATTAGTTTTGAGTTTTCTGATTTGAGCAACGGAAGTACCTCGAAAAAATTCATGTTTACTGGCTGTTTTGTTTTGATAGATTCTATCTCTGTTTTTTGCATTGTCTCTTGTGGACTTTAAGTAAGGCTTTCTAGACGTGGAGAGCTGTAGCTAATGTTTTATTGAGTTCTTGCAATGTGTCACTACAGAACTAAAGTGGATTAAAGTTTTTTTGAGTACTAACCCCTCTAATGAAGTTTATGAGAAGTTTGGTGTGGCGAAGTTTTCAAGGGTCAAGAGAGAAGGGTGATATAATGTGATCAAGAAGAGTGAAGAGCCTAAGCTTGGGGATGCCCCCGTGGGTCACCCAAGCATATTTCAAGAAGACTCAAGCGTCTAAGCTTGGGGATGCCCAAGGCATCCCCTTCTTCATCAACAACCTATCAGGTCATCTCTAGTGAAACTATATTTTGATTCTTCCACATCATATGTGCTTTACTTGGAGAGACTGTGTGCTTTTATTTTTAGTTTGTTATTTTTATTTTCTGATCATATCAATATTGGATCCTAGCATTCTTGTGTGGGAGAGAGACACGCTCCGCTTTTTCATTTGAACACTTGTGTTCTTAATTTATGTTTATGGCGAAATCTGAAAGCCTCAACATTTATGTTTGGAGAGTTGCTTGGTTGATGTGTTGGTTCAGAAAATGTTGCATATGGTAGTGGTATAATGAAAAAATTGCATAATCTTGTAGATCATTGAACTTTGATAACCTGATTCTTTGCAAACGTTTTGATATATTTAGATGGTGAAGCTTGCTGGTTAATTAAGTTAAAATCAGTAGTGGATTGTTGTCTTTAAGCTTGTACCGTACTACAAACTCTATAAAATTGTTGAAGGTGTAGTTGGACTTGATAGCTTTCCATGTCTAAAGGTTCATCGTAATAACTAAGTTGTGCTGAAGGTCGAGGGATCTAGCGGGGTACTTGTGCCGCCGTGAATGGCCCTCCTTGGAGTGAAATTTAATCATGCTCTTAATGTTGAACCTGCTAGTCGTTTGCAATAAGCTTGTGAGTTCTTTTTGACTAATGTTAAGCTACGATTTTTGGCACTTCCACCATCCAAATTTGATAGCCTCTTCGGTGCTGTGCATTGCCTTCTGCTCACATTGAGAGTTGTGCATACTTCGCCAGTACATCCAAACCCGTGGGAGGACTTTCTCTTGTTCTCCTACACATAAGCCCATACATCTTCCTCAAAACAGTCACCATACCTACCTACCACAACATTTCCATAGCTGTTCCGATATATATTGCCATGCAACTTCCATTTTACATTACATGACTTGTTGTCATTCATCATTTATATATTGCTTTGTGTGATTCTATACAGCTGATGTGTGGTTTACCCATGTTACGCTAGATCATTGCACATCTTGCTACATCGGCGAGGCATACAGTTTTACACATCATGTTTTGTTCATTATGAGTTATTTGTACTAAAAAGTGTGTTGTCATATTAGGATGTTGCCCCTAAAGGTGAAAAGAGCCATGGAGGCCATCGAAAAGAGAAACAGAAAAAGAAAAAAAAATAGAAAAAAAGGAAAAAATAGAAAAAATAAAATAAAGAAAAAGGGGGCAACATTACTATCCTTTATCCACACTTGTGCTCATGTTTCAGCACCTGCAGTATTCATAGTCATCATTTGTGTTCATGTTTACCACCTATACTCCATGAGAGAGAGTTTTCATGTTTTACTAGTATAACTATGTGGGGAATTTACACTATAGAACTTGGGTTGTATATTCCAATGATGAGCTTCCTCAAAAGTGCTCTAGGTCTTCGTGAGCAACCAAGTTGGATGCACCCCCACTAGTTTCATTGGAGAGCTTTCATACACATATAGCTCTATGTGCATCCGTTGCATGGCAATCACTACTCCTTACATAGCTTCGATTATAAGACTTCCTCTTGTCTAATGATCACTTATAGCTTTGTGAGACTTTCTTCCATTGGCCTTCCAAACCCCCATTAATGTTCTTTTTGCCATAACATCCTAGTACCAATACCAAATGCTTGCGCTCACCGGTTGAGTAGGCTTCGAAACAGTTGATTCATGACGTTCATGTTTATTTTTACTTGACTGAATCCTTCTATGTTGTGAAAATTTACTTGATGCTTGGAATGAAGGATAGAACTCCTACACTGGATACTTAAAACATCTTTAATGAACCTTGTACGGTTTCATGTCTTTAAAGCAATCATTCACGAAAACTTTTAACTTGTTTTACTAACTTGCTTTATTATCTCTTATATCAACTATAGACATTTGCTTTGAATGATTTGATCTCAGTTCACATGCCTTACATCATTATTGGATCAAGATTATGTTAGTAGCATGTCACTTCAGAAATTATTTTCTTTTTATCGTTTACCTACTCGAGGACGAGTAGGAACTAAGCTTGGGGATGCTTGATACGTCTCAAACGTATCTATAATTTCTGATGTTTCATGCTTGTTTTATATATCAATGTCACATGTTTTATATACACTTTATATCATTTTTATGCATTTTCCGGGACTAACCTATTAACAAGATGTCGAAGTGCCGGTTCCGTTTTACGCTGTTTTTGGTTCCGAGAAAATTACTTCGCGAATATTCTCGGAATTGCACGAAACAAAAGGCCAAGTCCCTATTTTTCCAGCACTCGTCACGGAGTCCGAAGGAGAGACGAAGAGGAGCCACGAGGTGGCCACCTCACTGGCGGCGCGGCCCCACCTCTGCCGCGCCGGCCCTATGAGGTGGGCCCCTCGGGCGCCCACCGACATCGCCCTTTCGCCTATATAATCCTCCCGACGTGAAAACCCTAAAGAGATCGATCATATTCCAGAAGAACTCCCGGAGCGCCGCCGCCATCGAAACCTAGTTTCGGGGGTCAGAAGGTCCTGTTCCGGCACCCTGCCGAGACGGGGATTGACCCCCGGAGCCTTCTCCATCGACGTCACCGCCTCCATCATGCTCCGTGAGTAGTTCCCCATGGACTACGGGTTCTAGCAGTAGCTAGTTGGTACTCTCTCTCCCATGTACTTCAATACAATGATCTCATGAGCTGCCTTACATGATTGAGATCCATCTGATGTAATCGGTGTTGTGTTTGTTGGGATCCGATGAATTGCTACATTATGATCAGTCTATCTATATAAGTTTGTGAAGTTATTGTTGCTGCAACCTTTTTGTGTTTAATGCTTGTCACTAGTGCACGAGTGGCATGATCTTAGATTTGAGCTCTATAATTATTGCTTAGATTGTATCTACAAGTTGTTTGCACATGTCTCTGTCCGAAACCCGAGGCCCCAGAGTGACAATAACTGGGATAACCGGAGGGGAAGGTTTAGATATGAGGATCACATGTTTTCACTAAGTGTTAATGCTTTGCTTCGGTGCTCTATTAAAATGAGTACCTTAATTACCAGTAGATTCCCTTGAGGCCCCGCTGCAAACGGGCTGGTAGGACAAAAGATGTTGTGCAAGTTTCTCATTGCGAGCACGTATGACTATATATGGAAAACATGCCTACGTATAATTAATAGACTGGATGTTCTGTCTTAATGCTATTTCAATCCTATCAATTGCTCAACTGTAATTTGTTCACCCAACACTTGTTATTGGAGAGTTACCACTAGTTTAGATAGCTGGGAACCCCGGTCCATCTGTCATCATCAAATACTCACTCGGTCCTATATGTCATTGGAAGTAGTATCAACTATTTTCTGGTGCCATCGCCTATGTGTTACTGCTGCTGTGTTACTGTTACTATCGCTCTCATATTACTGCTGTTACTAGTGCTTTTCCAGGTGCAGCTGATTTGACAACTCAGTTGTTAAGACTTATAAGTATTCTTTGTCTCCCCTTGTGTCGAATCAATAAATTTGGGTTTTACTTCCCTCGAAAACTGTTGCGATCCCCTATACTTGTGGGTCATCAGCCCTGCATGAGGCAAGGTTCACAGGGGCGATATAAGAAATCGGAAGATTACGACGGGTCACGTGACATCGCACAAGAATAGGTAATGAGAGCCCAACCTGCCATTGCACATCAGTCGGCCCATCAAAGGTCAAATTATGTAATTGGTTTTTGATGTTGCGTGGTCGGGAAACATTTCAATATACATCACACGCAAATGTAGGTGACCCAGGTCGAACATTATCGCACTCATCTAACGAATAAACCCTAACTCATCAAGACGAGAGAAGTCTCGGTCTCTCCGCGTTTTAGTTATAAGCGTGAACTTTTTCCCACATTTTAATATGCAAATGCATAAATTCTACATCTACCGCTTACATAGTCCTTAATATTGGGATGTTACAAAATCCTTCACAAAGAGTGTGTGGATAAGAATCTAACAAGTTGCCACTGCCTTTGAATCATTTGACTTCGTTTTCAACCTTCCCTTGGCGCTTGTTGGTCTTGGCCACACAAATAAGTTATCTATTTCTTTGGGAAAGAGGAATCAAGATATTGTCAATGTGATGGCGCGCACTTGTTGGATTGGTAAAGGATAAAATGCAGTATATGAGGTCTCATGGATGAAAAGGATTTTTGCGAAGGTGACATTGTAATGCAAGAAAAATGGCATTGAAGTTCCTTCACCGGAGGAAAATTATGTGGCTCATAAACGATCACATCGGTATTACGAAATACAAACAAATGATGGTCATTATAGAATTGAATTGTATCTTGATGTTGTTGATCAAATTATTTAAGAGCTCGATAGTCGTTTTGACGAGCTTAACATGGATTTTCTAATTTGCAGGTATGGCATTAAATCCCGTGAATTCATTTGCTTTTTATGACGCACAAAAGATAACGTGACAATCTACCCCAATGACATATCAAGCCCGGAGTTGATAATATTTGAACTCCATCTTAAAATGTTTGTTGGTGATATGGGAAAAGCTGATAGTTTAAATGTATCAATTTTCATGGTGAGCTCTCTATTTTTCTTATTGTAACAAAAAAACATTTGTTTATAATTTGGTTTACATATTTTTCAAATTGATACTGCTTTTACCCGTGGCTACATCGAATGTTCGAAGAGTATTTTTTTGCAATGGGTCAAGTGAAAAATAAGTTAAGAAATAGTATGGGTGATGAGATTTTGGACTGTTGCTTCGTGACATTTATCGAGGCAGAGGTGCTCTTGAAAGTTGACAACCACTATTGGTTATATATAGTACTATTTATTTGGCAAACTTCTACAGTATTACAAATGCGAAAGCCCCTAAAGCGTGTCCACCCTCCAAATATTTCCGGCGGCCGCCGCTGAAGGAGATCGCTGAGCCTTCTCGCCCGGACCTTGACTGTACCAGACCACGATTAAGACACCCCCTTGATGCTTTGTTAGACGTAGTTTTGGCAAAAGTTCCGTATTCCATGGAAATCGGGCAATTTCTGGCAGGCTTGTGCTTGGCATCACATGTGCAACTTGAAAACTTATCACAGGCTCTGCAACTACCTCTGAACTCTAAAGCCAGAACCAGTGGTGGCAAACGCGCCGTACTTGGCCGGCGCAATGTTGCCGCCCGCACGCCGAATCACCGATGCGCCGTCCCTTGAACGTCAAGCTTCTGCATTGCCGTGGCCGTGGCACTCATCACACAAGGCGCGTGCGTGCACGTCGGACGCCGAAATTAACCAACGAGGATGCACTGCGACGCCCGATGAGCTCGATTAGCCGATGCGTGAAGCAGACGCGTTTCTCCCGTCCCATGCACGCGAGGCGCGTTTCCGTCCCTCTTGTCTCCGGCGATCGAGCGACTTCCATTTCGTATAGCCGGACAGACATGCCGCCGGCACGCCAACCTACTTGCGATTTGTACTCTAGCTCGATCGGCCCGCGATCTGTTGAGCGCGGCGACGGAGTTCCGGATCCGTACATGGCGGGAAGCCATCCATAGGGGGAGTGTATTATGAGCGGGACGTCACGGTTTCTTCGTGTAATGGCGACGTGTGTGCTGTTCCAATTTCGTAGTACTCGCTCCATCTCATCAAAGTTATCTCTGCAGGATATATAATTTTTTTGATGAAGTGCATACAATCTTCATGGGATAGAGGACAAGATAACAGGTGTCCATATATAATCCGCCCGTGCTGTATCAATGGTCCGTCCATGTATTCAAATACGAGTAAACTTAATTGCAGCATAAACGACAACAGCAACTCTTGCCGCCAAACAACACCACCATGTCAGCTACCAACAGCCGATGCGACCCCATTTTGGTTCGCGTGTTCGAATAGATCGCCGCAGACAAAATACATGCCCCAACGTGGCAATATAGTTGGCCGTCGGGCTAATCCCCAGGGCCCATATACAACCTAAAATTTAGCTCGATCGGACCCATATCCACACGAATAGCGTAGCCTCCTGCGTCTACATGTCCACATACTTGGCCCTAATTGTCGGCAACATAACAAATTCTTGTGGTGTCATGTTAAATGGAAACAGTGTCACGGTCATCGTTTCCACGCGCAAAATCCCCACTCTAGTCCACTATGGGACCACCAAGCCCTAGGGCACCATGGCTTCGAAGCGGTGATTCAAAAAGAACGATCATGCGGCGTTGTCCAGCCACCATCGAGCTCCTGATGTTGCGTCATTCCGCCTCACCGCACCAGGAGGGTGCAGATAACTCATCAATGTGACGGTGGTGGTAGCCTGCACGTTCTGGGAGGCTGGAGCTCCCATGGCGTGGGACAACGTGAAACTTCCAACAAGCTGGCACATGAGCCCGTATAAGGTTGTGCCGCCCATTCCCGCACCAGGTCGCACAAACCAGATCGAGATCCAACGATGTCGTGTCCACTGCCGCCGGAACTGCGCTACAACCCCGTGCATGCAGACGAGTCTCTCCAAAGGGATTGTTGGTTAGAGTGGGAGCACTACCAGCGACAAGGGATGCACTTCACGTCCCGGTTCAACAGGCACGCGGTGAGAGATCACTTTTCCCTCCCACTACTGGATGAGAGCTTAGCACGGGTTCACATTCTATTTCACATGCCACTTGACGCACTCTACAACCCTCTTCGCAACCTTTCTTGTTGGCAAAGCCACCTTAGGAGCTTCATGAAGGACAAGGGTCTCTTGTTGGAAGCGCCAGAGATGTCACCAATGGAGGACACCCCAATGGAGGACTCCACCTACTCTTGCTTGTCGGTGAAGGAGGAGGTCCTCGAAGACGAGGCAGAACATTTTCCAGCGCTACCACCGCCAGGATCAGAGAATGATGTAGACCTGGTGGCTGCCAATGAGGAGCTTAGGTGGGCCCACCTCATGGAGACGCTTCGCCTCTCCACTCTCCAGGCGGAGGCGCAGGTGACGCCAAATCGGCCGATAGGGAGGATTTCCTCGACATGGTGAGGGCGCGAGGCATCTACTAGGGAGGACACCCAGAGAAAGGAGGTGACCATGGTGGAGGAGGTGGCATGGGTGGCGGGCAAGCAAACATCGACTATTAGGGCGGCGACGTCCCAACTGGAGGCTGCGCTGAGGGGGGCGGCCAGGTTCCGGACGGAGCCCAACCCTTTGCGGTGACCCAGCGTACCACTGCATGGTGTAGTACACAAGTCGTTGACATAACACAAGTGAAACACCGTTCCACTCATATTACATCCCTCAGAGTGGTACAACAGAAACATATGCGAGTCCAAGGTATGTCTATAGAAGTACACACGAACTATTTACATAAGATCAACATAGCCTCCTACTTTACAGTGAGGTAAAACTTCAAATAAAGCTCCAGAAGAACGACTCGTAGTCTATCTTATTGCTAACTCAAGTTTAATAGCTACTTGGCTTGCTATAGATTTCTAGCTACTTAGGTGCTAGGATTAGGGAAAGGTTCCCTTCTATCACTAGTCTAAGCTTTTCCACTCTAGCTGATGCAGAAGTTGACTCCATTGGCTTCTTTGACTGGATTCTTCTTCTTGTTGCAGTTGACTCCTTTGTCTTCGAGTTCCACGGTAGTTTCTCCTTCGGTGCATTGCTCTAAGAAGGGGGTTCAAACGAGATAGAATGAGTACGAGCGTACTCGGCAAGTTCATATTAGGAAATATGTGTATCATGCACTAGCTACGGCCATAGACCGAGAAAGTCATAGGCCAATGCAAGTTTTTGTAAACATTTCTTCAAAAGGTTTATTTTATTCGAAAACTATGCCCGTCAGTCTTCACAAGTTGACCAGAACTTCGTGGAGTTCCTTTCCTGCCGCGTTCGCAGTTCCCTTCCCGGAACAGGGAGTGACAGCCACAATTTGATACACTCTGCAGAGGTGCGTTACTTTTCCCACAAGAGATCTCACCCTTTTCGCCATCCGCAGGGACTTGCCCCCGTTCACACTTCCTTAGGTGTGAGGCCAGGTATAAAGATCCAAGCCCACACCGCCTTCTCCGCGACTGCAAACCCACCCTTTTGTCCGACCGTACACCTCCAGTAGACTTTCCCCCGATAATACGGCTTTACTCATGGTGTACTCCGGACAATCCCTCATAGATCGGAAGAGATTAACATCACCAATGGATGGGGATTTAAAAGGATTTCCCAACCTATTGCGGCGGTGCCTCCAGGACCCCACCGTCTCTCCGATCCGTTGGCGTGCAGAAGGGAAAAGATACAGCTGGCTTTTCCAGAGCCATTATAGATCTCATGGTCAACGCGGTTTGTACGGCGCTAGAATCACTGGACGGCATTGGTAATTAATCCTAGGGTGATATAACCCTTTGCAATGGAACCTCCACCATATCAACACATACCATGGTTCCATTGCCAGCCACATAGTCATATTCATAGTTGGAAAATAACATTTCATTTGCGATGCAGGAATGATAAGTATATAGCTTTGCATTAAAGTAGTAGAAAATAATCAAATTGACATGAGCAAGGGTGAACTTGCCTTTCTTGATCTGCAAGATTATGCGAGGCAAAAGCTTCGATACGTGATAACTCCAAATTCTGAAATACCATCATCGTCCGGTAAGGACAATGTTTAAAGAAGCGGCAAAGATGCTATAATGCATAGTATGAGATGCAATCGTCCCAAGCGTAACCTAACCTCGATGATTTAGGATGTATGAGTTGTAAAGATTTCTTTAGGGTGTGTTGCACTTTTAGGATGGTTCTCAAACAAGGTTCTTATTAGGGTTTGGTGATATTAGCATCATAATCAAATGATATAAGACATCATAACAATCATACACATAAAGAATAGTGATGTAATAGTATGTAAAGAACAGTTATCAATTTTAAGTGCTACAGATCATAGTTGATGATTACTTATACTATACTTCAAAAGAATAACTTTTGAAGAACAGGTTAGTTAAGGAATAATGAGTATTTCAAAGAAGGATAGGGCTTCTAAGGTTTGATTGACATTTGTACCTCAAAAGAATAACTTTTGAAGAACAGGTTAAACAAGAATATGAACTACTATATATAGAAGCTATGGCTTTCTAGGGTTTACTATTGGATTCATTTAGTTCACTCATAGGGACTAGTTGAGTTCTTTAAGTAGAATAGTTTATATGTAGCAAGTATTGATAGGATTATTACCATGGTTTCTTCTAAACATCATACTAAAGGATGGTTATTAAGATAGTTCCATAGGTTTGCTATTAGGTTTACTATGGCTTTACATTTGCTTTACTAAGTAGGGTTTAGTTGGATAGGAGCATGTGATGTGAATTGTTACACAAGGTTGATACTAGGGTTTATCTTATGGTTTTACTAGGATTGGATGATTGAGGTTGATCTTAATGGTGTGGTATATAGGATTGATGATCAATGGTGCTAATATGTGGTAACAAGCTAGGGTTTATACCTAGGTGATACTAGTGAATCATATATGTGTTAATTAAAAATAGGAACATGAAATGATAATCTCATGTGACTTGGTTTTTGCTAATGGATCATAAGCATGCATTCAATTGTTGCTTATTAGGGTTCTATATGTAAAGTTGAAGTGGCTATGATCACATGGGCTAAACCCCTAGGGTTTTAGGGTTGCACTAATTTAGGATGATCACATGAAATAAGGGAATCAATGTCTTACTCAAATTGAAACTAGGGTTTCTAAATTATGGTATAACTCCTAAAATGATGATTGGTAAAAGAGTTGTGGTTACTAATTACTTTGAATCAAAATTAGTAATGGTTTAATATTTTATTAATTTTCAACCAGAATTAATAATTAGAGTAACTCCTAATTTTGGTTTAATTAAGAATCAGGGTTTAATAATTGTTATTAGGTTTTAAAATAATTGACTTGTTAATTAAAGAATGTTTAAGTTAAAAAATTTGAGTTATCAAAATAATCTTGGCTTTTAATATTTTCTTGATTATTACTATTTAAAGAAAATAGAAAATAGTAATTTGCAATTAGGGTTTATGAATTACCACTAATAATTAAGTTAATTCAATTATGGTAAATAAAATTAATCTTAACATTTTACTTAGTTACTTGAATAGTTAAAATTTAATTTTTACACTTAACAATTTATTGAATTCAAATTGTATTTTAAATAATTGAAATGGCATAATTAATAAGGTTAAAAATAAGTGACTTTTTATTTTGTCACACATTTTTGTTTTATATTTTATTTGAATAGAGTTTATTTTTGTGAGCATTTTGATATATTATTCATATTTTTCTGAGTTGAAATGAAGTTTATACAATTTTGCAAGGTTTCAGTTATTTTCTGGAATTTGAAATAAAGTGAAAATACTAAGCATACCGGTTCGTTTCTAGTCTCGCGGTCGACGAGTGGGGCCAGGTACACGCCGACCGCCACGTTGGCGTGGACCGATCAAAAACTACGCGGGGTCCTACAGGCCATGTTGACCTCGCCGGCGGCTTGACGCCGGCGGTCGGCCGCACGACGGCGTCGCCGATTTATGGCTCCCGGGATGGACTACGGGGTTTTCCGACTCGCCTCGATTCACTGAACACGATGGTGGTGTCGGTTTGGCGAGGAGATCACCGGAGCTACGCCGGCGTTCATGTCCCGCGGTGGTTTACTCCGGCGAAACGGCGAAACGGTGCTATAGATGGTTCCAGGAAACAATAGTGGAGTCCGAGAGATGCGCAATCTTACCGTGAGTATGATGGTGTGGTCGGCGACGACGATTGCCGCCGGAGACAACGGCGATTGACGGTTTCCGGCGAACCCGAATGAAAGGGAACGGCGAAATTCTTCCTCAACTTGGCTTCCCTCGATGCTAGACTCCTCCAGGATGCTCTACGCGGCCAGGCGCACCTCCTCGACCCAACGGTGGACTCCGGGGTGCTCTCAATCGACGGCGCCATGGAGGTCACCGGCGACAGAGATTGGTGCAATGCGGAAGAAAGAGAGAACAAGAGATAATGAGGTGAGGTGGCAACGATTAGGGCTTCCACGACGATCCTCCCCTTCTATTTATAGCTCCCGACGAGGTCAATATCGACGGCGAGCATCGACGACCTGCGGCCAGGATGTGGCGGTCACGCGTTTTAGGGTTTCGGGCGCGAATCGTGATGATTCAAGATAGACTCGGACGCGAGAATGATTGAGCGAGGTTCTGAGACTACTGACGACGTCCGAGGTTGATCTTATCGTCGGCGGTGAGGTGGCCGAGCTCCTTCATCGCGCTGTCGCCCCTGGAGAAGACGACGGGTTCATTTTTCCTCTCGCACGATCTTTAAAGCAACCCAAACGGTAAGTGGCTTTGGCTGGGCTGCACCTGGGCTGTGGTGGTGGGTTGGTTGTTGGGCTGCTGCGGTGCGGAGGTCCACCAGGGTAAGTCCTTCTCTCTTCTATTTCCTTTTCATTTTCTCTTTTTATTTTCTGTTTTGAATTTGAGATTTGAATTCAAATTGATTTCTCGCTTTGTTTTGCAGGTTCTTAATTATTTGAATATCAACATAAATTGATAATAATGCTTACTGTATCATTTTGTGGTTTAGATAAACATTGAATTTTTGATTGGATTGATATGTTGAGAGGTTTAATTAACATAGAAATAAGTTTAGATTTTTATCTCAATTCCTTTTTCATTTGAAAACCAAATCTATTTAAGTGGTTTGGAAATTTATAACAGGTAAATGGTGAATAGGTTATATCTTTCTAGTGCTTAACCATAATGATTACTCACATATAATTTATTTATGGCTATGGTTTAAAGTAAGTGGCAATGAGAATGGGATTGGTGCATGATTTTATGTAGAGAATTGTTTCTAAGGGTTTAAGCAAGGTGGTTGGATATCAAAGTGGAATTGGTTATTGGTTTCACTCTACTCACCCAATGATATGTAGTTCTTAAGTATATATGGCTTGGCTTTTACTTGTGATACATGATACACAAGTTAGGACATGTTATTTTATGTGGGATTGATTCCATATGACAAGGTTTAGGGTTTTGGGAATACTTCACTATTTGAAGTATGAAATAGGCATGAGGTATGGCAGGATTGTAATTATAATCCAAGTTAATCCATGGGTTGGAATTCAAATGTAGTTTAGGGTTTTAGTAGTGATCACCCAAGTGATACACAACTAGGTTTGAACTATGATCATAAGCTAGGTATATTTAATTGGCTAGGGTTTCCTCCTCACTTAGGTAGAATTATTGTATCAAGGCAATGATAGGTTTGTCTCAAGTGTTTGGATAGGCAAGGTTAAATACAATATCATCACTACTCTATACCAGGCATGAGTATTGGTTTGGTTAATTACTAATGAGTTACTTATTATTTCATGAGAAGAATGAGATCTATGGATCACATATATAGGTTTAACTTATCATCTATATTTATCAAGTAAGATCATGCATCATACATGAATCACTTATTCCTCACTAATCTCTCTTCTTTAATACTTCTCTCAACACACTCACTTAGATTCTTAAGGTTTATGATCATCACCCAATTTGAAATGATCAAAGTATTGGCCTCATAATTATTCATTAGTGAATTATGGTTCTCTCTCCAAGATCAAGTATTTGTCCATATACTTGAGTATACATATGTAGCTTAAGCTCTCTGAGATAGGTAGGGTTTTCTCTAGGGTTTATGATCATTACCAAGGTGTAATGATCACAACACTTGCCTCTCTATAATTACTAGAAGAATAGGTTCTTACTTACTATCAAGTTTTAGCTAGGTCAAATAGGGTTTAATACTTTACTTATACTTATTATAACATTGGTTAGTATCAACAATTACCTCCCTTGGACAAGGTTTAAATATTTAGCTAGGTTCTATTTAATGGATGATATAAGCATATTGATGATTCTCTTCTTTCTCTAAGGTTTACTGGAATGGGTTGGGAAATAAGATTGGAATGGTCAAGGTTAATGAAGAATGAATATGAATGTCCTTGACATGGTTCAATTATTGTAGTGGAAAAGATATACCATGTGACTCATGGTAGGAACATTTATTTAGTAGAAGACATGGATAAGATAAGTAAGGAATGGTTTCTTAATTAATTGTGTTCTTTGATTCATAGTAGAATAATTATTCATGTGTTGTTGTAAGGAATGTCATGTTGAGATCCTTTATAAGATCTTGTAGTTGATCCTTACTTAAGGTGTTGTCTGTTGTAAAACTAATTCATTTGATCTAGCCCATAGATCAAATCATCTCTACCCAAAACAAGGTTTTAGCAAAGGTCACAGTGAAGTTTATAGCGCTTGACTTGATGATCTACTTCAATTCCATCAAGTCAAGTGAAACTTCGATTCATCGTGGTAAGTTTTATTTGAAGCGCGAAAATTCCCGGATTTTCTATGCATGAATGCAATGCACACTTTGGTGTTCTCTCATTTTATTGTCTCTAAACCTGGGATATTACAGCCTCTCCCCCTTAAACTGAACTTCGTCCCGAAGTTCGAACGCTCTCATGTTTCGGAATGTGGAACGGACTTGAACAGATCACCATCCTTCAACTCTATGGTGATCACATTAGATATAATTGAATATATCCCTAGTCCAGATCCTTCATGTAGTCTTCTGATGTCTGGCACTGATACTTTCTTCTATTCTATGATTATCTTCCACACTCTAAGCTTATAGGCTTACTATCCAAAGATTCTTGGATTAAGACATCTTATTGTGTTAATGGACTTTACTAATGGCTGTGGTGAAATCTTCCTATTTGGGTACTTAAAACTTGGTTCTATCAGCTGCGATAATCCAGCTGCGATGTAATATGGCACTATGGTGTACCAGCTACGATGTCCAAGCCTTAAATCTAAAAGATTCATTTAAAACAGGGTATCGTTTTCCCTTACTACCATAACGAAAGTAATGGTACTTGGTAAGGTATTTACAATAGGCATGGTCCTAGTGGTTTATTCCTACGAATGGATTAGACTCATTTAGTCCATCCAATCATGGCTTCTAGTTTATGCTAGTTATTCTTCTTTTGGTTTCTTTAGGTTCCATGAAAGGAATCTTTCCAATAATCATTAGTTTTTGGTATAGTCAAACCCTTCGATCTTTTGTTTTTCTTTGGCCTTGATTGTCCTCCGATATCTTCTTCATCCAACTTCATTATCTTAGACTTACTTGAGTTCTTTTGGTTTCGAGTAATTACAATTACCCACTCAAGTTAAGGTCTAACCCTTACTTCCTCGAGATATGAACCTCGGCTTCTGGTCTGACATCCTCCTGAGAGTACTATTATATGGGTACTTCCCAACAATCTTATAAAAATAAGATCGGACTTCCTTTCAGTTCAGACCTTTTTCTCCATCTATCACACTACCAATAATATCTTAATACTTCTCCTTCAGCCTTCCTCTCCCCTTGGAGTTTACTAATGATCTTCAAACTTCCTTTCTTCTAATCATTAAACTCCAAGGTTAGGTAGTTGGTTTAAGTCTGGTTTATATTTTGTACCTTTCTAACGTCTCACGAAGAATTCTTTGCGGTGTATCCACACAGTTGTGGGTATCCATTATGAATCCTCCGACTAAATATTTACCAGCTGTGAAATACTAGCTGCGGAATCCCTTTTCCTTTAGAATGAAAGAACGATTAAGTGGCGGATTATTTGTTACCAGCTGCAGATTATCTAACATGAGATATGGCTTACTTGATATCAGCTGTGGGCTATCTGGTACCAGCTGCAGATTATCTAGCACCAGATGTGGCTTATTGGATACCAGCTGTGACTATGTTATGGTTTTAGGCAATATCTACCTACCAGCTGTGGCTACTTACATAGTTTTGGTTAGGATATACCTCACTGCACATACCTTCTCTTCATGATTATCCTATATCAGCTACGGTCTTATTATACCAACTGCGACTTCACTTGTCTATCTTCCTTCTTCCAGGGTTTGTTTTGCAAGAAAACCACTTGTTGACACTATGAAAATAGTATTGTAAGTGACTTCACTTGCATTCCCTTCTTCCATAATGAATATAGCTCCACTTCTATTGCTCCATATTCACTATTTTTCTCACTTTCATGATACTTCCATGTTGAAGTACTCCTTAATTAAGGATAAAAATGAGTTTTGATTGGTCCTTCCTTTGGAGTATTGTGGTTGCTTCCCACAATTTGACCTCTTTCTTCCAGTGAATCTTCATCTTTTCTTCAAAATCTTCAGAATTCGTCACTTCCTTACACGAATACCTTTACCCTCTAGACCTATAACATCAAGTAAGAGCTTGATATTGCAACATGCATTTGCATATCAAAGTCAAACTTCATGTATGGATCTAGTCAATCAATGAAGATTCAAGAAAATCCAAGAAAAATCCAGCTTTGTGCTTATAATACACATCCTTATATGCCTGAATATAATAATTGGGTAAGACATCCCTAAACATCAGGATCAGATGTGTAGTATATAACACCACATAAGATAGGTTTAGGTTGTGATACTTAGCACAATACGTGAATTTCTACTATCCGTCTCAACATTTATCTTAACTGCACATTTGCAATAAGACAAACTTGAAACAAAATGGCCTGGGATAGTTGGAGTTAACCTAGTTTTCTTTGGAAGTACTAACAAAATAGGCTACCATATATATGTGCTATTGAGGACTACTTCCTATAATACAATTAGTTCTAACATGTCTACTCTAAACACATGATTGTTTAGAATATACCACCTCTAACTCTAGGATTTCTCTGTGTAATATGCTCTAAATAAGCCTTCTTTAAATTAAGGACTATGATTCTAACATACTTGATACAGTTATTAGGATTTCAAGGCCTAAGCTTTCGAACTATTCCCTAAATCCTACTCCTTATCATCCTTTTGTTATCGTACTTATGATGTTCTACTCCATCATACCAGGATTCCCAAGTGAATCATATATGAGTACCTAGTTTATTATTGAAAGTAGACTCATGTAACTCCTATCACTCTTCCTTACCTCCTATGATTGACTCATCATAGGTACATACTACCTCATATTACTTATCTACATTACTTAACATCAGTCATTTGACATTTTAAATGACTCTTACTTAACTATAACTTGCATTAGCATACTTCTTCCAATAGGATATCTTCCTTATGGTTGTATCCTCTCTTTGGTCTACCATGTGTTGTATACCAACTGTGGTTTACTACCACCATTTATCTTAAGCTTCAATGGGGTTCTAATTATTTGGAATGAAGCAAGATAACTAAATAACTTTACTTAAGAAAGATAGATAAGAAAGATTGACTCAAGTGTGTCAGGATTATTCTCAAGTGAATACCCATCTCAAGTCAAAAGAATAATTGGTTTGGCATAGTTAACTTAGCTAAGATACTTCCTATAGACACTACCAAACCTATAGGTCTCCTTTAAAGGGTTTTAATCCTAGGGTCAAAGCATTTGCTCTGATACCAGCTGCGGTGACCCAGCGTACCACTGCATGGTGTAGTACACAAGTCGTTGACATAACACAAGTGAAACACCGTTCCACTCATATTACATCCCTCGAGTGGTACAACAGAAACATATGCGAGTCCAAGGTATGTCTATAGAAGTACACACGAACTATTTACATAAGATCAACATAGCCTCCTACTTTACAGTGAGGTAAAACTTCAAATAAAGCTCCAGAAGAACGACTCGTAGTCTATCTTATTGCTAACTCAAGTTTAAGAGCTACTTGGCTTGCTATAGATTTCTAGCTACTTAGGTGCTATGATTAGGGAAAGGTTCCCTTCTATCACTAGTCTAAGCTTTTCCACTCTAGCTGATGCAGAAGTTGACTCCATTGGCTTCTTTGACTGGATTCTTCTTCTTGTTGCGATTGACTCCTTTGTCTTCGAGTTCCACGGTAGTTTCTCCTTCGGTGCATTGCTCTAAGAAGGGGGTTCAAACGAGATAGAATGAGTACGAGCGTACTCGGCAAGTTCATATTAGGAAATATGTGTATCATGCACTAGCTACAGCCATAGACCAGAAAGTCATAGGCCAATGCAAGTTTTTGTAAACATTTCTTCAAAAGGTTTATTTTATTTTGAAATCTATGCCCGTCAGTCTTCACAGGTTGAACAGAACTTCGTGGAGTTCCTTTCCTGCCGCGTTCGCAGTTCCCTTCCCGGAACAGGGAGTGACATCCACAATTTGATACACTCTGCAGAGGTGCGTTACTTTTCCCACAAGAGATCTCACCCTTTTCGCCATCCGCGAGGACTTGCCCCCGTTCACACTTCCTTAGGTGTGAGGCCAGGTATAAAGATCCAAGCCCACACCGCCTTCTCCGCGACCGCAAACCCACCCTTTTGTCCGACCGTACACCTCCGAGTAGACTTCCCCCGATAATACGGCTTTACTCATGGTGTACTCCGGACAATCCCTCATAGATCGGAAGAGATTAACATCACCAATGGATGGGGATTTAAAAGGATTTCCCAACCTATTGCGGCAGTGCCTCCAGCACCCCACCGTCTCTCCGATCCGTTGGCGTGCAGAAGGGAAAAGATACGGCTGGCTTTTCCGAGCCATTATAGATCTCATGGTCAACGCGGTTTGTACGGCGCTAGAATCACTGGACGGCATTGGTAATTAATCCTAGGGTGATATAACCCTTTGCAATGGAACCTCCACCATATCAACACATACCATGGTTCCATTGCCAGCCACATAGTCATATTCATAGTTGGAAAATAACATTTCATTTGCGATGCAGGAATGATAAGTATATAGCTTTGCATTAAAGTAGTAGAAAATAATCAAATTGACATGAGCAAGGGTGAACTTGCCTTTCTTGACTGCAAGATTATGCAGGCAAAAGCTTCGATACGTGATAACTCCAAATTCTGAAATACCATCATCGTCCGGTAAGGACAATGTTTAAAGAACTGGCAAAGATGCTATAATGCATAGTATGAGATGCAATCGTCCCAAGCGTAACCTAACCTCGATGATTTAGGATGTATGAGTTGTAAAGATTTCTTTAGGGTGTGTTGCACTTTTAGGATGGTTCTCAAACAAGGTTCTTATTAGGGTTTGGTGATATTAGCATCATAATCAAATGATATAAGACATCATAACAATCATACACATAAAGAATAGTGATGTAATAGTATGTAAAGAACAGTTATCAATTTTAAGTGCTACAGATCATAGTTGATGATTACTTATACTATACTTCAAAAGAATAACTTTTGAAGAACAGGTTAGTTAAGGAATAATGAGTATTTCAAAGAAGGATAGGGCTTCTAAGGTTTGATTGACATTTGTACCTCAAAAGAATAACTTTTGAAGAACAGAGTTAAACAAGAATATGAACTACTATATATAGAAGCTATGGCTTTCTAGGGTTTACTATTGGATTCATTTAGTTCACTCATAGGGACTAGTTGAGTTCTTTAAGTAGAATAGTTTATATGTAGCAAGTATTGATAGGATTATTACCATGGTTTCTTCTAAACATCATACTAAAGGATGGTTATTAAGATAGTTCCATAGGTTTGCTATTAGGTTTACTATGGCTTTACATTTGCTTTACTAAGTAGGGTTTAGTTGGATAGGAGCATGTGATGTGAATTGTTACACAAGGTTGATACTAGGGTTTATCTTATGGTTTTACTAGGATTGGATGATTGAGGTTGATCTTAATGGTGTGGTATATAGGATTGATGATCAATGGTGCTAATATGTGGTAACAAGCTAGGGTTTATACCTAGGTGATACTAGTGAATCATATATGTGTTAATTAAAAATAGGAACATGAAATGATAATCTCATGTGACTTGGTTTTTGCTAATGGATCATAAGCATGCATTCAATTGTTGCTTATTAGGGTTCTATATGTAAAGTTGAAGTGGCTATGATCACATGGGCTAAACCCCTAGGGTTTTAGGGTTGCACTAATTTAGGATGATCACATGAAATAAGGGAATCAATGTCTTACTCAAATTGAAACTAGGGTTTCTAAATTATGGTATAACTCCTAAAATGATGATTGGTAAAAGAGTTGTGGTTACTAATTACTTTGAATCAAAATTAGTAATGGTTTAATATTTTATTAATTTTCAACCAGAATTAATAATTAGAGTAACTCCTAATTTTGGTTTAATTAAGAATCAGGGTTTAATAATTGTTATTAGGTTTTAAAATAATTGACTTGTTAATTAAAGAATGTTTAAGTTAAAAAATTTGAGTTATCAAAATAATCTTGGCTTTTAATATTTTCTTGATTATTACTATTTAAAGAAAATAGAAAATAGTAATTTGCAATTAGGGTTTATGAATTACCACTAATAATTAAGTTAATTCAATTATGGTAAATAAAATTAATCTTAACATTTTACTTAGTTACTGAATAGTTAAAATTTAATTTTTACACTTAACAATTTATTGAATTCAAATTGTATTTTAAATAATTGAAATGGCATAATTAATAAGGTTAAAAATAAGTGACTTTTTATTTTGTCACACATTTTTGTTTTATATTTTATTTGAATAGAGTTTATTTTTGTGAGCATTTTGATATATTATTCATATTTTTCTGAGTTGAAATGAAGTTTATACAATTTTGCAAGGTTTCAGTTATTTTCTGGAATTTGAAATAAAGTGAAAATACTAAGCATACCGGTTCGTTTCTAGTCTCTGCGACTGACGAGTGGGGCCAGGTACACGCCGACTGCCACGTTGGCGTGGACCAGTCAAAAACTACGCGGGGTCCTACAGGCCATGTTGACCTCGCCGGCGGCTTGACGCCGGCGGTCAGCGCACGACGGCGCTGCCGATTTATGGCTCCCCGGGATGGACTACTGGGGTTTTCCGACTCGCCTCGATTCACTGAACACGATGGTGGTGTCGGTTTGGCGAGGAGATCACCGGAGCTACGCCGGCGTTCATGTCCCGCGGTGGTTTACTCCGGCGAAACGGCGAAACGGTGCTATAGATGGTTCCAGGAAACAATAGTGGAGTCCAGAGATGCGCAATCTTACCGTGAGTATGATGGTGTGGTCGGCGACGACGATTGCCGCCGGAGACAACGGCGATTGACGGTTTCCCGGCGAACCCGAATGAAAGGGAACGGCGAAATTCTTCCTCAACTTGGCTTCCCTCGATGCTAGACTCCTCCAGGATGCTCTACGCGGCCAGGCGCACCTCCTCGACCCAACGGTGGACTCCGGGGTGCTCTCAATCGACGGCGCCATGGAGGTCACCGGCGGCAGAGATTGGTGCAATGCGGAAGAAAGAGAGAACAAGAGATAATGAGGTGAGGTGGCAACGATTAGGGCTTCCACGACGATCCTCCCCTTCTATTTATAGCTCCCGACGAGGTCAATATCGACGGCGAGCATCGACGACCTGCGGCCAGGATGTGGCGGTCACGCGTTTTAGGGTTTCGGGCGCGAATCGTGATGATTCAAGATAGACTCGGACGCGAGAATGATTGAGCGAGGTTACGAGACCTGCGACGACGTCCGAGGTTGATCTTATCGTCGGCGGTGAGGTGGCCGAGCTCCTTCATCGCGTCGTCGCCCCTGGAGAAGACGACGGGTTCATTTTTCCTCTCGCACGATCTTTAAAGCAACCCAAACGGTAAGTGGCTTTGGCTGGGCTGCACCGGGCTGTGGTGGTGGGTTGGTTGTTGGGCTGCTGCGGTGCGGAGGTCCACCAGGGTAAGTCCTTCTCTCTTCTATTTCCTTTTCATTTTCTCTTTTTATTTTCTGTTTTGAATTTGAGATTTGAATTCAAATTGATTTCTGCTTTGTTTTGCAGGTTCTTAATTATTTGAATATCAACATAAATTGATAATAATGCTTACTGTATCATTTTGTGGTTTAGATAAACACTGAATTTTTGATTGGATTGATATGTTGAGAGGTTTAATTAACATAGAAATAAGTTTAGATTTTTATCTCAATTCCTTTTTCATTTGAAAACCAAATCTATTTAAGTGGTTTGGAAATTTATAACGAGTAAATGGTGAATAGGTTATATCTTTCTAGTGCTTAACCATAATGATTACTCACATATAATTTATTTATGGCTATGGTTTAAAGTAAGTGGCAATGAGAATGGGATTGGTGCATGATTTTATGTAGAGAATTGTTTCTAAGGGTTTAAGCAAGGTGGTTGGATATCAAAGTGGAATTGGTTATTGGTTTCACTCTACTCACCCAATGATATGTAGTTCTTAAGTATATATGGCTTGGCTTTTACTTGTGATACATGATACACAAGTTAGGACATGTTATTTTATGTGGGATTGATTCCATATGACAAGGTTTAGGGTTTTGGGAATACTTCACTATTTGAAGTATGAAATAGGCATGAGGTATGGCAGGATTGTAATTATAATCCAAGTTAATCCATGGGTTGGAATTCAAATGTAGTTTAGGGTTTTAGTAGTGATCACCCAAGTGATACACAACTAGGTTTGAACTATGATCATAAGCTAGGTATATTTAATTGGCTAGGGTTTCCTCCTCACTTAGGTAGAATTATTGTATCAAGGCAATGATAGGTTTGTCTCAAGTGTTTGGATAGGCAAGGTTAAATACAATATCATCACTACTCTATACCAGGCATGAGTATTGGTTTGGTTAATTACTAATGAGTTACTTATTATTTCATGAGAAGAATGAGATCTATGGATCACATATATAGGTTTAACTTATCATCTATATTTATCAAGTAAGATCATGCATCATACATGAATCACTTATTCCTCACTAATCTCTCTTCTTTAATACTTCTCTCAACACACTCACTTAGATTCTTAAGGTTTATGATCATCACCCAATTTGAAATGATCAAAGTATTGGCCTCATAATTATTCATTAGTGAATTATGGTTCTCTCTCCAAGATCAAGTATTTGTCCATATACTTGAGTATACATATGTAGCTTAAGCTCTCCGAGATAGGTAGGGTTTTCTCTAGGGTTTATGATCATTACCAAGGTGTAATGATCACAACACTTGCCTCTCTATAATTACTAGAAGAATAGGTTCTTACTTACTATCAAGTTTTAGCTAGGTCAAATAGGGTTTAATACTTTACTAATACTTATTATAACATTGGTTAGTATCAACAATTACCTCCCTTGGACAAGGTTTAAATATTTAGCTAGGTTCTATTTAATGGATGATATAAGCATATTGATGATTCTCTTCTTTCTCTAAGGTTTACTGGAATGGGTTGGGAAATAAGATTGGAATGGTCAAGGTTAATGAAGAATGAATATGAATGTCCTTGACATGGTTCAATTATTGTAGTGGAAAAGATATACCATGTGACTCATGGTAGGAACATTTATTTAGTAGAAGACATGGATAAGATAAGTAAGGAATGGTTTCTTAATTAATTGTGTTCTTTGATTCATAGTAGAATAATTATTCATGTGTTGTTGTAAGGAATGTCATGTTGAGATCCTTTATAAGATCTTGTAGTTGATCCTTACTTAAGGTGTTGTCTGTTGTAAAACTAATTCATTTGATCTAGCCCATAGATCAAATCATCTCTACCCAAAACAAGGTTTTAGCAAAGGTCACAGTGAAGTTTATAGCGCTTGACTTGATGATCTACTTCAATTCCATCAAGTCAAGTGAAACTTCAGTTACTGTGGTAAGTTTTATTTGAAGCGCGAAAATTCCCCGGATTTTCTATGCATGAATGCAATGCACACTTTGGTGTTCTCTCATTTTATTGTCTCTAAACCTGGGATATTACACCCTTCGAACCAGTTATCTACATATTGAGGAGGCGCGGTGGCCGTTGTGGCCTCCCTCGCCCGTATATCAGGCGTCGGAGGCTAGAACCCCCATCATCATCACAGTTGAGAGCGGCGATGAGGACCACGGCCCAGGCGGCGACCGACAACCAACACAAACCATAGCCTAGGGTTTACGATTTAAATGTAATTATTAGTTTATCTCACCCGTTTAGAGAAAATTTAGTGTAATCTCTCTTGTTAGGGCTTATATGAATGCAAATCTAGTTAAAACATTTTAAACTAGAGGCGACACACGACCCAGAAGGACAAGGCGAGGACGATGGGTCGTATACCAAAATTACTAAATGGAACACACTGCGGCTTGCCGCCATATTCCAAGTTTCCAACGGCAAAAGTCCAATTAACAGCACGAAGACCATCTAACAGCACGGAGAGCAGGCGAGCAGCGATGCAGGTTTTTACGTTATTCTCGCGCGCTGACATTTGACCTCACATAAATGCACCCGGCCGGCCAGCCTGTAAATCGCCATGCAGAAGAAATTGCACCTCAATTACCACGTCGTCCTCACACATGTCCATGTCCTTGCTAGTACTTTGTTAATCACTATGTGTCCTGCTAGTAGTACTTTGTCAAAAGTAAATCACCATCATCGAAGGCATAAACATATCCCTCAGTACGCACAGCGCATGCACTCCACAATCCAAATGAAAAAAATTACCCAAACAGGTAACCCATAGGGCCAGTGTTGCACAAACAAGTGATTTAAATCTTCTGTTGCACAAACCAATGACTCATAGGTTTACATCGTCTAACATGTACTAATGGGGGGATGTGTGCCTAACATGTGGCACCGCTGCCACCGTGGCCTTGGGTGTGTCTCTTCGTTTTTACCATAGAGACAAACCAATTTGTGAAACTCATTCCCTGCTACCTTAGGCAGGGCTTGCCCGAGCCCAGGCGTGGTGGCCCGATACAAGCACCTAGAGGCAATGGAGGTGGTGGAGGCCCACCGTAGCATTCAACGCTTTCCTTCCATCGAGCCGCGGAAGCATGTGAAAAAGAAATTATACAGGCAACAAGATGGTTTGATCCGACCCGGATCGACCACGTGGAGCCACCGACGTAGCTGGCCGGTAACGCACGCATTTGCCGTCACCTCTAGGTGGCCCAATCTTGATGTTGCCAAGAAAGATGACATACCGGGGACTCCTAGCCCGGCTCAAATGTGGAGTGGCCCTTGTCAAGGACTAGCAACTGCAACGATCATCTTCAGATGGCCGCAAACTGGTTCAACTTGCTTTGGCCCTATGATTTACTTTGGCACATAACTGGCGCACACTTGATGCCACGGTGGCAGTCGGTAACTTGTTAAGCGCACACCGGGCCCCATTGTTAGGTACACAATTAAACGGTGTAAGTAGATCCTGATAGCTCCTTGCAAGCCTTGGAATCACTAGTGTGTACAACACAAAATTTTGAGTCAATGGTTTGCACGACAGTAGCCCTAAGAATGTACATGTTCGTACAATTTTCTCAATCCAAATAGAGTAGCACAATATTTTCCACTATGCCCATCCTTTTTAGGTTGTGGGCCTGCTCGATCAAGTGGAAGGCAGCAGTGTTAATTAACTGGTTGTCTTACTAGATCCCCCAGCTGTTGGATCACTTGCTAGTTACTACTGCGTCTGATATGCTATGCTACATTTGCTACCTCGTTTCGGTCCCCCAGGCAGCTCGGTTCGGATGGTGGTCTTTGAGAAGAAAAATGCCCAGTGGATGGTCCAACAGCTAGCAACAGCTCAAACCGCTGGGCACGAGTAGTATGAACTGTCATGCCAAAGCCCAGATCCAGGCACAGCCAGACAGATACCTAGGAACCAATTTCTCCTTTCACTTTGTCGGCGCCCACCCTGGTGGCTGGTGCCATACGTATTTGTCTCCGCTACACCCATCAGCATTCACCAACCAGAATATATTTAACTGTATCATGCCCAAGGGATAGTAGTGGTAATGTAGGCTAAGTTCCTTGAAATAGGCTTTCGCCCCGCTATATTAATATAGCAACCACACGATATAAGCACCGCTGGAACCGCATCACAACCATGCCCAAAAGAAACGGAAGAGAAAGAAAAAAGGAAACAAATGCCGACACCGGTAGCTCGACAAGAACGATGACGACCCTGCAACCGCTGCGTCCTCCGGAGGATTCCCACCACACTCCTAGCACCTCGAACCGCCGCATACCAAAACAGCACCTTCAACAAGGAAAGCGACAACGACGACGCCACTGATGTCCGGAATACTCCTAGGGTTTCCCCCGGTATACGGAAGGAAATGGAGAGGGGGTACATCCGACGCCCTCCAAGAAGGCAAGGCGGCACCCTCAGGCGTCACCGCGTCAGAGTCGGATGAGCCGACATGGATTTCTCCCAACCCCCAAAACCACCATCCCGGACGATTCGATGAGCTTCCCCCAACCTACCGCCCACCAACACACGCCCCCACGGTCTTGAAGTCCTCATCGCTGTCTCGCCGTGGACACCGGTGCAAGGCCTAGAGGAGGAAGAGGGAGACAGCAGGGCTCGGGGTAGCACACCACTACCGGCGGGAGGGAACAACCTCCACCGGATGACCACTACCGACGGTCTTCACGGCAGCCGACCGGACGAGGCAGCAAGGACAAACCAGGCCCCTCCTGGCCCGATCGGGCCCAACCAGGCCCGTGAAGTCCTCGCCGCCAAGCTGCAGTAGGCCGATCGTGGCGTCGCCACCACCCTTCCACCGCCGACGAGCCTCTTCCGCCACCAGGGAACAGCAAGGTCGAAAAGGGGCCCAGATCGGGCCCAAAAGGGGCCCAGATCTTGGCCGAACGGACGCCGCCACCACCCCTCCCGACCGCCGCTCCGCCGCCAACGACGGCGCCGCTGCGCCTCCTTCCACCCGACACACGGATCTCATGCCGCCGCATCGGACCGCCATAGGCCGAGGTGCACCGCCACGGGCCGCCCCGCGCCGTGCCAGGGCTCCACGCTCGCGGGGAAAGACCGCCGGCCGCCGCCGCCGGCGGCGGAGAGAGGGAGGGAAGAACTGGGCTGGGAAGAGCGGCGGAGAGAGGGAGGGAAGAACTGGGCTGGGAAGAGCAGCGGCTAGGGTTCGCCCCTGCTCGCCCGCGCGGGGGGCGAGAGGAGCGAGACGGGGGGCCTCTTTTATTTACGTTGGGATTAGAACCTTCAGATATAGTTCAATGTAGGCTAAGTTAGGCGAGCTGATTAAGTGATTAATAGTTGCTCTCAGTTTTCATTTGCGTTAAGTGGAAAAAGAAACATGTGCCCAACTAGCACATCACGTCCTTGGACCTCGGTGTACTGAACGCGAATAACACCCCGCCGGTGAGCGAGATATTTATTTTAGGTTCGTTTTAACGTCGTAGCAGATGGTTCGACCAACATGCGATGCGCGGGTACAATGCATGTCGAAGCAACATATGGCCAGGTGTGATCTTGCTGGCGTTGGATGCATGTGATTTGCATGATACGTTGCCAAACGGCAGCTAATCATGCACAGCTTTCAGCAGCAGGTACCATCCTGATGTAGAATACTGAAATGAACATTAGGGGGTTTGGTTGGTGAACGACAGCGGGCGCAAGAGCTACGTGCTAACAAAAAAGATGATCAAAATGTCGCCGTCGGCAGACGAAACCCTTGTGGTTGGTTAATCGGCAGCGGAAAACGTCGGCCGGTCGCGAGTGAAGTGCGTGCTGGGGCGAAGGTTGCTGTACAAAGGGGTCTCTAGGCAGGCCGATGATTTGTTTGTTGGCTAATAGTAAGCTAACAAATACTCCACTTGCACGGGTTGAGATCAAGAAGCTCGCCTCCACTTGCGCTCCATGATTTTCATCAGACATTTACTGGTTGCATGAGGAGAAGTTCACGATCGAAGGCGATTTAAGAATTCGGAAGATTGCGACTGGTCACGTGACAGCAGAGAAGAACAGGTAATGAGAGCCCAGTTGGCTTGGCTATCACCCAAAGGTCAAATTATATGTCATGTTGCATAGTCGGGGAACATTTCAATATACATCTGCCTACATTCGAAAGTGGGTGGTTCATATAAAAATGAAACCATACATTGAACAAGGTGATCAAACATCAGTCATCGTCATGCCGTTGTGTAGATGCAGCAATATATGATAATCTTAATTACTCACTCAGATTCGCAAATGAGTGAACCGTCAAATAAGTTGTCACTCGTTCGGGTGGAAAAAATACCTACAATTTGTCTCTGTTTTAGATATAAGATGTACAATAAGTTGTCTCTGTTTTAGATATAAGATGTACAATTTGTTTTTGAAGAAAAAATGAGAAGAGAGTGTGGCAAGAGTTACTGCATAAAAGAATACGGTCCATTTATGTGCAAATAGAAAATAGAATCCCTTTATAAGCAGGGATACTGTCCTTTCTAGAGATAATCTTGATTACTCGCTGAGCTTGGCATCTGGGTCAACCGTAAAATAAGTTGTCATTTGGGTTAAAAAAAGTATGTCCAAGTAGGAAATAAAAATCCAATTATAAGTAAAGATACTATCTTTTTCCTGTAAAAAAAGATACTGCCTTTGTAGAGATATATAAAGGGAAGCAAATTTGGTGCACATGAGCACCAGTGCTCTCAGTTTTTAAAATATTTAAAAACTGTATTTCTTCGTTCCAAAAAATCATCACATTTATTCCATGAATACATACACATGTTCTGAATATTCATGCAAAGTTTCGGTAGAAATTACAATGTATTTTGAGCTACAGGAAAAAAACAAATTTGTGGCTACGTATAGAGGTATATATTTGTTAGAAATTTGTCTTTTTGTATAGCTTAAAATATAACATATTTTTCTCCAAATTTTTTACCGTACCTTCAGAATGTTTATATGTATGTGGATATTTAATTTCATATTTTTTAAAATCCAAAAAATATGATTTTTAGAAATCAGGAGCACTGGTGCTCATGTGCCAAATACACTTTTCGTATATAAAGGTGTAAAGAAAATGTTAGATTTCTATCTATCAAACGAAAACACCGGTTGACTATTGACTAAAAAGAATATCATGTATCAACCCAAAGACCAAAGGATTTGGGAAGTCGATGTTCTAGATATAAAGAGTGAGTCTTTCCTTGTAAATGGATGTTTAAACTTATGAGTGAGGTGGCGGTGTGACAAGAGTTACTGCATAATAAATATATCTAAAATAATAATTTGTCATAAGTGATAGAACAAAACCTCCGACTGTTGCCTGAAAGGTCTAATAAAAATTTAAAAAGTGTTCATTGATAGAAAATCTTTTACTATAAGGGACGAGCACAAAACGTTTGTTAGGGAGGACACGTGGCTATGAGGGTTGCCACTAGCTTAGCAATATAACTCTCTCTACAATATCATGCCCGGAAAATTGTTTTAGAAGTAAATGTCTTATGGGTAGTGACGAGGGGGCTCCCCGGCAATACCCACCACGAGGGGCTTAGGGTTGATGGAATCCTGCAGGTTAGCACGAAATATCGGATACCAAACAAACAGAAGGCGAGATTTTACCCAAGTTCGGGGGCCTCGATGAGATAAAACCCTTACTCCTGCTTGTCTGATCTTGATTTATCGATGAAAAAGATTACAATGAGGCAGCCGATAGACTGCGTTATGGTGAACTCGCTGGAAGGCAAGGTTTTAGGGTTTGGTGTATGCGGGATTGTGTAGGATGATTTCGATGCCCTCCGGCAGGCCCTCCCTTGGTCTTTATATAGGAGACCAGGTCTCGAGAATCCTTCTTAGATTTGACTATGTTGCAATGAGATCTAATCTAATCTTCTATTATTCGACGTTTCCTCGCTTTGTCCATCAAGAATCCATGTCCTTCTACCTTTCCTCCATCGGAACCGACGCATAGGTCCATCATGGGCTACAATGATCTTCATGGATCCCTTGTTAGGTCGAAGGAGGTAGGACAATGCTGAATACCCGAAAGATAATGCCCACATCAGGTAGTTCCTCTAAATATCAAATTTAGAAGAACGTTAACAGGAAACAAGTAATTTGAAACAAGTAATTTGCTTGGCTCCAAGTGTTATAGCGGCTTCCGAAGTTATTTGCGGTCAAATCTATATATGTCCGCATGTCGAATGGCCATACAATTTTAGTGAGAAAATGTATTTGGAAATCAAAGCTACCTTCAAAGGTTCATATGTTCATGTAGTTCCTCCATTAAAAAAAGCAATCGCCTTGCAAAATGCAAACATAGTAGTTATGGGAAATGTGTTTTCTATGGTTCAGAAAAGCCTGTCAACAATCGCTTGTCTCTTTGCTTGTCTTATTGGAGAGATTTTTTTGTTTTACTTTTAGCATATCACCACCAAGCCGACGGTATCTCCAACAGTTACGACACCGTGAACAGCCATCATCGGCTCTAACCGCATCGAAGCTCGACTCTCACTTTTTGACCGACTCTCCTGCAACCCGCAAAATCCGCAAGGATTGTGTCGTTCGATGTTGATCTGCACGGATAGGATGCCACTATTATGGGTATCGAGGTGGATGGTGCTGATGCTAGTGTTTATGGAGAGGCCTCCCTCTACGCCAAGGAGGAGTTGTGATGACGATTGCTTCAATTTTCCCCTCTTCGAAGACCTCGGAGCAGCAGAATCTGACATCTCCCGAAGTAGGAGACTCTACTAGGAAAACAATAATAGACCCACGGTTACCACTGGCACACCAAAAAAAGTGCACTCCAGTGGTATTTTCGGCCGATGCACGCGTTTTCCGGCGCGCCGGTAATAACTTCATACCGCCGGTGCACGCCTGTTTTGGCCCACTGGCAATAAGTCTGGGCCCGATCCGGGAGGGGTGTAGACGTGCGCCACACTTACCGCGGCGCACATGTATTCTGGTGCGCTGGTGGTAAATTGATTACCACCGGCGCACCACTATACATGGGTGCCGACAGTAACTGAGGTGCACATCTGCACCCCCACCCACCTGGGAATCGCCTTTCCATTTTCAAAAGAATAAAAGAAAATTTTGAAAATAATATATTTTCAGATGACCATGTGTTATTGTCCTAGTTCTTAGGAAAATTAACAAACATGAATTTCGATGCACTATGCAAAATGGTGTCATGTTTCGATACATGCCTTTTTCCGCATATGAGTTCCGATGAAAAAGTTTTTTATATAAAAATTATCTACGGAAAATATTGCATCCCTTTTCAACCGCCTATGGGTGTTTCCCGATTTTCTTTAGATTTCTAAAAATCAAAAAGGAAATAGGAGTTTTCTGACGTTTTAGATTTCGGTAAAAATCAAATAATTCGATGTTGGTGCGTCGGCGGTAACCTTTACTGTATATAGAAAACCAGCCCATTCCTCTCCTCCTCCTCTTTACTCTTTTCCTCCTTCTCATTCCCTCCTCATCCTCCTCCTCTTTCCCTACCTCCCACGAGCACCTCCTCAAGCCGATGACCTCCCTCGGACGAGGCCATCTAAGACGTAGGGCCGTGGCAAACTTGTCCATGTGAAGCACACAAGGCACCCAAGCTTCTTTGGGCGACAAACCGTTTCCCAATTAACCTTGTACTTGGCCCCCCGTAGTGTGGTCCATGGCCGACCAAAGGAATGTACGCTCAATCTTATCAATAAACTTGAGTGTGCTCGCCGGGATGGAAAGGGGGGTCAAGTAGTAAATAGCTTGAGAGGCGAGGACTGATTTAACCAAGGGAGCCGGGCGGCCGTGGTGACGTACTTCCCATTCCAAGTAGGCAACCTACAGGCGCATTTATCCTCCAAATGTTGGATGTCCCTCCTCCTCAAGCATTTGACCGAAAGAGGTAGCCCAAGGAAGGGAAGTGGGAAAGATTATGTTTTAGCCGGGATCTCATGAAGAATGTCATCAAGGTCTAGGTGGGCACACCTAATCGGCACAACCGAACTCTTAAGGAAATGTGTACAAAGGCCGGTAACCTCCCCGAAGTCATGTAGGATGCGAGCAAGGTTTTGTATATCTTCCTTGAAAGGGGCGACAAAAACCGCCGCATCATCCGCATATAAAGATGTGCGAAGAATGGTGCCTCTACACCGCAACTTGTGTAAATGGCCAAGCGTCGACGCTCTTTCGAGGACTTGTGCAAGCGTGTCAATGGTGAGGACGAAGAATAGCGGCGAAAGCTGGTCCCGTTGGCACAAACCGCGACCATGCCGAATGGGAACGCCGGGCACCCCATTGAGGAGTACCCTCAGGGTAGCGGTAGTGAGAAGAACCACAATCCAATTCCCAAAGCGATTCGGGAATCCTCTTCTTTGTGGTAGATCAATGAGGTAGCCCAACGGATTGAGTCGAAAGCTTTGCGAATGTCAAGCTTGGAGAGGAGCGCCGATATCTTATTCTTGTGGCATCTAGTGGTCCAGAAAGACTTGGGGGGCTGTGCTAGGCAGCCCAAGTTGAAGCCTCACCTAAAGTACCATGGTGGTTTCTCCCACCATTGGTCTCATAAATTTGAAGTCACTTGTTCGTACGAGAATAGGCCCAATAGTTACTTGTTTGTACGTACAATTTTCTCAATCCAAATAGAGTAGCACAGGATTTCCCCCTATGCCCATCCTGTTCAGGTTTTCCCGAGCACAGCAGGTTGCGGCCACTGCAGGGGGTCCTCGATCAAGTGAAAGGTAGCAGTGTTAATTAACTGGTTGTCTTACTAGATCTCCCCCGCTGTTGGATCTCTTGCTGCTGCGTCCCGCGGCACAGCTATGCTATGCTACCTCGTTTCGGTCCCCCAGGCAGCTCGGTTCGGATGGTGGTCTTTGGGAAGAAAAATGGCCACTGGATGGTCCAACAGCTAGCAACAGCTCAAACCGCTGGGCACGAGTAGTATGAACTGTCATGCCAAAGCCCAGATCCAGACAGATACCTAGGAACCAATTTCTCTTTTCATTTTGTCGGCGCCCACCCTGGTGGCTGGTGCCATACATATTTTTCTCCGCTACACACATCACCATTCACCAACCAGAATGTATACGTACTTAACTGTATCATCATGCCAAAGATAGTAGTACTAGTAGTACAAGTAGTGGTATAATGTAGGCTAAGTTAGGCGAGCTGGTTACAAGTACTTACTACTACGTTTCAAAAAATCAAGAAATAAGGCGCACACGTATTCTAAGATGAAATTTGACCATAAAAGTTGAGCAATAAAATCTTGATTATATTATATGTATATAGTATTGTTGGATTCGTATTGAAAAGCATACTTTTTAATGATGCTAATTTTATACAAACAATTTTTATCTATTTAAAGTAATTCTTGATCAAACAAAAAACTCGTAAAACGAAAACGTCTTATTCCTTGAAACGAAGGTAGTGCGTGGGAAAAAGCATGTGCAGAACTAGCACATCACGTCCTTGGAGGCTTGGACCTTATTGTACTGAACGCGGCTGACTCCCCACCGGTGAGCCAGATGTTCGTTTTAGGTTCAGTTTAACGTCACTGAAGAATCGATTGCCGCCAATGGACCAACATGCGATGCGCGGGTACAAAGCAAGTTGAAGAAATAAGGATCATATGTCAGGTGGTTGTTTCATCTCGCTGGCGTTGGATGCACTCGTATAGCTTGCATGATACGTTGCCAACCGGCAGCTAATTATGCACAGCTTTCAGCAGCAGGAACCATCCTGATGTGGATTACTGAAAAGAACTTGAGACGGTTTGGTGGGTGAACGACAGCGGACAGCAGAGTACGTGCTAACAAAAAAAGATGAAAATATCACCGTCGGCAGACGAAACCCTAGTGATTAGTAATCGGCAGCGGAAACGTCGGCCGGTCGCGAATGAAGTGCGCGCTGAGGCAAAGGGATTCCTTCAAGTGGGCGCAACCAGTGGTGAAGGTTGCTGTACAAATGGGGTCTAGGCAGGCCGGTGATTTGTTTGTTGGGTTGCAAGCTAAAAAATACTCCACTTGCGCTGCATGATTTTCATCAGACTTTTGCTGCTTGCATGAGAAGAAGTTCACACAGGCGATTTAAGAATTCGGAAGATTGCGAATGGCCACTAGGGCGTGACATCACAGAAGAACAGGTAATCAGAGCCCAGTTGGCTATCGCCCAAAGGTCAAATTATATGCCATTTTGCGTAGTCTGGAAACATTTCAATATACGATGCTCCAAAGTGGGCGGTTCGTATAAGAAAAAGGATACCATACACCGAACGAGATGACCGAACAGCAGTCCTCGTCGTGCCGTTTGTGTAGAACTGTAGATACAAGATACAACAATATATGATAATCTTGATTACTCGCTCAGCTTGGCATCTGGGTCAACCGTAAAATAAGTTGTCGCTCTGGTGGAAAAATACGTGCAAGTACCGGCTCAGCATGTCATCTGCGTCAACTGTAATCTAGGTCGTCATTTGCGTTGAAAAATATTCCCTCCGTTTTATATACAAGATATACTATGGAGTATTTGTCTTTGAAGAGAAATCAAGAATATGGTGTGTTCTGCATTGCACCACTCGTTTAGAAAAAAAATTAAGTTTTTACATTTCCTTATCTTACGCAAACTCATCTATTTTTTTCATTTCAATGAGCTAGACTTACTTCACCCAAAACTGGTGCATTTTTTTCTCCACATATTTTTTTAAAATTTTCGTGCCAGAAATTATACACCTTATATCTAGAAACAGAGGAAGTATGCGTAGTAACAACAAATACGACCCATTTATGTGCAAAAAATAAAATACAATCCCGTTATAAGTAGGGATACTATCCTTTCTATAGATACATGATGAGTGCATTTTGAGCATGTTCTTACACCATTATTTTATATACATATCTCTAATAGAATAGGATTTTTGTATTTTATTGCGCTTCCGCAGCCTTTTATGCTTTTCTGCGCAAAAGAGGCAACGATCTCAATAAACTATCATTTTATGGTATTTTGACGTGATAAAAATCATCTAAGCACTTAATCATGCACATGGGTGAAAACTGAATGTGAGGAGAAGTTCCAGTAAGTTTAGCGGGTATCGGTATGGGAGGACCCCGGCCGTACGCCGTACCAGGAGCACCGCCTCCTCAAATACTTTCATCTCACGCATACGGTGGAGAGATCAGAGACACGCAGCTTTTGAAAACGCAGAAACACCACCTCTTGGGTAGATCGGGAGGAGAAACTTTGGAGAAGACATCATCCGGGCTGCTACACGGATCATCGGAGGACAAGGCATCAACCCCTTCATCATCAACCGTTGCATCTCTCCATCATCATCACCGATTCCATTCTCCTTCAACCATAGTTGTGATCTTTATTGTTATTGTGGATTTGAATTCAAATCTATACCAGTACTTTCATCCCATCAATAAGAATATGACGATGTTCTTGATTGTTTTCATGTGTGAGTAGTTCCTCTCGTTTTTGGGCAGATGGAGAAACTCTGGCATGAATATTAGATGAATCTAAGATGATCTAAGATTTTAAATTATTAACGTGTGTTAGTTCTCTCTCTTGATATTATATATTTGTGCACCATGTAATATTTTTCTTATGTTCTCGAGAGGGAACTACCCTTTGAAGTGTGGTAATGTGTACAGTGAGAAGTGACATTACCGTATCGTCACTTTAACGCATGGAAGAGGAGGATAAACGGAGACTCACCAAGCTCATATCGATAACCATTGGGTAAAACCCTTAACTGGGATGGTCAATATGTGGTTTGCAGAAGGCTAGCTGTAGTGGTTATTTAGAGATGCAATGACCGATGGCTTTTTGGGCGCATATTATTATGTTGCTCTCTACACACACAATATGATTAAAAGCATATTTAATCTTGATTAACATGAATCGTAATGCTAGAGGTGGGTTCAATAATCCCTGAGAACACTTTGTCTTATTAAGTTTCAACTCATTTCTCACTACGATTTTACTTATTGCTTCGTTTAATTTGTTACAACCAATTACAACAATCTTTTAAAACACCTTCATTTAAGATTAAAGGATGATTTATAACTAGCATTTAATATATAGTAGTAAGGGCCATTAAGACCTTAACTAGTAGCTTCTCGTGATTGGATACTCTTATTTCGAAACTAGCTACAAGTGATCTGTGTACTTGCAGTCATCAATACATAAAGACTAAAGGGATAAGGATAATTTAAATTTCTACATATCATGTTTTTCTATGCAAAGTGATCAAATTAAACGAAAATTCTGCATAAGTAAATGGAACATCACATGTCGACTCAAAGACTAAGGGGCTTTAGGAGTCGAGGTTCTAGATATAAAGAGCAAGAATTTACTGAACAAGCAGGTTTTTAATTACAAATGAGAAAGGAGTGTGGCAACTGTTACTGCATAATAAAAATAACACCAAAATAAGACCCTGTCCACAGTGACACAAAAACCCAATGACTATCAATTGTGGAAGGGTCGAGTATCAAGTGAGAGCCAAACGAAAGTTTTATTTGATAGAGGAACCTACATTACAGGAAATGGTAGAAAACATGTTTTTGGGAGGAAACATGGTTAGGAGAACTCATCTTGGGTCAACAGTATCCATCCCTCTATACCATCGTGCCCTATTAAACTTTTTGGTTGCGGGTCCTGTGGATGGTTCATAAAAAACTTTGACCATACAAAAGTGGATTGCTGGTTCAATTTGATACATCGGCTTATGACGGTTGACTTAACACGTGAAGCAGACAGATTGTGTGAAGACTTACTACCTTAGGATCATTTACGTTCAAATCTATATATGTGGACATGTTGATGGAGATACAATTTTTTTAGAAAATGTATTTCGAAATTAAAGCGTACCTTTAGAGATTAGGATTTTTATGTCATTCCTCCATAATAAAGTAATTCTTAAAAAATATAACCTCACAACACGCAACTTGAGAACAAATCAAACTATTCAATCAAAAGAACTAATAGTAGCAGTTCCAAGCGGGGATTGTAAGAAATGTGTTTTCCCTGATTTGGAGGAGTGTGTCAACCATGTATTTGAGTATTTCTAAATTGTCCCTTTATTTACGTTATTTAGAGTTTAGTTCATTTTACTTTTCACATATCCCATCCATTGTTGTAAATATGTTAGAAACTTGGCTAAATGAGGTATAGAAAAATGCACATATTCAGATGGGGACATGTGCTTCAGATTATATGGAATTGAAGAAACGATATGGTTTTAAACAAAGGTGGACCTGATTGTTTTTAAAGCATATTTGTCTGGCTAGCCGCTCCATGCGTAACTATAATTATTTTTTAGATGCATCTTCACCCCCTATAGACGACATCTCAATATTTCAACGTCAAAATGATCATCAAGTGGTACGCTCGTGTCGCTCATTTTTCATATTATTCATGTGTGATGCGATATAAATTTTGATTTTTAGCTACCATAGCATGTACATTTCCCTACACCTCTTACTAAGGCCAATTTTGAAACTAGGTCTATAATGGTGTACCTATACCGCATCTTATGTTTTTTGGGTACTAAGGTCATAACACAAAAATGTTACTTTATATATTGGCAAATCAATTTGTTTCCAATTATAAAAGTTTGGCAATTGAGTCCTTTTTAATGAACTTGCATTTTAGATAGAACTTTGCAGGAAACCCGTATTGTCGCCAAGCCTTATTATGTTCCATTTGAGAAATACCTCCTTCTCCGTGAAATTCGTTATTAGAATGTTAGGGCTCCTTTGACTCATAGGATATGAAAAACATAGGAATAGGAAAAGCATAGGATTGGGATGTCATGCCCACTTGAATCCTATGGAAAGATGAAGTATGTCTGATTCTAGCAAAGGAATCTTTCCGTGAGGTATGACATAATGTTTTTTACCCTTAAGATTTACACTACAAGATTCATATAGGATAAGTTTATATATGATGTGTTCATATGAATCAAACTAGTTGTATAGGAAAATTTACCGTAGGATTTAAATCCTACACATTTCCTAAACAAATCATATGAATCAAAGAAGCCCTTAGTCTCTTTTGCAGACAGCTATGCTACATTAGAATCATAATCTCCTCTTATGGTGAATTTTTTTGGTCGGTGCCCTAAACAATCTCGTATAATATTGCGCCCACCCACGGCCTCCATATTTGTGTCTTTCATGTCCAGTCTCAAAACAACCTATACCGACATGGCCACCATAATCAAAACCAACTACATCATACCCAACATTGTCAATGTTGTTCCCTCAACTCTAGCCACTGAAACCACTAGGTCGAACCTCTTGGTTGCCATGGAAATGGCATTCGCCACTGGCACCAACACTAGCACCTCATGTCCCTCCACGTGGGTTAAACATACCAATGGCGACAAGGAGACGTCGATTTTCTTAGCTAGTAGACCCATATACGCTAGGTGTGTGAAGGATCAACCGACTCTACCTCCACACGCGAACCTAGCTAGGATTTGCCTAATTCTACGATCGGCCTTAGCTTCACTCGGGTATGTAGGACCCAAAGGTAGATCCAAGTCCCTCCATGTTGGGTTTGGGTGCTTGTTTAGCCAAAAACAATAACTCTAGTTTCCGAATTTGAAAATATGCGTACGTTCTTAGGCGCTTACCAAAGTGATCACCGTTGGAAATGAAGACAACGGTGTAGGCTTTGCCCAATGATCGAGCACCGGTAACCAGGGAAAGTCCTGCCCACGACGGTCACCTCCTTGTCCAGATCCACCTCGTCGTCCTGCAAGAGGAGAATAAGAAATTGAACTCACCTGTGAATGAAGCTCCATATTTGCTCTCTCCCACTCTATTCTTCTCCCCACCCTATTCTTCACACACAACGAAATCTTCGACAAGTCACAACCATGATCCAGTTGTTGAGCCTCGTAGAACACCCCCTCGAAGGCGGCCAACTTGCCAACAAGTCATATGACCGAGCCTGCTTCGTCGTTGAGTTCCCCGGTCGGCGACGAGAGGAGCCAGTATCGGCATCTTGCTTGTCCCGACGGCTTCTCCGGGAGGAGCGGTCAGAGCCGGATTGAGTCGGTGTCAAAGTAGCCAATGCCTACGATGCAGCAATGTTGTTATGTGACTGCGTGTACTGGTGTTTTCAGCATTAGGTGGGGGCAGAAGGTCAACCAACGATATTACTAGTAATTTCAAGAAGTTGACTTTGGTTCTCCTACGATTATCTATAATAACTCCTCTAAAAAAGTCGATATACTCCACAGCTAGATCTGCAGATATTCGGTGGCGACGGGAAGTTGACTATGGCAGAACATTAGACGTGCTGTACGGAATATGGTTATATAAAGGAGTTGTGGTATGTTGAAGCAGGCCAAAAAATGGAAACGGTGGGTGTAGGACGAACTTGACCCAAAAAAAAGTAGGGATGGGACTCGAGGAGTTGAGGTGCAGCCCACCCACACCGCAGGTGGCCCCTGCACCCTTCGACCTTATGGACCCAACGTGACGACCACATGGCCGCGGGCGGGGGTCGCTCCAACCGGCAGTCCAGTTGAACCCACCTTTCCACCGATCACGACGCCCCAGCTCCAACTCCACCGTGCATATCGTTCAGCCACAGCCGCACCACCACCACCACCGGCGGTTGATCGAGTTGGCACACCGCCCTCGTGCCTATACCACCCAAACGCACCCTCGTCCAGCCGTACCGATGCGATCTATCCATCCAGACCAGCCTACTCCAGCGGTGTGAGAACGTACGTACGAGTTGTATAATATTGGGCGTCGGGTACCGTGCACTTCACCCCAGCGGAAAAGCGACAGGATCATCGTAACAGGGCCCCATGCAGCCGGGCCGACGGAACCCGAGGAGGGCCGCTTTCTCTTGGAAACACGCCTTTTTCTCCGGCGACCCATGGATGTGCTCGGCGACCGATGCGCGCCCCCGAAATTTAAAAACAACCAAAGCCGCTCCAAATAGACACAGTGCACACGCCAGAGCCCAGTACTTTGACCGGTATGTTGCGCCAGCCGAGGAGGACGACGCCTGCCACTGCGTCGTCTGAGAGGCCATCAATGGCGGAGAGCTCTATCTCTAGCATGGGGATGATTACGGCAGCGAGCGGCCGGCCGGAGCCACCCGTTCGAGCGAGCAAGGCCAACAGATTACGAGAGGAGGCTTTCACAGCCGTCGGTATCAGGGCGGAGATGCAGATCCCGTCATGACCCACCGCCGGCCGCCCAGATTCTCAGCCGCAACAGACAAACCCCTTCATCTCACATGTACTACTACCGCCGCTAGTACGCCAAAATCACGAAGCATAGAAGGGAAGAGCAGAGTTGATTAAGACATGACACAGCATCATTAGGTGAGGAAAATCTCCCATCTCGGATTTCTTTAATTTCCGAAGAACAAAGCACAGTACAATACTGCAACTGGCATATCGAATACTACCAATACTATATAGTACCGAGCCCAACTTTGCGGCTGAGCAACGAATGAAGCACGACTCCTCACTCACATAATTTCCTAGTGAGAAGGGAAAGAAAACAAAAGTTACCGCCCGCCCACCGCTAGATAGGAGGAGTACATCAAGAATGAATAACAAATCATTTCTTTTCCTGTCATAAGCACCGAACACCCTTATTCATGGAGCCCACGGAAGGCTTCGCCTGCAAGCAAAAGGCTGCAAAAGCAGTGAGCTTAGCGAGAGACGTTAGCTGGATGTGCGCTGGTACTTCCTCGCAAAGCAAAGCAGAGGCCATGTATGGTTGGATGCAAGGAGCAAAGAAAAAGGGTCTCTTTATTTCTGCTTCTGCAAGATTAGCCCATTTCCACTCAACATTTATCTTCTTTCTTACTACTACAAACCGATTCAACATCTCTCTCAACTCCAAAAGTACCACTTATTATTTCTACGAACCAAACTGGCAGGACATGGATTTCTTCCTTCTTCATCCATGCCCCGCCGCTTCACCCAAAAAACAATGTATCACCAATCCAAAATGAGAACGCACCTAAAACCTGACGCTACTCTACTGCTTAATCCTACTTATATTGCTAGTACTACGACCTAACACAACGTACCGGTACCGATTTTTATTGTTGAAATTATTAAACTACTAGACCTAACAACGTACTACGACCTAACACAACGTACCGGTACCGACTTATATTGCTAGTACTACGACCTAACACAACGTTGCCGCTTCAACGGCGGCTCCCTCCCTCCCCACTGCTCCGGCCGGCGACTGGGTTCACGAGCTGTGGCAGAGCGCCTGGGAGGGTTGCGGCGGCGACGGCGAGGAAGACTGCGCTGCCCGAAGCTTCTGGCTTGCGATCATGGCGTTGCTCCGACTAATCAAAGCATCTGCAAACGGCACAGCTCGCTATCAGAAATGAGAACCTTTTGAAAGTTCAGGTAGTTTCAGCCCAATCATAATAACTCCAGATGCTTACCATGGTCAAGCACGAAGCCGCCGGGGTAGCGCGGCTGGGCGCCGAGGTCGTCGAGGTTGAGATTCAGGGCCTGCACGACACGGGCGGGGACAAGAACCGTCGAGCAGCCTGCAGTGACGCCAGAAACACCAAACCAGGAGGAATATTTAGCCACCAACGAACGCGGATTCAACAAACAAAACGGCCAAAAACTAGGAAGTAGAATTTGTAAGGACGCACTTGTCTTCTTCTTGGGCTCCGCCGGCGCGCCGGCCGGCCGCGGGAGGAAGACGCCGGTGCCGTTACGCTCGCGCTTGGCGCCGGGCGGGGTAAGGAACACCGCGCGCATGCCGGCGCCGGCGGCGTGAGGGGGTGGTGGCGGCGCGCGCTGCAGCTGCGTCTTCAGGAGCGGTGGGAACGCCGCCGGGCTCAGGTCGATTGGTGCTGCGCCGCTGCCGCCGCCGCTTGGCCTTTTGCATGCGGCGTTGCGGCGCACGCCCCAGGCGGCGGCCGCGAAGAGCTGCCGCTCCCGCTGCTGCTTGAGGAGCTGCTGCTGTTTCAGGAGATGGAACTGCAAGAAAACCGAACAAAACGTAAATATTTTCAGGAACAAAGGAGTTCTTTAGACAGGAGCTCCGCAACCAGAAACAATGAATACGGACCCTTGCCGCCTGTATCTGGCGCTGCGTGATGAAGTGGGCGAACGGGTGGTAGTAGGCGCCGCCGGCTGGTGCTGCCACGGGAGGATGCGGTGGTGGCGGCGGCGAAGTGTTGCGCGCCGGCGGCGCGAAGCCGCCGTGGCCGTGGAAGCCGTACGGGTTACTCGGTACCGGGACGGTGTTGTTCACGCGCATGCGCGCCACCTCGCCGGCAGCCTCGTACAGGAGGTCCCACGGGTCGGTCGGCTTCTGCTCCAGCGGCGAGGACGGCGGGGAGTTGCCCTGCGACGCGCCGCCGTTGGGGCTCTCCTGGCCGGACTTGGGTAGGCCATACAGCGTGGATTTCGGGGACCCGGAACTCACCTCCTCCTGCGAAACAAGGACAAAATCGTAAGGAACTTGCGGGCTGATGGAGAAGTAACGAACTAAACCAAAAAAACGGACCAAGAAACAAACCTTGGGAGGCGGGACAGCGAGGCCACCGTCGCCGAGGAGGCCGGCGAGGCGGCGCGAGAGGCCGGCCATGGAGTCCTCCTCGTCGCTCTCGCTCCGCGCGGCCACGGCGGCCTTCTCCTCCTCGGAGAAGAAGTCGTCGTCGAGGAACTCGTCGGGCAGCAGGAACTCCTCGCCGCCGTCAGACCACTCCATCGTCATTTCCTCCACTTCCGATGATCCTCCGCCCTTCTTTATGACTCTCGGCCGGCAAAGGAGCAATGAAAGCGGCCAACGTACAAGGTGGAGGACGGCGGAGGGCTGTGCTTATCTCTACTACTAATAAAAGAGCAAACTTGAATTCTTCTAAAGACACCCAACAAAATGTACACGGGACAATCATAACCCTCAGATCTATTCCGTTTAGGCCCACCTTAACTCAATCTAACAGCTACTCTTAATCCAATCGTTGGTTTGTGTGCATTTAGTAATTTAGATCGACTGACCGTGCTTCACCGGCTGAGGAAAGAATGAAAAGGTAACTCCCCATTCCACGCCTCCGCATCCGCTAATCTAATCGCAGTAAAAAGGAAACTGAAAGTCCCTGGCTGCCCATAGATAGAAGAAACTGAAAACAAAACGAGATCTCACGCCTGCGCGCGCCGTCGTCGTCCTGGCCGCAGTGTCTTGCTGGCGCCGCCGTCCTGTCCTCGATGTCGTCCACGCCTCCCTGGACCAGCGGGGCACCTCTCCACGCGCCCGCCTACAGCATCGCGGGTACCGCCGGCCTCCTCGCCAGATTCGTCCACAACCTCCTCCTCAATGCAGGGAAGGTCAGCCAGCCCCAGACCGAGCACTTGGATACCGCCCAGATCCTCGCCACTAGAAGGTTTAATCAATATGTATGGGCCCTTTGCGACAATATGTTTTGATTCCCCAGGTGTTCAACGTTGCCTATGAAACTTACCTGTGTATTTTTTTGCATGGATGGGACTTGGGAGATGGAGATTTGTTCAATCCATTGTAAAGCTGGTCCATATAAGTTATGAAAAAGTTTGGGTGCATGCATCGGAAATCTAGATACAGTTTTCATCAAAGATTTAGACTCGAATTTTAATTGTGTTGTTGGAATGTTCTCTAGATAACTGGAAGCGCTTGCACTGTAATAATCTAATCACATATACCTGACTACCTGAGCCTTCACTGTATTGCTCTAATAATTTTTCTCTAAGATTTCATTTGAGAAGGTCATGATTGATCTTTTTATCGATCTTGCCTAGATATGTTAATGTGTGTCCGATTATTGTCATTTTAGTTTTCCACCGCGCAAATGGAGCTGAATATCTCCATAGGATATTAATATGTGGCATCAAAATGATTCTGATACAAAAGTTGATAGGCGCATAGCTCACTTGTTGATTTTTTTAGGTCCCAGTTTGTTGCATGGCATGAACTATCTTGGGTTTCTCTGAATAAGCTTCTTTTGTAATGCAGGAAAATAACACGAATGGAAAGATTTAGTAAAGAGACCGGCTAGGATCGGTGGCAATGATGAAAGGCAAATGTGTCAACATGGACAATAAACTTCAGATTTAAATGGGTATAAACTTCAGATTTAAATGGCAAAGGTGTCAACATGGACAATAAACTTATATGTGTCATATGTGATTCCGACATACTATATTGGTGAAACGGAGCATAAAAAATCAATGGTCTACATCTTAATACTGGATTATAGTATCTCTGCTTTGAGGGTTTTGTTTTATTCAAATTTACATGTTTGTCCACAACTTTTATACTACTCAAGTGTCTTTTAGATCCCGTTGTAAATTCATGAGTGGTCTTCTTTCTTTATTTCTGGTAGGTTCAGTGTGGGGAGCTTCCTTGGTGGATATGTATTGTCATTGTCATGGAGTGTTAGGCTGCCCTATGCCCACATATTCAGGTAAGCATAGTGAACTTATTTTTTGAAGCACGGCCTCAGTTACTTCTTTAGCGCAAGTGTCCTCCATTCTCAGTTAGTATGAATTTACAGCATTTCATGCCAATGCAAAATTCGTTAGTCCGTTTCTGATGTTGTCAACAAATCATAGAGTAATTCTCTGTGTACCTGCGATGCACAATTTTCTAGCAACAAGCATGCTACCTGTACCTGATGTTGTTGCTTCAGTGAGCAGCCTGGTGCTGCAACTGTCTTGGCGGCAATGAAAATTTGTTCAGGGAAGATTAACCTGGATACCTCGGCTTGGGGTGAAGAAAACCATGAACTCTGACTATACCAAGATTACTCCTGCAGCTAATCACCCTAGGTGGTGCGCCACTGCCATGTTTGTCAAGAAAATTGTACTGCTTTTATTGATGTTTAAACATAAGCATTGATACAAGTGATTCAATTATGGTGTTTTCTTTCCATAAATTGAGCATCTAACCTGCTTTGATATTTATGATACCTGCAAAGAGAGCATGTGTTACATTCTGAGAAATTCTTTACTATAATTCACCTGCGACTATATATATACATCTTGTGAAAATTGGCATGCTAATTATGACCTCCATGTCTATGTCTATAATTTGTGAGAACGTTACATGTATTATGTAATGCTTATGGGGGCATTCAACTTAATAAGACGTGCGTTGCACGGGCACGCTTACTAGTCGGAGGAAAGAGTATGCGCGAGGTGGGAGTCGTGGGACGGAGAAGGAGAGGAGGGGAATGTGGATGGGCTATCTATCGAGGGTCCAAATGCTGCTCGACCACGCTCCGCTGGGTTTATAAAAGAGAGGCCAGCGATGAGATTTGGGGGGAACGAATTCTTTTCCCTCATTTGGGAGTTTTGTTTTCCCACAATTCCTGCATTTGTGAGTGGAGTGACCTGTGACGGTGACCAGCTGTGTACACCGTAGTTCCGAAACTGCAAACTATCACCCAGTATTTCCTTCCATTTTTGCTGGAACCTATCCGTTCGTGTATTTCACCCTGTATTTTAATCACTAACCTATCCGTCCGTGTACTTCTACCTTATTTCCAAGTCTAGTTATTCAAATTTGATCAGCTTTATAGATATCTGATAATATATAAAATATTTACAACACTAAATACTTATCGGGGCGTGATTGTTGCTCGCATAGGTTTTTTTCCCTCCCGTGCAACTTAGCCCACCAGTTATCGTAATCGTGGATACTTGCCTTTGCCAGCATCTACACTATGATTTGTTGCTAACAATTTCAGTCGGTGCTCGGTGGAGAAACGAAAACCCGTTCGATTAGTAGGGTGTTTTAGAGTCTCAAGAAACTAAACATGATGTTAGGTTACATGCATAACATGGAGGCGGGATGGATCTCGGGCCTAGTCGATTGGAGGGCTCCGTTCCCCTGGTTTTAGGGTTTTTTCGCTTGGTGGGGCGGCGCTCAGTGGTGACAGCGATATCTTCTCCAATATAGTCTCGCTTCTTAATCTTGACGACGATATCGAGAAGGTTGTGGGAGTGGTGTGGTTCTCGAGTACTTGTTCTCGATATGGTGATCTCTGAGTCGCCAAGGAGGTCCGTCAACAGTTATTCCTTCTTCTTTGTCTCCTGGATGAACGTGGTATCCTTGACCTGCCCGACGATTTCCCATCCGTGGCCAACAAAGGCATGCCAACGCAGGGAAGGAGCGTTAGCCGTGGGGTCGTCGACGTGGTTTGCACAGTCATCTCAAGAATTCCGTTGTAACATTCACTTTAAGGTGGTTTCTATTGTTCTGTGTTTTTTAATGCCATTATTCTATTAAAAATATCAATTGCAACCTAGTTAGAACTGAAAAAACTCAGTTACAATCCAACTAACAAAGCACGATGCAACTAATTTAGTTCTAAGTCAATTTTAAACAGTTTGAAAATTGACTTAGAACTAAATTAGTTGTAGCAAAACCATTATTAAAAATAGCAGGAGTGCATCATACACTACCAGAAATCCCCAAATTCCCGACGGTCAAACTTAATATCCGACGGCCCGTCGGCTAATATGATAATAACCGACAGTAGCTTAATGGCCGACGGTTATCAGCAAACTCTCGGGTATGACTGCAAATAACCGACGGTATGGTCAATTGCACGAGAGGGTGTTACCAACTCTCGGCTATCTAATTGAATGGCCGACGGTTTGTACTAATATCCGAAGGTCATATTGCTACTCTCAGCTATGTTCTAAAATGGCCGACGGTCGAATTGCAACTCTCGGCTATTCTTGGTAATGGCCGAGGGTCCAAATGTAACCGTCAGTCATAGTGAAGAGGTCCGAAGGCTACTAGTAGTAAAGTGGAAGTCTTATTTTAGGTGCATTATTAATTTTCCTACTTTTTAGACCATATTTATAATTTTTGAAAAAATGAAAAACAATAAAATGCATGTGTTTGAACTGTCCCAATCTTTGATGTTTATATATATTCTTGATAGGAGCTTCCAATATACATGAGTACTTAAATATGTATTTTCCTTGCATTTAGAGGTCTCTTTTGTGCATATGTAGTCAAAATTGTATATCTCATAAATAGTTAGGATTTCGTTCAATTTAGCATAATAGTAGGGGACCGCCAATTTGTTCCTGTCCGGGCATTTGCCAATAAAATTTCTCATCCTGCCCGGGCGGAAAGTTCAGGTGTATTATCTCGTAAATTTATATTTATTTAGTTTATTGTTCTATTTATCTCATATCATAAAAGATTTCGTTTGGTGAGGAACCCAGCGCGCCCGCGCGCATGGTTTAAATAAAGCCCACGACGCGGGAGATTTGGACGCGACGATGGAAAGTAAACCGCGTGCTTATCTTATATGTGTCCCCAATCTTCGCATCCACTACGCACGATCCCTCCCATTTATCTTCCTCCTGCGACCTCCAGCTCCCGTCCTCGGCCAATCTCGCGACACACATGGTGCCCGAGCCCAGAGTCATGAGGCGAGCGTCTGTCGGTGTCCATGCCGATTGCAGATGAGGGCAATCTTTCTCCAACACATGCCGCAGGCATCTCATGCTCAAGGTTGGCGGCGCACAACACGCCGAGTCTCCAGATCCTCCAGTGAGGTAATCTCGTCTCTACTATATCTCCGTCCATGGTTTGTCTCCTCTAATCCTGTACTTGCCATGGCCTCATTGCGCCGCAAGATCAGATCGATGGTGGGTGTGTCTGGCACATGCTCATCCGTTTCAACTGCTAATCAATCGGCTTCTCATCTTGATCTACGTAAAAAGCTCAGATTCATCTTTTCCAACTACTAATCAATTGTTGTATCATCTTATAAATTGCGGCAGGTTCCAAGAATTGGAGCCAATAGCCACGGTGTGCAGCGGCCACGACGAAAGATAAAAGCCTTCGCAGGCGTGGATTCCTGATAACAAACAAAAGCAGATCTAGTTGGTAGTTCTCATCCCCGTCTATCTATGTCCATGTTTCAGTATTGATTTATCTCATTATATCTGTTTCCGTTTCTTTGTAAGGATGCGGTGACTGGCAACGACGAGAGCGAACTGGCCAGGCGGCCAGGTCACCTATGCATTTCGGAGGTGCCATACTCGGAGTTTATTCCTCTGCCGACAGGAGCACATGCGTCACTCAGCCCCGAACTATACCTACTACCGTATCATTCCGGCGAATTGCCTTCATGAGATCCAGAAAAGTTCGATGCTACGGCACTTGGTCGCGCTAGATCTTGCAACTGTGATCATATTTTTTTGCGATTGTTAATTGTAACCTGTGAAATCTCTGTACGTTGGATTTATTTGGCTGTTATCAATGGTTTGTATTTCTCCAATGCGTACGAAATCCTGGGTGATACGAGCTCTAATAAGTGGAAATACAACAATTGGGATATATAAATTTTAGGCAACATAGCTGAAATATAACAAAAAGAAATAAAAAAAGAGCGAATTCGAAATACAAAATGGGCTGAATCTATCATGTAGGCCCAAATATTTTACACGGCCAGAACTTTAGAAATAGACCTTGTTTACCAAACTTCCAACCATAGAGACCCCATGGTCAGTAATCATAGTAACCGGCAGTTTGTTTGTCCTCTTAGTTATAATTAAATCTGACGGGTCAAATGCACCGTCCACTATTATGAAAACCGACGGGAGGTAATAACTATCGGATAAATTATACCCGATGGGAAACTATCGGCTATTGACCAGAACATACCCGACGGCTCACCGTCGGCTTGTTACCGTGGGAAAAGATATTAGCCGACCGTACCGTCGGGTACTATTGTAATGGCCGACCGAGCATAGCCGACGGGAGATGGCCGACGGTAAACTGTCGGATATAAGTGTATCCGAGGGTGAACTAAAATATCCGACGGTAAATGGACCCTCGGCTAAAAAAGGGGATATCTAGTAGTGATAAGAGCATATTGATCAGATGGTGTATGTGTAAAAAACCTGATATATACACTACTTGGGAGCAAAACAAAAATAGCTAGTTCACATTGTGTAAGTGTAAGAAAAAGTGATCGCAATTATACACGAGGAAACGGCTGAAAGTGAACGGAGACCCTATGTGTGGTTTTGGTAATTAATGACAATCCCTATGGACTAATGTTTGCATTAAATTATATTTGTAAAAGTTGTCCATAGGTATTGCTTGAACCATATGTTGGCTTCAAGATTGCAATAAGAAGAAATTGATGAAAAATATTAAGTGTCAAGTATGTCTTGAAGATGAAGATGAAGTGATCCCTCAAGTTTAACTTCAAGACATCAACATGATGAAGAATGAAGAAATGAAGTGCAAGTTCAAGATAAGTCATCTCGAAGAGTTCTTTTGCTTGAAGCTTGAAATCCATATGGTGATCATGGATATGTGAAGATGCACCGAAGAAGAAGCTCTCCCATGGTGGATTATGGGGGAGCAATCCACAAGACTTCGTCAAGCAAGCACAATCCAGAAATGCATTCCATCTTGTTGTGGTCAACATCGTCATCATCGGGCTCAAGAGGAACGCACAAAGATAAGGTTTGCTTTTTATAGGGTTTCTTTCTTATTGGTCTCATGGTGTAGTTGAAGACCGGTTTATAGTTTAGTTGTCGTACTATCAAGAGGGCTCTCGAGTGAGTTACTCGGCCGTATCGTTCGGAGAGAGCTCAAACCTTTAAATCCTTGCATCATCTTTTTTGGTTGTTACTTGGATCTTATCCATGTGGTGATTTAGGGTTTGTGATTATTTCCATAGCAAGCTCTAGTTCATCAAAAACGAATTTCGCATGAATCTCTTGTTGTGTTTTCGATATTGGAGTTTTTCTCGGTTTCTCGTATTGAGAGGTTTCACTCTAAAATACATAGAAAAATCTACCCCATTTTTTCTTAAGTTTCTCTCTCTTCGAGGGTTAGCTATTGTCATCCTCTTTACAACAAAATTGGTTTCACCTAAATTCAAGTCTCCTAAATCAAGTTGTTCCATTTTTCATATTGGAGGTTTTACCGGGTTGTCTTTTATAGATAGGTAAAACCTTTATTCATTTGTTTCTATCGTCCTTTGCTGGACTATTATGTTTCTATGCATATTATTGTAGAGCTCGTTGTTGTGATTTCAACGAGACGAAGATCATCGAAATCGGAGTCCGGATGCGAAAGTTCATAAGGTTTTCGTATCGAGTGTTTGGGTAAAAACAAAGAGGCCCGAACTGCCGCTGGGAGCACCCCGGCACTGCCGCCGGGAGCACCCCGGCACTGCCAGTGGCTCAAGGCCGGCAATGCCGGTCTGTCGCAATTTTGGCCCCAGCGGGCAGAAATCTGAGACCCCTTTGTAAGGCTTTCTTCCTCATCTCTCTCCCCACTTCTTGTTCCTCCTTTTGCTCTCCACCATTGTTGACCTTGAGAGCTTGCCATATCCCTCTACTCCTCCAATGCTTCTTCAATCTTTTTTAGGGAAAGGAAGACGAGATCTAGCTCTACATTTCTACCAATCAAATCCATCTCTTTGTGAGTGGAATCCTCTAGATCTTGATCTTGACGTTCTTTATGAATTTCCTTTGTTCTTCCTCTCTTCTTCCCCCACAAGCTTTTCTAGCTTTGGTGGAATTTGGGAGTGAAGGATTTGCCATTGCATGTGGTGCATCGGTTCGAGTTCTCCACGGTGAATCATGGTGGTGAACGCAAGAAGGTTGTTACTCTTGGGTTTTTGGAACCTTAGACGGATTCTAGGCCTTTGTGGTGATTTGTTGGGAGCCTCCAATTAAGTTGTGGATGTGTGCCGTAACGTTTGTGTAAGGCCCGGTTTTCGCCTCGAAGGAAATCTCTTAGTGGAACCGTGACCTAGACTTTTATGGCGATGGTCACCGGAAAATAAGGTGAGGCGCCTTCGTGGCGCTTGGTTTGTGGTGTGACTATCGCATGTGCGGCGTTTGTGGCGTTGGTGTGCATCGAGCAACCACACCTCAAGGTGATGCCATTTGTGGCGTTCGGGGCACTAAGACACCGCACCTCTCCAACGGAGATTAGCACTCGCAAGAGTGTGAACTTCGGGATAAATCATTGTCTCCCATGTGCCTCGGTTATTTGTATACCCTATATATTTAGTTATGCATTTTACTTTGTGATAGCCATCGTGCTTGAAGTTATACATCTTTCTATTACATAGTTGCTTGTATTGCTTAGCATAAGTTGTTGGTGCACATAGGTGAACCATACTATATAGGCTTTGACTTGACAAAGTAAACGCTAGTTTAATTCCGCATTCGGTAAGCCCATCTCGTAAAAGTTCTAAACCGCCTATTCACCCCCTCTAGGCGACATCTGTGTTCTTTCAACGGCACGTCGCAGTCGTAGTTTTCCATTGCTCGTTTGTTCGCTGCGGCCATCTGTTGGGGTTCTGTTGGGCCGCCTGACACCGGGCATCGTGGATTGGCCATCCGGGATCCCCCGTGCTGCTGATTTTGGTCGGAATTGGTCAGGACGTCACCGACTCCACCTCGCGCCCACTAGCCTCGCCCCGACTAGATGGCTCACATCGACGACGTTGAGGGTCCTGCCGGCCTCCAGCCCCTCCGTCCCACCATCGACGCGTCCAGGCACTGCCGCTGGCCACGGAACTCCGGTCACAGCCTGTGTTCGACGGTTTGTCAAAGGTAAATTGTTGATCTTTGTTATTATAATTTTGTTTATTTTTGTTTGTAATATTGTGTTGTTTTTATTTAATGTCACAACCATTTGGTTTGTATATGTCTTCCAGCATGAGTTCAGGATCCTTTGACTAGATCACGCCCGACAAGGAGTTTGGCATGGAAGTGGAAGAAGACATCGCATGGTTCTTCCATTGCACGGGCGCAAGAACAAGCGTCGAAAGCATGGAGGTTCATCATATTCCGGCCATACCAAGCAGCGGAGATAGAGGATTGATGCCGACGCCCGGCTGATCTGCAAATACTTTGCCGTCCCACCCATACGTCATGAGCAGTGGTTCCGTTGCCGGTTTCGGATGGGCACGGAGTTGTTCAAGTAGGTACGTTTGCGGATGAACTATGTGTGGTCGTGTTGAACTATGCCTAATTGTGAGCTGATTTGTGTGTAACTTGATGATGAACAATTAGTGTTATGTAATGTTTAGCAGTAATTGAGTTTTTTTTGTGTTCTCAAACCATTTTATATACAATATGAGTTTCATCCATATGTTTGCAAATCTGAAATATACACCGTCTAAATATACATCATCTAGTAGAGCAGTTGGTGTTTTATTTTACACGGTAGTTTTGAGAAGAAAAAAAATCAGTGGTGTGAAAACCTCAAAAGAAAGTCAAAACAGATGGTGTAAAATACGGTTGGTGATGTATATTATACACCATTTGATCGATGCTCTAAGCGGTACGCCCTGACGTAGTAAAAGTTTCTACCGTGCGTGTACGAGTCAAGGGCATTGCACCTGCTTCACCCGATCGTTAACCGGTGGTTGAACCGATTCCACCCGGACAAGACAACCAAATCCGAATAGCGGGAAAAGCAGGCTCTTGTTCGTACCAACACCCAGCAGCTTTGGCGCGCAGAGGAGAGCAGCACCACCAGGAACCTAAACCACCGGTTTTCATCAGCTCCAAAAGGACCCAAACCACTGATTTCTAGTACAGCAAAAACTTATCCACTGAATCTTAAGGGACGGCGGAGCTGAACCGCCGCCGCCGCCCAGTGGCAGCGCAAGATTCAGGCGAGGTTAGCAGGCCATTAAATTTGGGGCGGGAAGAGTTAAGAAGCGGCGAGGGTTTCGCCCTGCGGTCGGGTCGGTCACGGGAATTGCGTCATCCAACTGGGACGAGGTTTTCGCGATTTATGGTTTTTATTATTTACAGCGCCATTAAAGTTGAATTTTATGTGCGCGGCATTAAAGTTGGGTTGCGGGCGGAGCTGCTTTAAAGGCGGGCGGGGTGTGGTATGCATACGGAGCGAGTGGAAAAAGGGCAAAAAGGGCGTGGGCCGATGGCGTGATGTCGGGTAGAGTACACAGATGGCTCGAGTGGAGCTGTAGAAAAACATGAAAAATTGCTCAGCGGTGGCGGCGCCGGAATAAGCATGTCCCGGTGAGGCGGTGAAGCCGACGGCCTCGCGGCGGCGCGCCGGCGAGGCCCGTCCGTCCGCCGGTCTGCTCGGGTGAATTTTTCCGGCCGGCGAGTACGGAGCTGCTAGTTTGAAAAATGTGGATAAGAAGTGAGGAGGCAAACAGCAACCTGGTACGAAAGTACGGCACCGGCCCCTGTGCCTTGGCGTAGGCCGGACCCCACCCGTCATTCGCCTGGCGGGGCCACGGGTGGTAGACATCCTGGACCCCACCCGACCGAGCGGAATCCTGTGAATCTCCGCGCGCGAGCAGGACGCCGGAGATCCCTCGACCCGCACCGCAAAGACCTCCGATCCCTGCCGCCACGGTGAGCCGGTCCCACCACGTCGCTCTCGCGGGCCACGCACACCGACTCACCTCACCTTCTTCCTGGGGCCTGCCCAACCGCTGCTACCGACGGCGTGGGTCTCGCCCACAGGCGCCAACCTCGCGGATGCCAGACGTCGCCTATCATACCCGCTTAAATATCCCTCCCACTCTAAAACCTTTTTGAAAAAAAAGATATAAAACCTTTTTTATCCACCGCGAAGGAAAACTTATCTCTCGTGCTGACATAAAATTCATTTTCTGTCTCTTTTGATACGCTTTACCACGTAGTACTGTCGCCGGGCGCGGTGGTTTTTCTCTGGCCAGCAAAAACTGAGACGTGAGCTCTTTTCTATTTTTTTTTTCCTTCATGCCTATCTAACACGACGAATTTACTGCAGGCTGGAGCGAGTGTGGGAGGGGTTCAGGCGGTGGACGTGGGGACGTGCGTACCAGCCTGAAAGCAACCGCTCTCTTTTCCGCTGCAGTTATCTACGCGTAAATAATTGGCGGCAAATGAAAAAAACCCGCAACGCACACATAGCGAGATTAATCACATCTCCAACTAGGAGTACGTACTAGATACACTCCTGTATGTGTAGTGTGTAACAGTGTAAGAGCAGCTCTAGCACCTACCGTAAAACGCGATTTTTACTTCAGTTCGAGGAAAACAGTGATTTTAATGGAACTGGCACAGTGCAGCTACCATGAACCCAAACCGGAAAACATTTCAGTTATCATCACACCACACAATAATAATTCTAATTACAGTATTTTGAATAATGAAATTACAATAGTTCATACAAATTAAATAGTCTTACAACCCAAATAAGAAATGGTTCAACTCAAATCAAATAGTTTTACAAATCAAATACAAAATACAATGAAATGGGCACATCATTTCATGCCTTTGAGCATCCGTTGGTGCTAAATGAGATCCTTGTGGAGTTATTCATGTGTGCTTGCATCTTCAATTCTCCTGTGGGTCTCAAGAAAAGGTTGAGTGCGATCAGGGTTTCTTTGAGGTTGCACACATGTACCAACATTGTCATAGAAAAACTTTAAGTCTAATCCTCTCTCATCTTCGATGATCATGTTGTGGAGAATCACACAACAAGTCATGATGTTCCGTAGAGTATTGTTGTCCCAAAAACGAGCACGACCACGCGCTATAACAAACCGTTCTTGCAAAACACCGAATGTTCTTTCAATGTCCTTCTGGCATGCCACCAACTCGAGAACAATTGTGGGATCATGACTCTTGCCACAATATTGCCCATACCATGGCTTACGGGCAATTCTTCCACCTCCAATGCATACAATCTACGCTTCCTAGCATCCCCGGCCAACCTCTCTTCTCATTATGTGCAAGAATCTTTGCACATCTTCATCTTTTGGGGCTCGAAGATATTTTGGCCCAAACACCCGCAACACCGTCTTAGCAAACATCCGAACACAAGAAATGGTGGTATCTTCGCCAATGCGAAGGTACTCATCCGTGTAGTCTGCGGGGATGCCGTAGGCAATCACACGCATTGCCACCGAGATCTTTTGGTAGGACCTAAATCCAAAGATCCTGGCCGCGTTCGGCTGCCGAATAAAAGACCGGGAGTGCTTCTCGCAAGATTTCACTATGTCGACGAACATACTGAGGCGCATTCGGTACCTCCAACGGAAAAGATGCGACAGATATTTTGATACCTCAGCAAAATAGTCTTGCATCAGATTGGCGTGGCCGAGTGTACGATTCCACGGGTTGCAAAGCCGTCCGGAGATCGACCCCCTGCGCCGCTTGATGAATCTGAACTTGTCTTGCACGGACGCGACGAGGTCTTCGGCACAAGGAACTGGCTCGGGCGTGGCAGACGATGGTCGGAATCGTTGGCGACGGGCAGTGGCGGAGGAGGAACAAGCAAGGGGAAGAAGGAAGAGGAGAGGGGGGATGAAACTTCAGCACGCCAAGTTTCACGCGCAGATAGAGGCCGCCCTCAGTTTCGCCTCTCGCCCCGCGTATACTCGGTTCGACGAACTAATTTGATGTTGTCTGGAATTTTTTCAAGGTTTTAGGTCGAAATACGGGTGCTGCACTCCGTATTTTTCTACATGGAACGGAAAAATTATGGTTATTATTCGATTTTGCACCTTTTACGTAGCTGCTAGAGCTGCTCTAAGCATCTCTTACGCCTTTTGCTGTCGCCAACGGGCGCCGTATTTGTTTGCATGGTCGGGCAGGAAAAGAATATATGCTATACGTAGCGTGGAGCAATTACGTACGTGACGTATTTTTCTTGACAGGACGTGACGTGGTATTATTTTGACCGGGTACATGTTGCTGCGTCCGCTTTGCATGGACCGCGCTCGGCGCTATCCATACATGGCACTGATCTGAACTGAAGTACGCACCTCTCTAATGATGCGTACGTGTCGGCTGCGTTCTCGTGACGTCGGCAGCCCGCGAGATTAGCACTGTTCTTTCCGTGCATGAGGATGAAGCTAGCGAGATGGACGGCATATGGTTCTGTCTTTGCGGCGAAAACTCGCCGTCCGCGCATTGGATGCTCTTCGCTCTTCGCCGCGCAAGCGAGACCGGGACGTGGTATCTTTTCTTTCGATAAAGCAGCTCGCTAGCTTAGCCAAGCTAGCGTCGTTGTTTCGCCTAGGGCCCCGTATTGTTGGGCACTTGGGCAGGGCCGAGCGGTTTAGGGAGGCAGGGTTTCGTAAAGCATGAACACTACTCCGAGTAGCGCACATCTCTCGCCCACCGTACCTTGCTTTGTTTCCGAGAGCCCGAGGCACGCAAAACTCCAACGTGGAGAGAAGAAGCACGGGAGCGAAAGGTGGGAACGGAACCACAAACAAAGACGACCCGACCGAGGTATTATTTTTGGAGTGGCGGGAAGGACCAATGCAAGGTTTCGGCGTTTGTCTCCATGCCGGCCTGCACGCTCCCGCTGCGCGCGGCACTCGCAGGTTCTGCTTCTCCGCGGACGGAGCCAGCCGCCCTCTGCGATGCATCGCTTGCCGCCACACACCTGACCTGCTTGCCGCCTCGTGACCTAGGTTTTCTAGGGTTTACACTGCGCGCGCCTGCAGCCGAGCATTGCATGGCTGCTGGGAGTCGCATTAGATTAGTGCAGTCAAATGGACGATGTTAAATAAGTAACCCTGCGGCGTCCTCGTGGGACAATCTGTCCCTCTGCACTTGGTTTAACTGCTCCTACTAACATGCTACAGGGAGAGACAGACAAGGGCATGGGGCTACGGGCTTGAAAAATGAGAAACTACCTGTGAGTGGAGTGAAGTGAGGTGACAGCGCAGGATGGTTTTGGAGATAGATATTTATGCGACTGCCAGGTAGATAAACCACGGGCGAGCATGCAGATGCAGACGACAGCAGTGCACACCTCGATCTCACTCGCTCGCTCGCTGCGGCTCGTCTTTCCTGCATGCGGTCGCAGGGCCAGCTGTGCTTGGTCAAACCAAATTTTGGCGCCCTCGAGCCTCGCTTTCCCGCCATTTCTGGGCGTGCCGGGAGCTTTTCCCGCGCGCGCGCGCGAATGATGGCGCGCCTGCTTGCGGGTGCAGGGGCAGAGGGACGCGCGCGATGGTCGCTCTCGGCCACAATCCACTTGCAGTTGCAGGCCAACACTGCATTACGCTCACAAACCAATGATCGATGCCTCAGCGACCGTATGTCTACCTGTATTTTCAACTGCCAGCGGTGCGGTTCACGTACGCGGTACGCCTTTGTATGGATTGCAGTCGCAGGAGTGTACACTGATGGGCTGAACTGTGCCTGATTGGGGGCAGAGGATAACTACCATCAGTACGCGAACAAGGCCCATGGTGAAAACCATGTATGTAGTACGTGAGCCGTGAGCGGCAGCACGGTGCGACGGATGAGAACAAGAGCGGGTAAAAAGTGCATGCCTCGGCTATGTACTACCGAGCACGCGCCATGCAGTACGTTCAAAATAATAAAACTGCAACTGTTCAAAATAGCCTAACGGCATTGATTTTCGTTGATAGTACCACCACCGTGCCAGGGAAGTACCACTGTTGCGTATTACTAGTTGTGTCCTTGCACGAAGAAATCTATCGTTCCAAGTATTTATGGATTATGATACGGCCGGAGAGTACATCTGCAAGGGTGTGTGAGTGGGACAAATAGTAGGATTCTCTTCTATATCTCCATTCTACACTGTGCATTTTTTCATTTTAAATAAATCTGGATTTAATTACTATCACAATTGTCCCACAAAATATAAGAGTCTATGGTCTAGAGTAGACACATGAAATTGAGATCCCGCTTATCCGAGTGAGATCAACATTCTAAACGAGCTTCGCTATGGTGGTCTTTGGTTGACCACACACGTGGATTAGTGTACGAAATGGGTGTTTTTTTGAAATGGAAATGGAAATGTTTTTGGTTGTGTCATGTTGTCATCTCTTTTGATCACAATATTCAAATATAGTGATCTTACCACCGCATTGATACACATCAACATATTGAACTTAAACAATACATGAAACAACACATAAACATTTATTGTACACGTGCATACTTAAGTAGCTTTTCTTAATACCGTCTTGCTTAAGTTCCTTGACACATGCACCCTTGCATGACCATTAATTGGGAATCCCATGTCCTTGCACACTAGTTAGTACATAGGGGTTCAAACCCATAACCAAACGACACATCATATGACCACGACATCCTACACATATAGACATATTTACAACACATACAAACTTACTAGCTACCCGTGGTCAGGCAGGTATACTCCTTGGTAGTGGAGGTGCCACCCTTGCAGATCGCCACCTTGAAACCGCATGCCAAAAGCTTGAACTCAACCATGTCATTGAACTCTTAGTCGCACTTTAGGACGAGATACTTCCTGTTCTGGTTGAGCACCACTTGGCCTCCGAAATGCGCCACATGCACACATTCTTCACACCATAGTCAGGCTGACACATGCATGCATGACATAGGGATCCTTCGCAAGTACCTAAATGGATTCTGGAAAGTCAACGGGATGAAAAGTATGTGCATGTCATCTACATCTAATTGGAGTGGAACCGGCAAGGCACCAACTATTATGGATGTTACCACAACAAATACTACAAGGTGTAGCACTTGTTGGTGTGAGGAAAGGAGGGTGAAGCCATCCGCGGAACGAGATTGCACTAAGGCACGATTTCACCTAGGTTCAGCCCATCTGGAGAGTAAAAGGCCTACATCATGCTATACTTGTATTGATAAGGGTGTTCACAATGGGGATGCTCGCTGAGTCGGCTGAGAGCCACTGCAAGCTAAGGTGTTACGGGATGGCCAGAGCGAAACCCTTCTAGGGTTTTGCCCGGGGGTTTATATGAGTACCCCTAGCTATGGTAGAAGGGTAAACACTAAGGTTGTTACCAGCGAAGAGGCCGGATGGGCCCTAACCTATTCTCCAAGGCATCATCTTGGGCCTCAGTCGCCGAAGATCCTGCCCTAGTCGCCGCCGACTAGCTCCTTCTTGAACCTTGCTTCTATGGCGAGTGAGCTTGGTGATGGGCCCCAGAGGGCATATCCCCATCACCAACGCTCTAGTAATGTGTCCAAATTTGCTTGATGGTCGTGAGGAGTGTGTAACTTCATTGCTACTGCCTATATCCAACCCTGCATCTTAGGTTTAGTGTCTAGCAGTTGGACAAGTGCATGACATGGAAGATGGAACCCAAATGGGGGATGCCAGCCCCTACCCACTATGTCCCACTCCTCCTCAAGCAACTTGTTGTTAATTTAACATATATTTGTTATCATGCTAGCTATGTGCAAACAATGTAGCAACAGTGTGCAACAATATTGTGGTAAGTGCATTGTACCAATGTGCTTAAATTAATGTTCATACAATGTGCAATAATGTAGGAACATTGTAATCATGTATGCACACCACAATATGCATATAATGTAGTTGCCATGAAGCACAAACAGATTGGTAAGCATAATGTAGTACCGAAGTAGTACCAAGGCATATAGTCTTTTTCAGGTCAAGATGTAGTCCTTGGCCGAAGAACAGGGCGAGATGAAGATTTGGGGAATTTGTAGGCCCCACCACTTGGCCAGGGTGTGTTGCACCGTAGTATCACTTGGCCCCCCTCTTTGGTGTCTCCTTGTGTTCTGACACACATCCTCTTTGTTTATAACAAATACTTTTGCATGATTTCTCTGGATTAATTGGAAACTAAACCTATACAAAGCTTTCAAATTCCTTTTTTTTAAACTACGACAACCGAAGACGTGGCAGATTGCAGAGCCCTCTCTCTTATGTTTTTTTCCAAGCAGGAAGCTAGAATGTATAATACATGCCATTTTGTTCTTTGAGGAATACACATTAATATATGTGAAGAAATTTATGTACATCGTAGTTATTGTGAAAACAAAAGAAATTTTCCATCAGGTAAGACCTAAAGGAAAAAAAATTATATTGAATTATATGCAAAATAGAGCATAACAAAACTCTACGATTATGAAATTTACAAGACAAAGGAGCTCCATTAGAAAATATCGTGACAAATGCAATCCTCCAATGTTCCTTGTCTTTTTTCAAACTAAAACATTTAAAGCAAAGAGGCCCAAATACACGAAACTGTGAAAGTTACAGGATGCGCTAGGTTGGATATAATGCCTTCAACACCTAGAAATGCCAATTAAGCAGCGGCTAATCTCCTTAGAGCCCATCATTTTACAAAAAAATCACTCCGTTTAGATGCGTAGAAACTGGGCATGAAATTGGAATTTGGTTCAATTCCACAAATTGTACCGTTTGGTTTGCGCTCGGAATTGATCTGTGGAAACCGAATCAAATTCCATGACCGGTTGCCCGCGTGCAAACTCCCCTCCCACGATTCAGAGGTCGGACCCTCGGAATCCCTTGGAAACACGCCCCCCACCCACCATGCATACCTGTTCGCTTGAGCAAAATAGAGGAGGTGGAGCGAGCTAAACCTTCCTCGACCTCCCCCTCCCATGGAGGCTCCCCATCTCCCTTCCCCGACTGACCAAACCTAAATCGTGGGCTGGAGGCGACGGGAGGATGAGCAGCGGCAACGGAAGTGTAAACAACGGTGGCGGCGGGAGGTTTAGCAGTGGTGCTGGAGGCAGCAAGAGAGTAAGCAGCAGCGACGCTGGTTCGGACTTGCCGGCTACAAGAGGATGAGTGGCAGAGGCACCGGTCCGGACTTGCCGGTGGCGGGAGGGTGAGAAGCGGCGGCGTCGGTCCGGAATTGACGGCAGCGGGAGGGTGAGAAGCGGCGGCGCCGGCCCGGACTTGCCGGTGGCAGGGAGGGTGAGCAGCCAATTCATTTCCATAGTTTGTTCATCCAAACAAGATTTGGAACCGGTTACACAATTTGATTCCAACAACAATTTCCGAACACATCCGAACAACATAATCGAATTAGAAGCCAATTCATTTCCATCTTAGATTTGAAATTTGAGTCCAATTCAATTCCACACTCAAATTCGATGCATCCTAACATACACAGTGTAAAGAACATTTGAAACTTTCAATCTTATTGAAAAGTTACTTATACAATGATGTATACTAGGGTGCAAAACACCACTCAGAAGTTCTTTGTATCACAGGATACACATAAATGACAGAAAAGTGATGTGAGTATAGTAAACCGTGTTTATTTTGAAACTATATATACAATTTGTCAGATCTTGCCATTTTCTTGTATCCCAAAACACAAAGAATGTTATGTTGAGATTTTTCACGTTTTGGAGTATACAGCATTAATTCAGTATATCCAGACCTTTCACAGGAAGTTCTTGGAAATTGTAAATATAGTTTTCAAAAATTTCAAAATAAAAGGCTCTATAGAGCTCGGCATCCGTTTGTGTGTGGGCTCTGAGACAACACCCTGCTGAATCTCAGAGAAGAAGTCGAGAAAACATAGGCATGTTTGTAGGACTCGCAGAGATATGGTCTGTCCGTGCAGACAAAATCTTGTCTTGCAATTCATGACGGTGCGTCACGCCCCGTCTACGCCCATATTCTGTAGCTGACTAGCTGTAGCTGATGCGGCAACGATGGGTGACTAGTGAGTCGTAATTGAGCAGTACCCTGTCTAGATTTGCTTCGTGCGAATGTTATCGGTGCCCGTCCAGCATGGGGTTCGGATTTTGAGTTGACCCAATTGAGGCAAAACGGGCCACACGTATCGTAATGAGTTGGACGGCTGCCACTACGCAAGCACAAGCAAAGCTGTAGAGCTCATAATGCCACGGGCAGTGTGTGCTCATCAACTCACCGTTCGCTGTAGGTTTATTCTGTTCCTTGTCATCTCCTACCCAAGCTGTATCCTCTGTCGTGCATTGAATGAACACCATCGGTTCAGCTTGCTTTAGGCTCCGTTTGTTTGGTCTTTTACTTCTGCTTTTGCTGCTTTTGGGGTCTAAAAAGCAGCAGCCCAAACAAACAGCAAAATTTTGCAAAGCACTTGTGAGAAGCGCTGCCACAAAATACACTGCAAGGCGCGAAGCAGGTCGGAACCTGCTTCCCGAGCTGCGCCCGGCTTCCCGAATGGCAAATGACCGAGTTGTCCTCTACCCTTCGTACTATTTACCCCAAAAATGCCACCCCATATATGTGCACCATAGCCTCCCAAATCAGACCCGGCCGGACACCCCCTCCCCATTTTTTCTTTCTCCCCGTTCCCGTCAATGGTGGGCTAGGGTTAGGGTTAGGGTTTCCCCGCCCCGCCCGCCGCCGCCGTTCCCGGCCAGCGCCGACGCCATTCTCCGCGACCGCCGTCCCTATCGTCCTGACGCGCTCCATTCCCGTCCTCTGCCCCGTCCCAGGAGGTCGTCTGCGAGCTCGCGCTCGTCCGTCGAGGCGCCGCCGTCCCTGTCCTCCTCCCGCTCGGGCCGTCCCTGTCCTCCTCCAGCTCGGGCCGTCCCCGTCCTTCTCAAGGTCACCCAGGGCCGGTCCTGAGATTTCGAAGGCCTGGGAAGGAACTAAAATTTTGGGCCCTTCTTATTATAATTTTTCCCACATGTATGAGATCATGAAAAATAACAATGTTTACATGATACCTTAAAATGTTCTGCGCCAATTCCTAGAAGCAAAGTCAGTGACGATGGAATCAGTATCAATCTCGTCCACTAACTTCTTCTCGATGTATAGAGTAACCAAACCATTTAACCTCTCCTGAGACATTACTGGTCTCAAATAGTTGTTCAATAATTTCAACTTTGAAAAGCTTTTTTTAGCTGATGCAACAGTCACAGGCATAGTAAATAAGAACCGATAAGCGGTAGAAATATGAGGATAACAATCTGTTTCTCTGACAAACTCAAAAATCTCCATAGCACACATTGGTGTATCTGGCAAAGTGAATTTCATAACACTTAACTTGGAAATAAGTGCATTCAACTCAACACCACATGTATCAGGTTTACCAGAATTACCCAGCTATGCAAATTCGGTGATTGCCTGATTGGGGATAGGAGACTGCCGGACTGGGACTGTTGCGGCCGGTGGACCAGCAGGCAGGGCAGCAGATCGACCGTCGCGTGCGGTCGGTGGTCAGCAGTCACGATCGGGAGAGCAGGAAACCGCCGACGGACCAACAGTCGTACGTGCGCTGAGTGGGATTCCTGGTTGGCCGACCGGATCGAAAACTAAAAGAAAAAGGAAAGGCCCAACATAAAAATTCATGCCCATCTAAAAACGTTAATTGTTTTTTCCTACAATGTACAGTAGCCTATATAAAAAGTTTGGCCCCTAATTTTTCTGGGCCCGGGGCGGCCGCCCCGCCAGACCCTCCCCAGGGCCGGCCCTGAGGTCACCGCCGTCCTAGGAGGTCGACGCCAAGCTTGACCCGTCCCCGTCCATGTCCCTGTAGGTCGGGGTGCCGGCGTCCTTGTCCTCGTCCAGCTCGTGCCGCCCTCGTCTCCTAGGCCAGGGAGGAGATGGGCGCCGACGGCTTGGCCCCTGGGGCGGCCGACTTCGAGCTGATGCTGCGCGCCTTCGGCGACCGCTGCCAGTTCGACGCCGCCGACGAGGCGTTCGACGAAATGCTCCTGCGTGGGCTCGTGCCGGGCGTGGCCTCGTGCCGGGCGTGGCCTCGTACAACGTGTACGTCGCCGCGCTGTGGAAAAACCTGATGTGCAAAACTGCTCAGCTTGGCCTCCTCGCACGCCCGTGTCTGGTCGTCACCGTCGCCGGTCAGCAGCTCCACGTCCGTATTCTGGAAATAGTACTAGCATGTTGACATGAGCTCTTTGCAATCTGAGTAATACTAGTATGTATGTATCTGGTATGCATCTGTACAAAATTTTCTAGCTCTTGGTTTAGTGCAAATTTTAGTTGTGATTGTTTGTGATATTTTGAATTAAGAAAGAACACAAACAGCGGTAAAACTCCGGCATGGCGCATGTGTGTTGCGGAAATTATCCAAGTAGCTGATTTTTATTTATTTAAGTTCTACACTCATAATCAGGGCAAGCCGATCTTGAATATATGTAATTATTTTAGGGCAAGCCGATGTTGATTCGTGCCAAATCAATATTATTTTAGGGCAAACCGATCTTGAATATATGTAATATTTTATATTTAATATGAACAAGTCTCGTAAAACAACAAGCAGAATTAGTTGATTCGTGTCAAATCAACATTTATACAACTTCTTCAGCATTCAGGGGCATTTCAGAGATTACATCCATCATCACACCTACAGCAGCCATTAACAGCATTCCTGCCAAACATCAAATCTCTGCTTCTCACAATGCTTTTCACCAATGCTTATCGCAATCAACAGTACAAATCGCTTCTCAAAAGCTGCAACCCAAACAAACAGACCCTTAGTGAGTAGCTTCCAACCGCATCATCATCTATTCAGTTTCACTGAATATCATTCACAAATACTGCGATAAAACACAAGCTTAAACACAAGTGGAGTGGATGTATCTAGGTTTAAATTCTCACGGACATGAATTTAGGAACCTATAATACGGGAGGACAGACTAAGCAAGAAGTGAAATTCTTCCATAATTTAATAAATAGATAAAACAAGAGAACACCTCGCATCGCTCCCTAGGCTTAGCCAATGAGAAACCTTATGCCGCCACCATAGCCTCCTAACCTCCCCCGAACGCCACTACAAACGGCTTGAGTTGTGGTGGCGGTGGACTCGCTACCAAATGGTGGCACAACATTCTTCCGTCGGTGGAAGCTGCCTTGTATGGGGCGTACGGGTGTAAACGGATATGATAATTTCCGCAACGAAATCGGCGCCGAATCCGTTTTATGGTATCTATATCCGATTTTAAAGGATCCGGCAGATATGGATATCCGATTCCGAAGTGGTACTCCAACTATGGTATAGGATACAGTATAGCAAATAGCATGAGGATATGGATTATCCGAAATTTGATTAGGATAATCCGAAGGTTTGAAACCGGATAATCCAATTTTTGAGTCAAAAGTAAAGGCCAATCTTGGAAAGTTTGTTAGTTATTAAGTTACCAAATTCATTTGGCGAGCATGTTTATATCTAAATTTCGAACAATGCTTGAGTTTTAGCGCATTATGTCTCTTTCTTCTTAACTACACAAGACTAAAAGTTTAAATCTCTCTCAAAATTTGCAAGAGCTATAACTATCTACCGATGAGAGCATATATCCAAATAGTTTTGTTTCCAATCCGAGTCTGATCCATTTCCGATTTGAATCCGCACACCGATATATCCGCATTCGAATCGAAACCTATCAATATGCACTCTGATCCGAATCCAAGAAAAATATATGGTAGAGGATATGGTATGAAGAAAATCCGATCCGATCCGATCTGTTTACACCCCTAGTGGGGCGACAGTGGCCTAGGAAGGTGGATCCAAGGCAACAACTACATAGCTCGATGGTGAAGGCGACGACTCGATGATCTTTTAGAGTCGGTAGTCTCTCGGTGGTCGGAGCCGGCGACATCTCGTTCAACTCCTCCTCTGGATTGGGGTCCTAGATTTCATCATTCACCTTCTTCTTCGAGGTCATGCGGCCATGCTTCACCGTTGGATCTCTTCTGGTCCAGATCTAGATGGGCTGCTAGGTCGTGTATGTGAGTTTTCTATGGTGTGTGGTGGAAGCGATGCTTTGTCTCGCACCAGTTACATGTTCATATAGTCAGCTGAGTAGGTCATATTTGGTAACACGCGATTACATGGATTGACTAAATCGGGCCGCTGCTGGCGTTTTGCACGACTGCAACACAAAAGTTCACCACCGTGTTTTGTTTAGCCGCGCCGCATTTTCTGTCGGGCCTGAATCTGCCGACCGCTGACTGAACTTTTTGCCGTTCAGACCCATCGAGGTTGTTTTCGTGCGTCGGATTGGAGGTGTCGTGCTTCTAATTGCTGCGTGGTTCGTCTAGAACCGTCCAAGTAATTTCTCTCGCCGAGAAGGGTTTGCTTGTTGTTCGCGTGAGTTTGCATCTACTAGATCGTAAGCCACGTTACTTATCGTTGTTGCTATCGCCGCGAAAGATTGGGCCTAAACCCTTTTGGATCACGTTGACCCTCATCACGTCGCTTGAAGGCGTCCCTTGTGGCGGCGATGATATCGACGGTGTGATGTGCTCGATGAAAATCTTGGCTTGTGGCCCGATGTAGTCGTGCAACTTATGTCGTGTTTCGGCTCGTTGTACTTCGGCTTGATGCAGCACGGATGTTGGAGATGAAGGGATTTTGTTTGTGGCTAAATGGATCTAATTAAATATGGGAAAAACTAATGAATCGATAGATCTTTGATCGAGACCGGGTGCCGCACCCCCGAGGAGAAGAGATTCATCTCCCCAGGGGCAGCGCGCGATGCGGAAGTGTGAGGAACGTAGGATCAGTGACGTGAGTCAAACCGCTCTAATACCATGTGAGTTTTCTGTGGTGTGTGGTGGAAGCGATGCTTTGTCTCGCATCAGTTCCGTGTTTATATAGTCAGCCGAGTAGCCCATATTTGGTAACACGCGATTACAGGGATTGACTAAATCAGGGGGATTGACTAGATCGAAATATGTTTTATACTCCTAACATATTTATTTACATATATGGAAAGCTATAATCCTAGGAGTGTCACCCCGTGCGGACTGCATATGGCCTTGTGGCGCTACCTATGGTTGCCCCCACAATGCCTCAATTGGTTGTGTGCCTCCAAGGGCTATGCATCATGCCATCTGATCCACCACGACACGTGTCTTGGTTAGGTTTTGGATGCATTGCCAACGCCGTTGTAGGCTGTGAGCTTGGCTATTGGGCGACCTTCAACTGCAAAATGTCCACATCTTGGTTACGTTGACCTTGACACTTCCATTGACTCGAATACCAGGCTCTCGGGGTACCCTCTCGCATGCTTGTGACGAGTCGAGATTGCTGTTCCAGGGAAATCTTGGAGAAGAAGGGGAGAAGATGACACTTCGCTTAGCTGAGGCCTTTTTTCTTTTATTTTTTATATGGCTATGTGGATCTTTAATATCTAGACCGCTTTTGACATTATGTTGTTGATGAGACCCAATATAATCTGTATCTATCTTGATATATATTTTCTTTTACGATTTTTTTCTTTACACGCTTTGGGATTCATGGACGTTCTCGGTACAAGGGCGTCCCATCGGGCAATGATGTGGTGGCGTCCACGGCGCACAGCTGATCGATCGATCGATTCAAAGATCTGGTGACGTTCACGTTGCATGGCTGATCGATCGCTTCGAAAATCTTATGCCAGTGCCACTCGAAGAAACCGGCGGACGGGCACGCGCACGCCGGCGCCGCGCGTGTACGGAAAAGTGAGCACGCGATATCTCAACCCGCCAAAGGAGTCTGGCTACTAAAATCGGCCGATCGTGTGACGGCGACGGCAAGGGGCGGCGCACTGCTGAAGCCCCGCCGCCATTGGACGCCGGACGTGGCCGTGCGTGCGAGCGGCATCACGTCGCATCACCGGCAGAAAGGCTACACCGTAGCGGAAGCGCACCGAGTCGTCATCGATCGCTCGGAGGAAGGAAAGGCGATTCCTACGGTGCTTACACCGACGAATCGCGCTTAAACCTCGACCGACGTTATCTCTTGCGAATACTCCTAGATCTTGTGCTCCTGCTCTACATGCCACCGTTCTCCTAATCTAGACGATTTGGAGCTGAGAGCGATGGAGTTTTCCTTTCCAGTTTTTTTTGAGTTTGGGCTTGATTGTGCAGCCACTTGGCAAGCGCAAGGTGAGGCCGGAATACGGCGTGACTCGGACTGGGCTACCTATAGCTAGCCCATCACCGAAAAGTGTATTTGGCACATGAGCACCAGTGCTCTTGATTTTTTAAAATCAATTTTTTTGGATTTGAAAAAATATGAAATTAAATAACCACATACATATAAACAGTCTGAAGGTACGGTTTAAATTTTGAAGAAAAATATGTTATATTTTAAGCTATACAAAAAAGACAAATTTCTGACAAACATATACCTCTATACGTAGCCACAAATTTGTTATTTTTCTGTAGCTCAAAATACAATGTAATTTCTACCGAAACTTTGCACGATTATTCATAATATGTGTATGTATTCATGAAATAAATTTGATAATTTTTTGAAATGCAGAAATTCAGTTTTTAAATATTTTAAAAACTGAGAGCACTGGTGCTCATGTGCACCAAATTTGCTTCCGCCCATCACAGTCTACCTGACCTGTCGAATGTATGAACAACGGCCTGCCACAAAGTCTCCGTATCCTTTCCATTCTGCTGGAGGAATACCAAAGAATTTGCTGGCTCGAAAGTTGGTGCTTTCCTGACTTGAAAAGGTGGTATTGTTCCATCTGATGATAGTATATGTGGATGAGATAATCTGCCTTTTTATGAAACGATTCTTTCTCTCGCGCAATAGCTCACCTGGGCACAGTTGAGAAAACCATCCTGGCTACTTCCACAAGACGTTTGGCACCACCAACGATTAGACAAACAGTTCAGAAAAACCGGCAAGCTGCACAACCTTTTATCCATCCTGAAGTGCGTGCGATTCAAGTCACGATATAGGTAAACAGCATACTGGAAATGAAGTGGACCGTTCAAGCTGAGCGACCATATTCCCAAATGATTGGGACGCATTTCTTGCACGGACGAATGATCCTCCTAACTGGTGCCACTGAACGCTCAAAGTAAGACGTACGGCTGTTCCCGGATCACCCGCTCCTACGCCATTTTCTCCACCAGAAAGCAACCTGGATTCAGTGAGGAGCGGTTGGCGCGAGCGACCTAACGGGCTGACACTGACGAACGAGTAACGACTGCTCAGCCAACTCCAGTTCACAACTTCAGATCGCACTGCCAAGATTTCAGATCCCTCCAAGCGTCGGACAGTAGACAGCGACGCCGTCTGTCCATGTACTGTAATAATACCAGTACCAAACATCTCTTATAGCTAGTCTGCTTGCACGTCTGACGGGCAAAAGAGATTGACAATGGATACGAATATGTGACACGAGACCACCACTTATTCGAGATATGTGTACATATACTACTAGTAGTTTATAGATATATCTAAATTTAGCAAAAATATAAGACATTCTTTTTTTCTGAACTGAGGGAGTACATCTTTGTCAAACCATCGTCGTACACATATTATGCTCGAAGCAGATATAACTTATAGAAGCATTTCTTGTTGCGTGGATGACAAGTAGGCCCCAGAGGTGCAAAAGGCGGAGAAGCCGTGCGTGCAAATCCTGGCTACGTTTCGTGCCAAAACTCGTTGTCACCACCTCCATTTTTGGACACCTCGCGAATTTGCGTCCACCTGAAATCTCCATTTCTCCTTTCAACACCGGCGGCGAGGGGGGTGGAGCGACAAAAATCTACCACACCAGATCCGTACCGTCGTATTTAGTAAGGGCAGGGTCTCTTCTCCTTCTTCTTCAACAACGGCTCATCTCCCTCATCTGCCATGGCGGAGGCAAATCACACTCTCCTCCTCTACTATGTTTGTCCCATCATAGATCGAGTTAGCCAGTACTCTACAGGGTCAATTTAGCCGGTAGTCATGTTAGATCAACTTGATTAGGTCAACTAGTCGGATCTTATCCATCAGACGCCTTTTCTTGCATCACATACAGTCTTATGTTACAACGAGATAATGAGAGGGTCGCAAATATGAACTACTTCTACAACTCCAATTATGTAGAGTATGTCCAAAAGCTTCGAATGCCAATAACTCCTTTCTTTGAACTTTCTAAAAGGTTCAGGGAGAGAGGATTGACACACCTCTGTATAAGTTAAGTTAGACATGATAGCAATTTTTAGAAGATATTTTGAAACGAATTGACATAACTTAGGTTTGGTATTTTTCTTGTATAGTAGACTACATAATAGGACACTTTGCATTAGTTTTTTAATTTTTTTTAAATGTGGTCAAAATTGGCGGCATGGGCATCCATATAAGATGGTTGAATATTCCGACCTTCTTTGTGCATAATGCATATGAGCGCATTAGGCAACCTTAATATGATCTTCCCCAAATTTCCACACCAAACTAGAGCACAACTTTAGTTCAAATTTGAATTATTTCTGGAAAATCACCTGCAACTCATTTAAATGGGCAAACATATTTAGAAAACGAGAAAAGCGTCATATCCGGACATTGCCTATCCCACATGATCTAATGTGCGTGAAAATTACATTTGTTCCATTTTGCATCTTACTTGTGGTAGTTGCTTCACAAAAACAAATCCTTCATGGGCACTAGAAAATTGCAAAATCATATTTTTATAAAATAGTAAATTTTAAAATTATAGTTGTTAATGTTGTTTTCCATGCCAAGATGCACCTATGTGCAAATTTTGGGTGGATTATCATGAAGGGATCCATGAATGTGGCCATTCCTTGGAAATCTGGCTTGAATGCCAAGATAAGTCACACATGATAGAATTTTTTTAGAGGAATTTTTGAAAGGAATTGACCTAACATAGTTTGATATTTTTTACTGGGTAGTAGACTGCATAATATGACTCTGCGTTGGTTTTGAATTTTTTTGATTACCCTACATTTTCTTTGATTTCTTTAAAAATGAGGTCAAAATTGGTGGCATGGGCATCGACGTGAGATGGTCGAATATTTCAAGTTTCTTTGTGGATGATGAATATGATCGTACTAGGCAAGGTTAATATCTTTTCCCAAATTTCCAGACCAAACAAGAGCAAGACTGTAGTTTAAATTTGAATTACTTTTAGAAAATAATCTGAAAATCATTTAAATGGGCAAAAGTAGTTAGAAAGCGAGAAAAAAAGTCATATCTGGAGATTATCCATCCCACCTGTTCTAATGTGCGTGAAAGTTATATTTGTTCCTGTTATCTCCTACCCAAGGTAGTTGTGTCGTTTCTTCTAATGTGCGTGAAAGTTACAAGCGTTTCTCGCCTCTAGGAAGAGAAAAAAAAATCGCTCGTTAGGTTCTCCATGTCGAAAATATTTTCTGCATCGCACACTTCTAGCAGCCTAGAACTTGTACGAGGATGCACGCTTGATTTGGCCGACGTTGGCGAGCCAACCCCTTCGCGTGCTGGCAGGGGAAATTTTACGCCGAGCTCGTGCGAGGGAGGAGTGGCGGGAGGTCACGCGCGTCCGAGAAAATCCTGCGGGAAGAATTCAGTCACCTCTCGCCGAATCGCCTCGCCTATTCACACCATGCCATCTATGATTGCCTCCTCAACATATCGTCTTCCTTACCTGACCGCCAGTTTGTTGTGAGTAATATACCTACAATAACTTAGATCTGTTAGCTTCGGTTTCTTAGATCTATTAGTATAGACTTGTTAAGTAAGATGTGATAGTGATATAGTTGATTTAGCAACTGTAGTTTCATCATGCAGCTTGCGGAAGATATTTTGGCCGTGTGTTGGATACGTTATCTGGTCTTTATTGTTGTGTGTCCATGTATAAGCATAATGATTGGTACGAGGATTGGTTCTACAATATGTAGTTCTTCTCTTTGTACCAGCTTTGCGCTTATACATGTCACCAAACAACGAAGAGCATCTAGCAAGCTTCATAGTCTTCCATTATTCATCCTCACTTAGCTTGTAAGACTGTTAGAAGTAGATTCCTTAACATTATTGTTGTATTCTGGTGTTTTGATTTTTGTTATAGGACAAGAAGAACTATCTCGATCTATGTACGAACTCAGTGCTACCGGTGATGTCACTTTGATATATGTTGGTGCATTACAAGTACTGTCCATTTCGAAAGAGGAACATCACGACACGGCCAATTGCTCTATCCACCTTCATCCTAAAAAGAGAATGTGTGAGCTCATCAAGAATGGGGTCCCCCTGGATACGGGATTCAGGCTTGAGGAATTTAAAGTTTTTGTAGAGGATGTTCTCAAATTTTGTGAATGTGAAGTTGACCCATCGCAGATCTAAAAAGGCTTGAGGATGTGCGATGGGTGGAGGAGACATCAGCTATCATGATGGAGGATGACACATCCAGTAAGTCGTAAGCCAGCATATGCCAAAGAGCTAACTAACTAACTTCTTGCTTAGAGGATAATCCAAAGGATGCTGATTTCATCAACAAACTCATAGAGAACTATGGTCACCTGAAGATCATCTTTGTTGGCCGTGTTTCAAATGCGTCAATCTCGCCGGCAGCGATCCACCATGCTCTGATTCACCTCATGGACCATAAGGAACATACTACCAGGTATCTTGCGATGAGCCCTCACAGGAGGATGAGTTGGTTAACTGTAGGAAGTATTACCTTTGAGGAGTGCACGATGTGTTTGTTGTGGTGCTTGTTCTGCTGGTGATGATGAACTACATGATGATGATGATGATGATGATGTATATTTTAAGAGCAGCTAGGTTTAATGAGAACTGATGCTAAGTCTGTATATTTTGCGAGGTGATATGTACTAACCCCTCGGCTGATGAATTTGTGTTGCATCACAAGCAGTTGACGAGGGTGCTCCTCGACAATGCCCTCCGGTTGGGGCTTAGGGTTGACGGAATCCTGTAGGCTGACACGAGACATCGGTTAACAGACAAGCGAGGAGAGCAATTTACCCAGGTTCAGGGCCCTCGATGAGGTAACACCCCTACGTCCTGCCTGTCTGATCTTGATTATGAAAATATCGGGTTACAATGGGGTGCGAAGGTTTCAGCTGAGTTTTCGTCGAGAAGCTAAGTGCTACGTTGACCTAGCTCTGGACTTACGGTGGCTATGGCTGTTGAGATTGATTGTCTCCCTCGGCAGTCCCTCTCCCGGCCCTTATAAAGGGGGCTAGGTCTCAAGAGATCTACACGAGTACGACTAGGTTTACAAGAGACCTAGTTCTAAACTTTCCTTGTTCGATCGATCCTTGTCTTGGTCTGCAAGGAATCTTCTTCGGCACCGACCTTGTGGCCCACCTTGCCTTCGATTGTCTTCATGGGCCTCCAGCTGGGCTACACGGGATAGGTCAATTCCAGTTACCCGAAGGGTAATGCCCACGTCAGTAGTCCCCGAGTGTCTAGCCAAAGGAACTTCGGGTAGAGACTAAAGCATGCCTCCGCTGAAAGTTCTTCTCTCGATAGTTCTTGTCCATCTTGTATTGGCTTCGTCTTCTTTTATCGGGTGCACGTGCAGCGCTCCCGATGGGAGTAGCCCCCGAGTCTATATACGGATGCTTGCAATCCGTGTGTAGACTCAAGTTGTACTACTCGAATGTTTTCTCCTGCCGAAGTTTCTTGTGAGTCTTCATAAGCCATCCGATAAATTCATACTGAGGCTTGTGTTTTCCCAATAATATTTAATGCGTAAAGGATAGTGAGTAACGTGCCCAGCTTTTGCTGGTTAACTGCCGTTGACAAAACAACGTTACCCTACACAGAATCAAGTCCCCGAGCATGATCCTGGAGTGCAAAAAACTTTTATCGGGTGCGCGTCCTGCGCTCCCGATGGGAGTAGCCCCCGAGTCTGGGCACGGGCGCTTGTGGCCGGGCGCAGACTCGAGCCGAACATACTGTCCTTTTCTTCAAATACTTCTTCATGATCTTCTTTACGGAAAAATCTTCGAGTTCACGTTTATCGGGTGTGCATCCTGCGCTTCCGATGGGAGTAGCCCCCGAGTCTAAGTGCGGATGCTTGCAATCCGTGCGCAGACTCAAGTTGACCACCCGACAATTTTGTTCCTTCGACTCCTCAATCGAGCTTCATGACGTCAGTGATGACGCAACTACTGGCGCAGTCCTGACATGACAAGACACGACCTGTTGGGCCCATCCTACTCCTGTGTGGTCCTTTTTTTTTTGAGAAATGACCGCTTCTCGCGTGCGGTTATCAAAACGTCTCCTCGATTCCCGCGATTTGTTTGATGAAAAAGAGACTCTTTCAGTAAATTGAGGACACGTGCCCGTTCAACCATTGACTCTGCATCTTATAATATCTCATGGCAAATATTTTCCTCTTTTACGCTTCATCATTGCATCCTTGTCTTCCTCATTCATCTTCCGCACTCAAACCTACTGCGCCGCCGCCAAAACCAGATCCCTCATGAATCTGTGAGATGGGGAAGAAGAAGATCTCCACCATTGCTACCGATGCCACGAGCAGAAGCGCCGCCGCCAAATCTGGTCCAAACCTTCCGAAAAGGAGCACCTCCCATGCTCCTCCTCCAGCTCCGGCGCCGCCGGCGCCATCGAGTTCCGCCATTGGGTCCGCCCCCAGCGACTGGCCTGCCTCCACTGCTACGAAGCGGGACGAGAAGAAGGCTAAAAGCCTTGGTTATATCCCTTCCGAAGAGGGAAATGTTATTCTCCCAGGTGCGATCTCACGGCCTAATCCCCCTGCTGGTTTTACCGTGATGTTCTTATCTTTTTTGCATCGAGGTCTTTCGCTTCCTGCCCACAGTTTCCTTCGCCATCTCCTCCAAATTTATGAGATCCAGCTATGGGAGTTAACTCCCAACTCTATCCTTCATCTTGCCATTTTTATAACTCTCTGCGAATCATTCCTGGGCATTGAACCACACTTCGGCCTATGGAAGAAAATCTTCTTTGTGAAAAGGTACAACAGTAGTGGCGGATCCTTCGTTATTGGTGGAGTTGGTTTCGTTGCCCGCAAGGAAGTAAAGTACTTCAATTTCCCGATGAGGGAGTCTGTACAAGGGTGGAGGCTGAAGTGGTTCTACATTAGAGACTCTTCGACTGCCGAACTCCAACTTCCTCACTTTTCCGATGTTCTCGAAGCCAAACCCAAACAATCTTGGAAAAATACCCTTTCACCCGACGAAAAACCAGTAGTCGACAGATTATTTGCCAGATTCCTTCGGATCAAAGGAGCCGATGGCCAAACCATGATAGGCACAGAAGTAGCTGTTGTATTCTTGAAACGTCGAGTCCAGCCAATCATAGCCAGAGCTCACCCGATGTGGTTGTATTCGGGTCCCAAGGACGAGACTAGGATAAATGCTGCAGAACTATCTGAAAAAGAGTTACTTGACGAAGTTCGTCGTCTCACTCACTTCAGTCAGGAAGACTTGATTCCTCTCATATCTTCTCATATACCTTTTGATGCTGATCACCCGCCAACCGAGGTAATCCCTTGCTCTTACATTCTCATTGTACTATTTTTCTTGATTAACACAACTGCCATTGTACTTATTTGTTTTACCTTTGACAGATTCTCATAGATCCTGACTATGCGCAAGACATGCCGAATGATACTTCCGAGAGGGGAGATTCCTCAGTCCCCGTGGGGTCTCGTACCGAAGGAAACATGAGCTCAGAAGCCGAGCATGATGACCCAATAAACCCTGAAGCCATCCTTAACGATCCCAAATCTGCAGCCGATGATATTAGCGACACAGCGGGATCGATGCACGATGATGACGCTGATCACGCTGCCTTTGTTGATGCAGCTGTGGAGGAATCCGAAGCTTTGCCTTCGAAGAGGTCATCCGGCGGTTTCGCCGATGAGGGTGATCTTTGGGATCTGTAAGTCCTTGCTTTATTTTTTGCCTTTGCCATTCTCTGTTTTAACTCTGCAAACCACTTGCTTCCATAGTGATGAAGACTTCATCGAGCCTCCGCCCAAGAAGTCTAAAACCGGAGCCACCCCGTCGGATCTTGCAGCTTCTGAGGCTTCGGCCCCTGCTACAATCCCTGTGGCCCAAATGTCGACTGCTTCTTCCCTTTCCAAAGGGAAGAATATTCCTTCGGCTGACGTTGTAGCAGCTCCTCCTTCTGGAAAGCCTGTAAGTCTTCTCTCCGTTTAAGCTCAACAACTTTCGAATAGGCCTTACATACATCATTCGATAAAACTTTTGCCTTCGTCTTCAAGGACCTGTGAGCTGTGATATCTTCTTTGGAATCTTTCACCTCCCACTACGCTTCCTTGGAGGTTGACAAGGCGCGGCTGCAGAAGGAGGTCAAGTCTTCCTCCTCAAAGTTAGAAGGTGCAATTAAAATTGCTGCCGAGGCTCGCGCAGAAATCGACACTTTGAAAGAGGAGCTCAAGGAGCTGAAGTAGAGGCTGAAGGATGAAGAGGCAGCCAAACTTGCTGTCGAGGCTCGGGTGTTGGAGAAGGATGAACTTCTTCGCCAGTCCTCCCTGGCTTTGCTCAGTAATGTTCCTCTTGCGCCCTTGTTGATTATTGCCTTTGCAAACATTGGTTCTTGTATTAATGTCTTCTTCATGCTTTTATTCTTCTCAGGGGCTGCTGACATCCCTGTCGAAGCTCTGGACAAGGTCCCAAGAAATTCTCCTTCAAACGCTCTATCAATGACGCTTGCATCCCATCAGCTTGTGCAAGATCTTCTTCAGAAGGGCAAGGGAGCCATGGCGCGGATTCACTCGATGATTTTTCCCAAGATCAGCCAGGACAAGACTCTTGGCCAACTGATCGACGCATTTGGCGTCAACACCAGGGAGGTTATCGAGGTATTCAAACGCACTTCACATACCTACGGCGCCCTCCTAGCCTTTCAACTTATGATGGATCACGGCTTCAAAGAAAATATTGAAGAAATGTCCAAAGAGCTGCCAAAGGGACCCGACGGAAAATTCGTTGATCTGAGTGCTTTCAAAGCCTCGACCCTTATATGCGCTCACCAGCTCCTTGAATTGGTTGAGACGAAAAAGTCATCGGCTGGTCCTAGTTTATCGAACCAAACCCAAGCCCCCTGAGCCTTGTATCTTTGATTGATCGAACAATGTCTTGTTATAAAACTCATGCAATTGTAATGACTTTTATGCTGGCAATGTTGCCAGTTGCCAGCATATCTTTTGCTATAATAATTGTATTTGCTTGCTCCCGGTGGGAGTAATATTTCCATGCTGACTCTATGTAATCCATCGCGCCTTTCAACAATTTTTGCAGGTTTATCCTGTGCCTTCCTTTGTTGATGATTCTTCGAGTTCCCTTCCTGAAAGTGATCGGCTCCAACGTATGAGGGATCGGGTCACGCAAATGGAAAGGGACATGCGCAACACTTATGCCCTAGCTGCCATTGTTAATAAGAAGAACGAGCTTGCGGCTGACACTGAGCGCTACGCGCTGACTGAATTGCACAAGGCCGCTAAAATTTTAAACTGTAAGTGCCCCGATCCTCTTGCTTCATCTTTATCTCGAAATGCACCTTCTTATTGTCTGCTGGTTCTTTTTGCTAGTCATAGCTCTGAACAAGGCTGAAGAAAACAAACGCATACAAGAACGTGTACATGCACTGACCCAACTATCATCGGCAGATGAGGTGTTCTGGAGGGAACAAGCAAAAGCTTCGACTGTCGCCAAGTTCCAGGACCGGGTTCAGCAAGTACATCGCTTCTTTGACAAGGTTTACAAGGCACTCAGAGTGATCTGGAAGACAATGTTTCCCCTAAATGCGGTTCCTCCCACGCTGTTAACTTTGATGTCAGAGTTTTGCAATGCCAGGAAGATCCGAGACTTGGTTCGTGCTCAAATTTTCGCGGGGGCCGAATTTACACTGTCCCTTGTTCTGGCACGTTATCCTTCGGCAAATCTACTTTCAATTGCCAAAGCGACGGGTGATTTAGAACTTCTGTACCCGAAGGTGATGATGTCTGCCAATATGATTGTCGACAGACTTGAACAAGACTCGAAGACACCTGAAGAAAGAGAAACTTGTTATCATGCTAGTGCCGTTGGCAAATTTTGAAGGAGCGAATCTCAATTGCTCGTGAAAATGTATGTATACTCGTTGGTCAGGAAATTATTTCGAGTGATCAGCTCGTGTTGCGGGTCTTGCTAAACCCGTTGTATGTGCAACTTTGCTTTCAACCGATGTATGTCTTGACAGCAGCTCCCGAATATATTGGGAGCACCAGCTCTGCCGATGACTCCGTCGCTCTCTGGCACTTCCATAAGTAAAGTATCGAGCATGGGTCGTTAGCTTATTTGTTCCATGTCCCCTGCTATTTACGGCACTCGTTGAGGCATCTATAGCGAAAGGGTATGATCGTCGTCAGTTTTGCCTCATAGCACTCGTAGTTTCAGAGGCTTTAGAGTGCAATTACTAGACATGTTCTTCCAACGCGCCTCCATTTGCTGTAATATACGAAACGAAGTTCAGATGATATGGTTCGGGTGACCCGAATTACTGCAATGCTTCAGAGAAACGAAACTCAAGTTTTTATTAATATCGTAAGCAAATAACTAAGGGATGAGAAAACACCCTGCCTAACAACGGGAAAAACGAAATACTAGCCGTCTTTTAAACGATAGGAGGATTCTCCTTGTCTTCAAGCTTGTCTACCGCGCCCGCGGTTTTGGAAGCCTCACCGATTTCAACAGAATTATGGGCGGTGATTGCTAGGGGTTTGCTTCCTTCAGTGACTGCAGTACCAGCGGCTGCCGATGTTTTTGCTGCAGTGACTTCTGTGACCAGATCAGCTGGCTTGTTCTTTATCCTCCTGATGCGTACATCTTCCCTATCATCGCGTACCTACGATTTTGAAGGGAGGTCGACAGCTTCCTGCCTGAGCCCGAACTTTGCAGCAATCTTCTGAAACTCGCGATCACAATTGTCTGAGCGTGAGAAACTTCCATAGACTGTGATATTTGTCCCATTGTTCCCAGGCATTTTCAGCTTGAGGTATGCATAATGTGGCACAGCCATGAACTTGGCATAAGCTGATCTTCCGAGTATAGCGTGGTACTGTGATTCCCAATTCACTACTTCAAACTCGATCTTTTCCTTCCTGAAGTTATCGGGTTTACCAAAGACAACGTTCAGGAAAACCTTGCCAATAGAGTACGCTGGCGATGTGGGGAGGATCCCATGAAAACAGGTATCTGTCTCTTCTAGCATCCTCATCGTGATTCCCATGGTTTTGCTCGTGTCGAGGAATATCAGATTTAGCCCGCTTCCACCGTCCATAAAAACTTTGCTCATCTTAAATCCTCCAATTTGCGCTTCAACCGCTAGCGCGGCATGTCCTGGCTTTGGTATTGTCATCGGGTGATCCGCTCTGCTGAACATGATACTTTGAGAGGACCAGTCGATGTACTCGGGGATATTGGCCATGATGCTTTCTGCCAGGTTGATTTCTTGAGTGAGTTTCTTCACCTCCCTTCTCGAGACACCGGTTCTGTGAATCATGCTCATCTGCCCACGAGGTGGTGGAAAGGACTCGTTAGGATTGTGAGGCTGAACTTGCTGAACTTGGTGCTGAAGTGGGGGTGGTGGTGGTGGCAGTTGTTGTTGCTGCTTCTGCAGGATGAGCTTCTGCATCTCAATGAACTGTTGACAATCTCTGAGCAGATGGCTTGACTTCTTCTTACTGTCTTTGGAATCGATGTATGCGTGCAGGTAGCAAGGTGCATTTATCTGTTCGGCAAAGGGCAATTCGGGTGTCCTCTGAGGTCGTGGCTTGTAATTGCTACGGTTTCCAAAATTGCTCCGGTTGCCATCCTGCCGATCATCTCGCCTGTCATCATACCGATCATCTTGCCGATCAGAATATCCAGCAGCTACTAAGTTATTATCATCGTAACTGTGGTCTTTCCTCTTCTTGCGACGATCTCTGCGACCACCCGAATCATTTTTCGGCTGATCATCATCTTCATCATCGCTGCGCTGTCGTGGTCTTCGCACGTTGTCCTCGCCATCAGCCCAGCTGTTGGCGATCTCCATTAGCTTGGTTATAGTCTTTGGCTTCTTGCGTCCAAGTTCTTCTATGTAAGATTCTCGTCGGATGCCGTCGCTGAAGGCGTCGATTGCTCTGTCGACGGAGACATCTTCAGCGGTGTTCAGGAGTTTTGTGAATCTCCCGATGTATGCACGCATCGATTCTTTCGGTTTCTGCTGGCAGTGCCACAACTCTTCGATCCCAGCATGCCTCTTGTATGTTGCTTGGAAGTTGGCGACAAAAGCATCCACCAGGTCGTCCCATGACTTGATAGATCCCTTCGGCAGGCCCCTCAGCCAGGCTCGTGCCGAATCTTTCAGGTAAAGCTGCAAACACTGCATCGCTGCAATCTGGTTTCCTTTGTGTAAGATCACCGTCTGCAAGTAATCATCTATCCATGATCTTGGCTCCTGCTGTCCATCGTACTTGGCGGCGTCTCTCGAATCTTGTAGCTCAGGCAGTCAGCCCCCCTCAGCTCTCCATCATACTCTTCGCTTTCCTCTGAGGTGTTGACATAGGCATCCCCAATGGGCCTGCCGAAGAAGGTACCCGGGGTTTAATGAAGGCCCATTACCCGAAGAACAAGAAGGTTCGGAAGCCCAAGATACTATTAAGGAAAGTTAGAGTTATAATAGGAAGTATTACTTGTAATCTTGCGGGACGGGTTAGAAACCCTCCCGGACTCTGTAAACTTGTGTATTACGAAATCCTCGGCTCCACCTCCTATATAAGGGGGAGTCGAGGGACAAAGAGAGGATCGAATCTACTGTCAATACAACCCTAGTTTTCATATTCGTCGAGTACTTTTCGGCTGAAACCTTCGAGATCTACTTGCCCTCTACATCCAACGAAACCCTAGTCTACAATCTGCAGGCATTGACAAGTTAATACCTTGTCAATTGGCGCCGTCTGTGGGATTTAGAGGCGACAAGGAGCTGATCTCGATGGCATGTTCAAGATCGTCGACTTCGTCAGTAGCAAGCAACGCGATGGATCGAGGTAAACAGATCGAAACTGGTCTAGTCGATTTTATACCTCACCCGCCCTCCCGTTTGGATGCATGTGCGTATCTGGAGGAGCCTAGGGAGATGACGCTGGGAAAATTCCGATTCTGCGTCGGGAAAGAAGGGTCATATCGTCTCGAAGTTCCGATGTCGTCGGGATCGTCAGCGATCGACTCCGATTTCTCATCAGACGAAGAAGAGATTTCATCGCCACGCTTCATCAGCGCCATGGCAAGTGAAAAGCTCGCCAAGATCTTCGGTGGCATGTCCTTCGAGTCGTCTGCGGACTCTGATATAAGCAGCGACTCAGACAGCATCGACATCTTCAACTTCATCGATAGATCTGTCGTTCTCGAAAAGGTCTTCACCAATCTATACGATGGTATCATAAATCCCGATAAAAATCAAAATTGAAAATATCATCAGATCTACGCAATCGAAGAAACAAACCGAGCAGAGCCGGAGACGTGAGAGGCTTTCGACAATTTGGGAAACCCATACGTTGATCCCGCTGATCTCAGAAGAGGTCTAGGCACTAAATACGTCGGGGCTTCACCACGTGAAAGAGTTCAACTCCCGCAAGCAGCATGAGATAGAGCCGCAAGAGCCATGGATGGTACTGAACCAATGACTACAACTGCGACATCAGAAGAATTGCAAGCTTATCAATATAGACTCGCTCGTGTTAGCAGAGAGTTAGAAAAACAGACAGCTGAATTAAATAGAAGAAAGGCGGCAGCTTCCGCGTCAAGCAGATGAAGAGCAGAACTAAGTCGACAATCAGGAAATTCGGGAGATAGTCACAGAGAAGCTCGAAGGAGAGCAAGATCTCGACTACAAAATATACCTGAAGCAGAGAGGGAGCATTTGGTTCAAAACCTCGACATGTCTTTTATGACAATCGACACAAGGGGAAATATTATCCCTAAAACACCGGAAGCTGGGTATATGGCAACGCAAGCTTACATCCTCGCATCCAGACCACCTCCCGGGGATCCGAGGGAAGCGTTGTATAACATGGCAATGGCAGGAGTTGGAGTCATGGGAACAACGTTCGCAGCTACACCTCCCGAAGGAAATGCAAGGCAAAATAGTCCGCGACCCACCGCAGCAGTGCAAGATCCACCGAGAGCAAGTGGAGCAAGGGATTCAGCGGCTCGAGCAAGGGTGGATAGAGCGCGACAAGAAAGAAGGGAACATCGGCAGTCACCAGAAGTTGCCGAGGAAGATATGTGTGGGCTCCCGTGTTTTACGAGACGAGTTCGAAAAACTAGAGTCCCATCAGGATTTAAACTACCCGAGAATTTCAAGAAATTTGACGGCTTACAGGATCCCGAAGATTGGCTCGTTGATTATCTCGAGATGGTGCAATTAATAGGCGGAACCAGAGCAACAGCCATGCAGAGCATCCAAGTACATTTAAGTGAAGCCGCACGATCTTGGATAAAGAAACTTCCCCCAGGTTCCATCGATAGCTGGGATAGTTTTGAAGATATCTTCGTGAGGAATTTCCGGTTCACTTGCAACAAACCCGCATCACTAGAGGAGTTGAGGGCGTGTAGACAAAAACATGATGAGTCAATGAGGAAATATATACAGAGGTGGAACATTATCAAAAACTCAGCAGAGGACATATCTGATGAGAGGGCAATAGACGCGTTCGTGGCAGGAATTCGACGAGGAGATTTCGTTGAGGACCTAGGGAGAACCAACCCAAAAATAATATCAACACTGATGGAAATAGCAAACAGGTGGGCAGATGGAGAAGATGCTATACACAACAAGCGACATAGGTCGCCAGAGGAGGACCGCAGTCGAAATTTTCAAAATAGAAGGCGATTCTCTCGACAGTTCTATAGCAATGATGCTCCTGGCCACATATCAGTTGGTTTCCGAGGAAACACTGGAGGGAACAGTCGGGACGACTATCAAAGGAGTAACGAGCAACAAGGCGGCAATAGGGGTGATACCCGCAATTACAGGCAAAATAGTGGGCCAAGGTTTCAAAGACCATATGTGTCTCCCGAGGATATGATGAACGGGCCATGCCAGATGCATTTTTATCTCGACAATAATGGGAAAAGGCAGTCAGGACATCTGCAGAAGGATTGTCGCAATTTTCAAGTAATGTTGCGGGCTGCAGGGATGGCCAATGCTCAAGCAATGAATAGAAACCCCCAGGGACCAAGGAGCGAGATCCACCTTCCACCCCCTCCCGCAATTACGGACGAAAACTGGCACCAGCTCAGAATAGCAGCAGCACCATGATGTCTACGTTCCCCCTCCTTTCCTGTAGACAGTGTTGGGCCTCCAAGAGCAGAGGTTTGTAGAACAGCAGCAAGTTTTCCCTTAAGTGGATACCCAAGGTTTATCGAACTCAGGGAGGAAGAGGTCAAAGATATCCCTCTCATGCAACCCTGCAACCACAAAGCAAGAAGTCTCTTGTGTCCCCAACACACCAAATAGGTGCACTAGTTCGGTGAAGAGATAGTGAAATACAGGTGGTATGAATATATATGAGCAGTAGCAACGGTGCCAGAAAATAGCTTGCTGGCGTGTAGTTGATGGTGGTAGTATTGCAGCGAGTAGTAACACAGGTAAAACGAGTAAACAAGCGGTAGTAACTCAGCAGTATTTAGGAACAAGGCCTAGGGATTACACTTTCACTAGTGGACACTCTCAACATTGATCACATAACGAACGGATAAATGCATACTCTACACTTTTGTTGGATGATGAACACATTGCGTAGGATTACACGAACCCTCAATGCCGGAGTTAACAAGCTCCACAATAATGCTCATGTTTAAGTAACCTTTAGTGTAAGATAGATCAACGCTACTAAACCAAGTACTAGCATAGCATGCACACTTGTCACCTTCATGCATATGTAGGAGGAATAGATCACATCAATATTATCATAGCAATAGTTAACTTCGCAATCTACAAGAGATCATGATCATAGCATAAACCAAGTACTAACACGGTGCACACACCTGTCACCATTACACACGTGCAGGAGGAATAGAACTACTTTAATAACACATCACTAGATTAGCACATAGATGAATTGTGATACAAAACTCAGATGAATCTCAATCATGTAAAGCAGCTCATGAGATCATTGTATTGAAGTACATGGAGAGAGATTAACCACATAGCTACCGGTACAGCCCCGAGCCTCGATGGAGAACTACTCCCTCCTCATGGGAGCAGCAGCGGTGATGAAGATGGCGGTGGAGATGGCAGCGGTGTCGATGGAGAAGCCTTCCGGGGCACTTCCCCGCTCCGGCAGGGTGCCGGAACAGAGATCCTGTCCCCCGGATCTTGGCTTCGCGATGGCGGCGGCTCGGAAGGTTTTCGTGGGTTTCGTCAATTGGTGTAGGGTTTTCCGATCCGGGGGCTTTTTATAGGCGGAGAGGCGGCGCGGGAAGGTCGAAGGGGGCCCACACCCTAGGGGCGCGCCCCCAGGCCGCGCCGGGGTGTGGTGTGGTGGCCCTGCCTCCCTTCTCCGGCGGTTCTCGTGTGTTCTGGATGCTTCCGGGTAAAATAGGAACACGGGCGTTGATTTCGTCCGATTCGAGAATATTTCGTTACTAGGATTTCGAAACCAAAAACAGCGAGAAAACGAGAAGCGGCACTTCGGCATCTTGTTAATAGGTTAGTTCCAGAAAATGCACGAATATGACATAAAGTGTGCATAAAACATGTAGATAACATCAATAATGTGGCATGGAACATAAGAAATTATCGATACGTCGGAGACGTATCACACCACACCCACCTCCATATGTTGACCCTAACTCCAATGGTGCGGTCTCGATGATTAAAAAAGCTAGGCCATCCAATAGGGCGCAGAAAGTAATTTCGCGGCAAGTGTTCATGGCAGAGAAAATGCCTCCACCAACGGTTGAGTACCTAAATTGGCCGGGACAGGACATCGGCTTCACAATTGCGGATCATCCGCAGCAAGTTCCTCGACCAGGGCAGTCAGCACTTATCTTGCCAGCGGTGATAGCAGGATTCGACGTATCTCGAGTATTCATAGACGGAGGCAACAGTTTAAACCTTATGTATGCAGATACATTAAGGAAGATGAACATATCCTTGGCAAATCTAAAACCAACTGATACACGTTTCCATGGAATCACGCCAGAGAAGCCAAGTTATCCATTGGGAAAGATTAATCTCGACGTTCAGTTTGGGACCCGAGAAAACTACAGGATAGAAAAGCTGGAGTTTGAAGTTGTGGATTTTCCATCGCAATATCACGCCTTGTTGGGACGACCAGCATATGCCAGGTTTATGGGGGTACCACATTACACATACCTGTTGTGGAGGTTACCTGGACCTAAGGGACCAATAACGGTCAAGGGAAGTTTCGCATTAGCTGATAAATGCGACAAGGATTTCCATCGACTGTCAGAAACTTTCGGGATGCAAGCAGAATATATGGCGTCAAGGCTTACAACTAACTATGATGTGTTACCAGATTCAGGAAGGCCACTCAGGGAGCCAGCCTTTAATACTGCCAAGGATTCCAAGGAGGTGCAGATTCACCCGACAGACCCAAAGAAAACGACGTCCATTGCAACAAATATGGACCTCGCATAGGAAAGCGCGCTCGTCGAGTTCCTCCGTGAGCACTGGAAAATCTTCGCATGGTGTCCAGCTGACATGCCGGGAGTACCCAGGGAACTTGCCGAGCACCACCTAAACTTGGATCCAATAGCGAGACCAATCAAGCAACCTTTGCGGCGTTTTTCGGAACCAAACCGCAAAGCCATGCTGTCAGAAATTGATCGACTCAGAGAAGCTAGTTTTATTAAAGAGATATCTACAGAGGCCACTTGGGTAGCTAACCCAGTGATGGTGCCGAAGAAAAACACGAAAGTCCTTCGCATGTGCGTCGACATTACGTGTCTCAATAAACACTGTCCAAAGGATCACTTTCCCCTCCCAAGGATCGATCAAATCATCGACTCCACGGCAGGATGCGAACGTCATTCCTTCCTGGACGCGTATTCTGGTTATAACCAGATCAAATTAAAAGAAGATGATGAAGCCAAAACAATGTTCATAACACCTTATGGCGTGTTCTGTTACAGAACAATGCCTTTCGGTCTATAAAACGCGGGAGCAACATATCAGCGGATGATGCAAAAGTGCTTAGCAACACAGCTTGGTAAAAACGTACAAGTGTACATCGACGATGTCGTTATAACTTCAAAAAAGGGGACAACTTTGATCGAGGATTTGAAAGAAACTTTCGACAATCTCGACAAGTTCTGCCTTAAGTTGAATCCGACAAAATGCTCTTTTGGCGTTTCTGCGGGAGAACTTCTCGGGTTCCTGGTCTCAGCAAGAGGGATTGAAGCTAATCCTGAAAAAATCCAAGCTATCATAACAATGAGGAAGCCAACAAAGTTGAAAGGAATACAACAATTAACTGGGCGAGTCGCAGCTTTAAGCAGATTCGTCGCCAGGCTGGGAGAAAAGGCGCTGCCGTTCTATGCCCTAATCAAACAAGGAGAGAAGTTCCAGTAGAACGAAGAGGCAGATAGAGCCTTCGAGGATCTTAAACGCACAATTTCGACACCACCAATCTTGGTGGCGCCAAAAGAGAAGGAACCCCTCCTGTTATACATTGCGGCTACACCCCGGGTGGTCGATACGGCGCTAGTTGTCGAAAGAGAAGAAGAAGGAAAACTCCATGGAGTGCGGAGACCGGTATACTTCATCGGTGAAGTTTTATCGCCTTCAAAACAGCGGTACCCGCGAGCACGAGAAATTAGCATATGGAGTGTTTACAACTGCAAGAAAATTGCGGCACTATTTTTCGGCGCATCCGATAATAGTGGTCAACGAGGCACCTCTATCCAATATACTAAACAATCCAGAAGCTACAGGCCGTGTCTCCCTTTGGGGAATAGAACTTTCTCCTCGGGACATCACGTATGAAAAGAGAAAAGCAATAAAGTGGCAAATTTTGCCAGATTTCATCGCAGAGTGGATGGAACTACAAAATACAGGACCCCCGGACTTGTCAAGAACTTGGACCATGAACTTCGATGGATCCAAGAGATTAGAGGGAGCTGGAGCAGGCGTGATACTCATATCACCGGAAGGCGACAAATTAAAGTATGTCTTACGGATGACGTTCCCAAACGCGTCCAACAACGAGGCAGAATATGAAGCTCTTATACATGGGATGAAGATGGCAAAATCTTGTGGTGCAACTCGACTAAAAATCTTTGGCGACTCACAATTGGTGGCTCAACAAGTCATGAACCAATGTGATGCAGTCAATGATAGTATGGTGGCATACAAGGAAATGTATAACAAGCTGGAGAAACTGTTTGATGGATGCGAGGTAAACCACATCAGCAGGATAAGCAATGATGAAGCCGATGTTCTCGCAAACATCGGGTCGCAGTGCCTCGCGATTCCTCCAGGTGTGTTCTGGGAGGAGATAACAGAGAGATCCACAAAGCCGAAGAAATCAAAGAAGAAGGAGAAGGACGAGAAATCCTCGGGGGCTGCAAATGAAACGCTGGAAGAAGAAGAGGAACAGGATCTAATATTGATGGTGCAAGTCCCATGGATGCAGACGTACATATCATACATCCTAAGGAAAACGATACCCGACGATCCAGTAGAAGCAAGGCGGGTTATTAGACATTCCAAAGCCTTTACTGTGGTCAAAGGAGAGTTGTACAAGCGAAGCATCTCGGGTGTGTTACAAAGGTGCGTCACACCCGAAGAAGGAAGGGCAATCTTGAAGGAAGTACACGAAGGAGTATGCGGTCATCATGCAAGCAGCCGATCTATCGCGGCCAAGGTTTTCAGAGCAGGATTTTACTGGTTGACAGCAATTGAGGATGCGAAGGAGATAGTGCGAACTTGTGACGCGTGCCAGAGATTTTCCGCAAAACCTCACTCTCTGGCAGCAGAGTTGATGCCAATACCGTTATCTTGGCCCTTTGCTCAATGGGGTCTTGATATGGTAGGAAAACTACACAAGGCTTCACCAGGAGGATACGAATATATGCTCGTCGCTGTCGACAAATTCACCAAATGGATAGAAGCAAAGCCGATAAATTCACCAGATGCAGCATCAGCAATAAAGTTCGTGAAAAGCATTGTTTTTCGATTTGGAGTACCTCATAGCATCGTCACGGACAATGGCAGTAACTTCACATCCAAGGAATTCAAGGCATATTGTGCAGAGGTGGGCATCAAATTGCACTTTGCGTCAGTTGTGCATCCGCAAACGAACGGCCAAGTCGAGAAAGCTAATGGTATAATTTGCAATGGTATCAAGAAGCGCTTGCTAGGACCACTGGAAAAAGCTCGACATACTTGGCCAGAGGAGCTGCCAAGTGTTTTATGGAGTATTCGAACAACGCCAAATACAGCGACACAGGAAACTCCGTTCTTTTTGGTCCATGGAGTTGAGGCAGTACTACCGATCGAAATAGAGCATGATTCTCCAAGAGTCACTGAGTATGATGAAGAAGCTTCTAGGAAAGCATTGGAAGACGATATCGATGCATTGGACGAAGCCAGAGACGAAGTACTGTCGTAGGTCACCAAGTACCAGCAGGACATGAAAAATTACCACAGTCGACGTTTGCGACCAAGATCCTTTCAGGTCGGAGACTTAGTTCTGCGACTCAATCAAAATAGTACTGAAAAACTCGAGTCTCCATGGCTTGGCCCGTACATTGTCACAGAAGTAATCGAAGGAGGAGCGTACAGGATAAAGGATAAGAAGACGGGGGATCCCGAGAAAAACCCCTGGAACGTGGCACAGCTAAGGCGTTTCTACGCCTAGAATCGAAATATAGTCCTCCTTGTAAAGCTACAATGTACTGAAACGCCCGCAAGTTTTCAGACGCACTCTTTTCCTTTTCCGGGGCACCGAGTGGGGCCGGAAAAGGTTTTTAATGAGGCGGGCTTGCGATGCTGCAATATAATAAAGATAGTGGAATTATATATCTTTTCGACAGGCTCGGGGGCTTGTACCCAGAAGATACAATATATATATACGCAATGTCGACGAATACAACTTGCAAAAATATCTCGCCTTGGTGCAAAGCACCTCGCAAAAATAAAACGGTGATACAAAACATCGATCAACATAAAGCTCGGGGGCTAACGCCTGCAAAAATAGTACTCAACATAATTCTGCCCTGGGTCAACCTCGCATTATAAAAAGAAAACATCGCCATGAAAACGCTCGGGGGCTTGACAATGAAAAACAACAAATCTAGTGACTTCACAATATAGATTATGTCTACAACACACATGATACAATTCTTCGGTAATAAATTTTCAATTGTTGCCCAGTATATTATCTATAGTCAACCGTTCATTATTCACGGCACGAGTACTATGTTCAGCATAGCTGCCCTTCACGAAGAATTCGGCGTCCATCCGAAGAAGCTCGTCCATCATGTCCTCTGCAACAGGGGTCACAATATCATCATACTTGCCGAAGTTCCTCCTCCTCTTCGCCATCTTGGCCAGGCACTTGGGAACAATTTGACCCACGTCTAACTTCGGGCAGCAGATCTTTATCATAGTCATAGCAAACCTTGCGCCAGCAGCTAATTGAGCCCGCACAAAGCCATGGATTCGAGGAGCATCCCGAAATTTCTCCATCAGAGCAGGAAGGTTTTCTGGCATTTTATTACGCGGAAACATGGTGCCGTAAACTAAAGACAAGGTCCTCGTACATAAGTCGAGAAACTCGCGGACCTGAAGCGCGCGATCTTGAAATCTGACGATCTGGCGGGTACGTTCAGGTGTGCCCCAAAAATCAGAACCATGCTCTTTCGCAAGTCTGAGAAGCACAGCGGATCGAGCTTCAACACGTTCATCCTCGGTAACAGTGTCCAAAAAAGAACCTGTTTCAAGAAAAGAATTAGCAGACAAAGAGAAGACAAGCAAGAGAAAAATTCAGCATGATCAAGTTAATGAAGCATACCTGCCATATCCAAGCTCGACTCCGCCATCAGTTCAAGCATATAATTTTCTCGAGCAGAAGCCGCAGCAGCCTCAGAAACCGTGTTTTCCTTTGCGGCTATGGCGTCTCGAGCTTGTTGAAGCGCAATTTTTTCCCTCTCGGAATATTTTCGAGACTGTTCCATTATCATAAGCGATTGTTTCTTCACAGATTGAAGTTGTTGGCGAAGTTCTCCCAAGTCTTGTGCCGAACCTTTACTCGATGAATCTTCATTATGCTCGACAGCCACAGGTTTCTTCTTCAAACAGGACGCAGGAAAAGTATCGGAAGGAGGAGTCGCAGTATAGTTGTCAAAAATCAACTGAAAAATAAAGATTTTCGACATCAATCATCAAGCAAAGATAGATTTCCATTAATTCTTAAAATATATACATAGCTATTACAAAAGAAGGATTCCTAGTGAGCTATTGAAGCAGTTGTCGCCAAACCTATCAAGGCAACAGCGCCAAAAGAGAGTTAAAACTAGAAGAAAAGACAAGGTGGTCTACTTGACCTCCGGCTTCGACGAACTAGGAGCAGGAGTTGGATTGTATCCGAGATAGGCAAGGATCTTCTTCGAGTTGGGTTTGGCAGCCTTAATCAGTGCCTGCTACTTCTTCGTCTCCATTTCCTCCGTGTCGCCAACTTTTGCCCAGTCGACATCTTGCTGGCTGTCAGCAACCAAGGCAATTGTACCTTCAACGCCAACTTTTAACCCCTCTTGGCGAAGTTGAAGTCCAAGGTTTTCTTGAGAACTGAAGCACTTGGTGAGAGCGACAAAAGTCGCGGGCACTTCCTTCTTCTTGAAAAAGTATGAAAAAAGCCGTGACAGGCCAATCTTCGCTTCAGTAAGGCCATCGCGGGCCTCATCACCGTGGATCTCAAGAAGAGAAAGCGTGTCAAGAAGCTGGTCACCTTCGGGACCTTCCAGCTCATATTCTTGATCGGTTCTCCCTGAATAAAGTGAAAAAGAGTTGGTCAAAGGAAAAAGGGAACAAAAACGACACAGGGAAACAGCAAGGATCTGAGCACTTACTAACAAAACGTCGACATTGTGACTCCAAGCGAGTAAGGATTTCTTGTTCACGAGCAGACTGCTGAGTTATGTTTTCACTCAGAGAAGTTTCCGCGCCGTGAAGTCTTTTTCGGAGTTCTTCGACAGTGGCGGCATCTTCCTTAGCCTTCTTGGCATCCTCTTCAGCTTTCTTGCGAGCCTTCTCGCTTTGCTCTAACTTGGTAGCAAGAGCGTCAGCACGCTTGTTGGCCTCCGCAAGATCTCCTGGCAAAATAAACGACAGTCAAATATCATGACAAAAATAATGGTACACTGGCAACAGAGGAGGAGAATAAAAGTAATACCTTCCAGCTTTTTGGTATGGTCACGGTACCCGACGAATTGGGTACCGAGACGAATAAACTCCTTCATTAAAGGCTGAAGAGACGATCAAGGGAGAAAAGAAGTTAATATAGCCAGTATAAATTCGACAACACTTAGCAAAAAACAAAGGGGAGATGGAAGTATTGAAAGGCTTGGAACTTACATCATCTAATGAAGGTGTCGAAGAGCTACCAGGGAATTGGATAGGTTCCTTGGATGGCTCGACCCTCGCTCTCTTTGGAGAAGAAGCTCGGGGGCTCTCAACTGGTGGTGGATGCTCGGTGTTTTGTTGAGGAGGCGAAGTTTCGTCCCCATCAGGTCGAGATTCAGAAACAACTAAAGTACGGGACGTGCTCGTTCGAGCAGTCGCGTCGATAGGTGTATTCTCATCTTCGTCGCCACTACAAAAATAAAGCGACAAGATAAGAAACAAAAGAGAGAATTATCGAAAACAAACAAGTATAGTGCATCAAAAACTTACGAGCTGACAAGAGCAGCCTCGTAAGGGTCAAAGGCTCTCTTTCCAGCATCAGGTGCAGATTCTCCGGCACGTGCAGCACCGGCTTCGGAGGTGCCTGAATCAACAACTTCGTCCCTCTTCCTCTTGCTCTTCGGAGAAGCAACTGGAAGAGAAGAGCGTGTCGAGGCAGTGGCCTCAGACTCAGCTTCTTTTTCAAGAGAAGCCGCGGATTTTCGAGATCCTGCGACTTCACTATCAGGGCGAGAAGTACCCTGGTTGTCATCGTCGACAACGGTGCGTTCTTCGACCTCACCACCTTCAGGAAGAGGAGGAAGAGAAGCTAGAATGGTTCCGCGAAAAACAAAGAGTGTTGACAAAAGATATGCAAAAAAGATGATAGCAAAATAATAGTCGACAGATACCAAAAGCTCGAGAAAGACAATATAATAGAGAGGAAAAATTACCTCGGGAAGGGGATTGGTGCCACTAAATGGCTTAACACGGCAAAAGATGGAATGGTATCCTTCTTTCTCAGCTTCGATATTCTTCGGATTAATTTCTCCAAGTCCTTCACAGGAAGGTCCTTGGAGAGCCTCTCGACATCTTCATCACCAGCATACATCCAAAGGGGATTTTTGCGAGCTTGCAGAGGCTGCACTCTAATCCTAAGGAAGTAAGCGGTGATTTGGATACCCGATAATTCCTTGCCACGGGTGTTCTGGAGCTCACGGCACTACAAGAAAAGTTCTGATAGACAACGTCTCAAAATCGTCCGCTAAGGGGTATTTTTCGTCGCCTA